>NW_012135303.1:4641513-4648545 GCF_000956105.1 Propithecus coquereli | reverse complement strand
GCTGGAGAAAAAAATCTATGTATTATTATGTAGCTTCACAAAATCTAGCCCCTAATCAATAGTAAATAGTAAGTTAAACAAAGGAACATTCCCCTAGACAGTAAGATAACCATGGAGTGGGTTTGCTAGACTGTGTTCCAACATAACATTGAAAGGACATGCAATCATTCTTGTGTCTTTTTTCCAAGTTTCGGATAATATTGCTTAATACATTTTTAAAATTTTAATAGATTTCTTTCTAATCTTACCAATTATTAGGGTATATATAAATATATAAATAAACAAAACACATATTTTTATAAAGTGAGGATCATATTTTATATATATCTTACATCTTTCTTTTTTCACTTAATAGTATATCATGAACATTTTTCCATGTCACTAAATATTTTTCAAAATGGGATTTTTAATGTGATGGATTTCTTTTATTCAAATGGACGTGCTCTAATTTATTTAACCAGTTCCATTGTTGGGAACAAATAATACGTCAGTGAATACTCTAGTACATAAATCTGCACACATTTCCAATTACGTCCTATGGACAAATTTCTAGAAGTGGGGTTTCAGTCTATTTTTCAGGCTCTTAAAACTGTGGCCTGTAGAAAGATTGTTTTGGTGCACGCTGTCAAAACCTGGGTGCGAAGGCAGCCACTTCATCACATCCTTACCAACACTGAGTGTTATATATTCTAGTCTTTGAAGATTTGGAGAAAAATTGTATCATGTTATTTTAATCAGCATCACTTTCATTATTAATGATGTTGTACTTTTTTTCAGATGTTTACTGGCCATTTATAACATTTATAGTTATGTTTTTATGCTGATAAAAATCTCATAAAAATGAACACCAAAGACAGAATCGAAAGACAAAAATGTAACAAAAGGGTACCTGGAAGCCTGCGAGAAATGTGAGGGAAAGGATTTTGCAGCCGACCCCTGTGGCTGGAAGGAGAAGGACATGTGGTCATATGCACTGACCCTGTGACCCCAGGCTAACCCACTGCTGCACACCCAGGACTACAGGGAGAGAGGACAGAGCAGTGTCCAAATCAGCACCTGGTCCTCACATTGAGCTGCTGTAGCTGGGTTGGTTGTTGGTGCAGGTAGGTGTCTGCCAAGATGGCAGAAAAAAACCTGCTGTTTGGAAAACTGGTGTTCATCCCAGGTCACAGGGAGACAACTTTGAATGACAGGAGTATTCACTACGTCACTTTGGTTACTCTAAGGCAATACTACAGGAATCACAGAAACTTCAAACTTCAGAGGATTTAGAAATTCCCAAATTACTCAGAGGAGACCAAGGAATAGCTATGACCACACCTAGACACTGAGAGTTAGGCACCGAAAGAACAAAAAATGCTCTAAAATGACATCTTTTAAGAAAGAGCGACAGCAGAGGAATTTCTTAAACATACAGACAGCTTCCACACTGCCTCATTTATTATGAAAAGTCATGAAATTCATAGCATCCTACTCTTTCCTGGGAGTGGTTCTCCTCTTTGTCTCTTACTTGTATAGTCAAGGGATGGCAATTTTTCCTGGAACATCCCTCAAACCTGAACCCCAAAATCTCAAATCACTTAAAGTTGTGATATTATTTTTTTCTCTCCAGAACCAGCTGCCCAATCTGTTTTACTCTTGAACGTGGGAACATATTGATAACTGGAAACACCACCCACTACTTGGGAAGTATAAGGTGAGTGGATAGGAAAGCCACTAGACGCAACCTAAATTCAGTGATTCACTAACTTGCAGTTTCAAACATCTGCAGAGCTCTCTGCTAACCCACACAGTGTCATTGCTGTGCCATTCCCCAAGTCCTGGCATTGCACTTTGTGATGGTTGAGTCGCTGCCCATAAAAGAAAAGGGAACATTAACGTAGAGAACGAGGGAAAGGCTGAGAGAGCAAGATGAAGTCTGAGCAGACCTGTGGCATTGGAAGATCTCCCTGTTTCTGGGGCCTTTGGAATACAGGTGTGTTAGGATTTAAAGAGACACTTGTCGCAACTTGAGTCGTCCTGTGCAGTTGTACTTTAGGTATAGAAAGCTCCCACCTCACTGAAGGATATTCTTCTGGCAACCTCAGCCCTGCAGGATAGAGCCTGGAATCCAGAAGGGAGCAGAAAATACCACTAAGAATCTAAAATAAGCATCGCAGAATTCCAGCACTAAACCCCAGGGATTTCAGTCTGCCAGAGAAGATTGTCGGTTCTCATACAGAGCTTTATCAACTCTAACTTACAAGCTGGATGGTTTCTCACTCTGCTGTGGACTAGAAGCAAACCTCTGCTATGATATCACCTTCCTTAGGAGCCCAGACTCCCTGTAGAGTCAGCTTGCTCCTTCAACACCATAATTACCATAATTACCGTAATTACCATGCGTGTCCCTAGTGCCAGGTGCCGACTCTGTCTCCTGGATGCCTGGTGCAGCCTTCTAGCCCTGAACAACTCATTCCGAATCAAATACAGGTGACAAGCCTGGCTCTCTGCCAGACAACTGGCTTCTTATAGGGGGAAGGGTCCCATTTTTGCACGCATTTTCCTAGTACCTAGCACATGTAGAGCACATAGATGATGTTCAATGAATCCATGCTGAAAGGAAGTGCGTGACGGCCAACATTACAAAGGGGGTGGTCAGGCAGAAAGAGGGTCAAATAAGCCGGCTTCCCTTTGAGTGATCACTCTTTCAACAGATAAATGACCTGTTCAGGGCCCTTTAATAGAACCTACCAGGGAGTATCAACTGAGTCAACCAGAGCAGTGAGTGAGCAGACTGAGAACTGTGCCATTAAAATTCAGTGTGCTTAGTCTGTTAGAAGGAAAGAGCTCAGGGTGCGTGGGCCACCCTCAGGAGACAGGACGTGCCCCAGGGGGACGGGCTGCACACTTGGATGCCTAAAACAAAGCAAAGCACAGCGACTGGTCCACTCAGGACAGAATCCCCTACCCCTCCTGTCTCACCCCTGTCCCTTCCCGGCAGCCTCTGAGCTGGGGCTCACTGACATTGGATTCCCTCCATCCTGGCCTCATGTCTTGACAGCTCCTGTTGCCACATCAGAGCTCCTGACACATCTTCAGCTTCCTGGGCCTGGGTTAGGCAGCCCAGTCCCCGCCAGCCCACCCAGGACGCTGCCCCTCTGCAAACCTCTGAAGAGTGTGGAAAGAGGGAGCAAAACCATTCACTGCTCTGAGGAAGGCACGGGCGGGTCCCCATAATTTGACAGCAGCCAGCACTAGGCCAAGCCTCCCAGATGCTGTTCCCGCCGGCAGGAAGGGATGCACTCGTCCAGCTTTCAAACTGTTTTACCATGACCCCAAAACTACATTTTATAACAGGACCCAGCGCATGCTCGTGCACACACACACACACACGCACACTCTCTCACTGACAACACTCACTACTATTGCTACATACATGTCATATACTGACACTTCCTCTGTCCTCCCTGTCCCTCTCCTCTAGGCCCTCCCCTCCCCTTCCCTTCCCTTCTCTTCTATTTATTCTCTTAGATATGTGTATCCTGACTGAATCCATTGATCTCACGACTCTGTAATGAGTCACGTTGGACAGTTTGGTATTTCTGTAGGGGTGGCCGGAGGATCCCTGCGTGGAGCCCAGAGCTGCTGGTTAACACGCAGACCCCTGAGCCTCACCCAGACGCCTGAAGCTGAATTTCTAGTGTTGTTTGGGACCCGGGTATAAGTTCCAGAAGGAAGCCTGCACTGGAAGAGTTTTGGAGCAGATGAGCTCTAGAGTTCTTTCCAACTCCAAAGACAGGGATTTATTGAGCGCCTTCTATATACAAAGCATCATGCTAAGAGTTACAGGAGACACAGAGAAATCTAACACACAGCACCTGTCCTGCTGGAGAGACAGCATGTGGACCGGGAGCAAGTTAAATAACATCTTCATCATGAACTGGTAGCTCACGATGAACAGCCAGACAGGGGTCCAGGCACACGATGCGCCGAGTCCAGAAGGGGACCTGTGTGCTGTGGTACACGACAGTCAGCAAACCCCCGTTACCTGCTAACTAAAAAGAGTAAAGTTCTAATGCACTGCCATGTTTTCCCTCTAATAACCATAATAGAGACATCTATAACAATAATAAATAGTTAACATTAATTGAGCAATTTAATTGCTTGCAACATGTGGCTTCATGTGAATTCTCTTTTGGTATTGGCAACAGCCCATGAGTAGATCAACGGTTCTCAGTGTGTGGTCCTTGGACCAGCAGCATCACTGTCACCTGGGAATTTGTTAGAGATGCACATTCTCGGGCCCAGGCATACTGAATCAGAAGCTCTGAGGTGGGGCCCAGCAGTCTGTGTTTTAACAAGCTCTCTAGATGACCTCAGTGAACCCCTGGGTAAAGAATGGTTTTATCGCCGTTGTTGCACATGGGGACACCAACGCACAGAAAGGTGGAGTGGGCTGCCTGGGGCCATTCAGCTAGTAAATGGGGGAGCCAGAGGTGGACCCCAGCAACCATGCTCCCTCACTCACACTTACCAGGAGGGCAAGGGACTCCCACTTGCACTTTTCTAATGCCCAGGATGTCGAGCTTGGACCTCACATGCTCACGGAAGTAAACGGTGTTTACTGCTCACAGATGGAGCATTGGGAAAGTTGAGGCAGCAGGTAGTGAATATCACATCAATGGAGGCTGTGCACCAGATGATTCTGAAATGGCATGTAACTTACAAAAACATCTGGGGTTCCAGTTATTTGTGACAATAGATTAAATATGGGCTTGGTTTCTTAGAGTATAGGTGTAGACGGTCTGTTGTATCCACCAACCCATGCCCACTTTGCATGGAGTGCAAATTGTGAGCCAGATGACTCACGCAGCTTCCAGATCCCACCACCTTCTTCTGTGAGGTGACACAGAGCTGCTGGCTCTGCAGCTTTGAGGCACTTTGTCGAATAGAGCGCCCAACGATCACTTTCCATTTGCTGCATCCTAGTCACAGAATGTCCCTTTGATGAATGCCTCAGGTTGCCCCCCAGAAAGCTCCCACAGAGCAGAGTTCAGGCATGCCTCCCTCTCTTCCTTCCCAACACCCTCCCTCTAAGCAAGGTCAGTGGGGGGCAGGGAAGGACATGCTTGGCATCCAGAAGGAGGACTGAGGTTTGGGCCTGTCCTAGGCAAATCTCTCTCTGCTTATGCCAAGGGGAAGCTCTTCCCTGCACACTGCCAGCATCTCCGCTCCTGCCAGAGCCCAGCCCTGTCCTAGGCATCCGTCCAGCCCAGCTGCCTTGTGCTCCAAAAGTCACATCTCGGCCCTCCCATGGCCCCTTTTGCTGACTGTCTAATCTGTGAACAATAGGTATGAAGACATCACTGGCCTATTTACCTTCCCCCCCATGTTTCTGCCTATTCTAGCAACTTCAAAACTCATCTTTTTTCTACCTGCTCATCTCATCAGAGGGAGGCCCCACCTGGTATCTTTGCTTTCTACTGAGCCCTCGGCTAGAAACCCACAGCCCACTCTGCTTATGGGTGGAATTTTTATGACCCACTCATCCATAGTTTTATGAGATGTAAAGTTATTTTTAATTCTCGAAATAGATGTATTGTAATTTAATAACAAATATGTATATAATGCCTTGGAAGAGGAGATGCTGTCCTGAGATCCAGCAAACAGTAGTGTGTCCTACTCCACAACAACTTGGGAAGGGCTGCACCTGTCTGGCGGAGCTGTTCTTTCACTCTTTCTCCACCTGGAGCCAGACTCAGTGACTTGTGAGAGTCACTCTGTGCTGACCATACTGAAATGCTTTGGTTGGATCATTATCAGAAACTTTGGGCCTTGCTTAACCTTCATGTTTTAAGTATGCAGGGAAAAACACGGAAAAGATCCCAGGAAATATTAAAGAAATTGAAGTTTCCAGTCTAAAGGAAAAAAATCTAAGTGTCCACAATTCTGATAACATTTTTTGGGTGTCAGGAAATTAAAAAAAAAAAAGCTTACGTTAAATAGAGAACATTAATCACTTTAAATTGCAGAAATATCTTTTATCTACCCATATAAATATAGACATAGATATGTAAAATGCATATAAGTTAAAATGAAGTAGTCACTCAAATAGGTGGCTTGGGAACTCGTGGGATTCCTCTCTGTGGTGACGCTGAGAATTGAGTAGAGACACAAGTCTCAGAAGGGCTGGCATTTCTCCTGCCTGGACAGGGAATTTGGTTAGTGCCTACTTAAGGTGGCACCAATCCAGATTTCATGGTTTTAATCCATTTTTCACCTTGGAACACTTTTCAGGTAGTAGAATATGCTTTGCTCAAACTGGAAAATGCTCATAAGATTCCCAACCCGTACGTCTGAGGCTGAGACTGCAAGACCATCTTGCTGTCCAATACGGCCTTCCGGGGGTTCGGTTTTCCCCCGAGAGCATTTGTAACAGAGACCCGGATGACAGCTGTAGCCGAATGCCACTTGCCACCAGAGAGGATAACAGGATCTAATCGTCTAAAAAGGTCTTTAGATACAAGCGCAGTCTTTCAATTTTCAGAATCACATTGTCTCTTAAATGCTTAATTTATTTTCAATGTATTCTTTCACACTGATTCCATAATATTTTACAGATAATCTCTATCATGGACTTGCTCTCTGTGGATCTTGTTGTGAAATTTGGCATTTTCATCCACCAGCTTGGAGAGTTAAAAATGTACAAACTGATTGACGAGACAATCCTCAAGCAAGAATTTGATCCAAAGACTCTGGTACGATGCGGGGAGAAATGTATGGAAAATTCTTCACACCACAGCAGGAGAAAAGCTGCAGAGGAATTTAACGAGCAGAGCTATCGGAAGAAGAAAGGAATCACCAGTATCCCCATGAAATTCTCACTTGGATATCCAAAGACATTTTATCACCAAGTAATTTTCTGAAATGCTTGTAAGTCTGAAAAAAATTGTTTCCAAGGGCTTATCATAAGAGATACTAATTTTTAGAAAATAACCTAGTAACTCCAGAGGTTTTGGTCCTGGTTTGGCAGATCTGTTTCTTTTGCTC
>NW_012135303.1:4582906-4641463 GCF_000956105.1 Propithecus coquereli | reverse complement strand
AAGTAGACACCCTGACCTGGTATCTGAGGGGACACAGCGCAGCAAAGGGAGACGTATTATCAGCTCTCGTCATCTCCTCAGGGACAGCGTGTGATCAGGCCAGCACACGCACGACCCACACACAGGCGAGCAAGCGAGGGGCCTGGCTGTCCCACCTGTCAGAGACCAGGGGACAACAGCACCTCTGCGCCAGGTGCTTACTGAGTTGGGCGGTTCTCTCTCCTGAAAGCGAGCATTTAAAGAGCTGGTGCTCAAAGTCTGGATTTTTCACTGAGTCCTTTCCATTACTAAAACAGGCAAAGGAGAGCAAGGAAAGTAGGAAACTGCCAGAAATTCTCATTTGCATTTCTAAGCAAACGCCCAGCAGCTGTAGTCATTTCAACACATTGCTTTGGGGTTGGAAATGAGGTCAGGTGAGGTGAGGTGGAGAAGATGAAAGGTAAAATCGGAAGGAGTGCAAAGCACGAGGTTGACCCTGCTCCCTTCCCCCTCTGAGGGGCACTTGGGCTGTGGCAGGCTCCCTTTCCGGTTGGTCGCCTCCAGGCTCTTACCCACCCTGTGGGCCCTTTCCCCGTGTGGTCCTCTCTGTCCTCCCCTGATTCTCTCATTTCAGACCATCCTGTGCTTCCCTGTCCCTGCCATGGGACTGCAGTTTCCCTCCGTGAAGGGGTAGCCCTGTCAGACACGCGTGCTCAGCTTCCCCTGAAGAAGTCAGCCGCGTGCCCAGCTCGTGACTATGCAGATGGATGCCTCTGCACTTATCCAGCAATGCAGACTGGTGTCCAGGGAGCATCCCAACACCTTTTCCTAGATATCCTCTGGGGTCAGGGTCTGCCCTGTCACATACAAAGCCATCGTTAGACATCCTCAGGAAGGTAGGCCCTTTACCTGGGTATAGAGTTAGGGAAAAAAAGACCCAACAAATCAATGTAGAATTCATGTATACACACACATGCATACGTGTGTGCTTTTTTGTGCTTTCTTATTATAAAAATAAAACATGTCCTTTAATGGACATTTGACAAATATAGAAGAATATAAAAAAGAAAATAAAAATCTTGTATAAACCCACTACTCATATATGGCCATTGTCAAAGTATTTTTTAAATACTGTATTAAAAACTTGCTTCTCATACCAATCTTATTCAAAGATTTACCTAACTCATTAATGAGGGAACCAGCAAAATGACAAAACTGAATGAGAGTGCATTTGAGAGAATGAATACACAGGCACTCAAAGAATAATGAAAAGGTTGCTTGTTCTGGTAAAACACTGGTTAATATCCTATGGGGAATAACTGTAACCTTTGAGGTTGTCTTTTCTATGGGGTAGAAATAATTTTATTCTCAGCTGGAGAAAAAATCTATGTATTATTATGTAGCTTCACAAAATCTAGCCCCTAATCAATAGTAAATAGTAAGTTAAACAAAGGAACATTCCCCTAGACAGTAAGATAACCATGGAGTGGGTTTGCTAGACTGTGTTCCAACATAACATTGAAAGGACATGCAATCATTCTTGTGTCTTTTTTCCAAGTTTCGGATAATATTGCTTAATACATTTTTAAAATTTTAATAGATTTCTTTCTAATCTTACCAATTATTAGGGTATATATAAATATATAAATAAACAAAACACATATTTTTATAAAGTGAGGATCATATTTTATATATATCTTACATCTTTCTTTTTTCACTTAATAGTATATCATGAACATTTTTCCATGTCACTAAATATTTTTCAAAATGGGATTTTTAATGTGATGGATTTCTTTTATTCAAATGGACGTGCTCTAATTTATTTAACCAGTTCCATTGTTGGGAACAAATAATACGTCAGTGAATACTCTAGTACATAAATCTGCACACATTTCCAATTACGTCCTATGGACAAATTTCTAGAAGTGGGGTTTCAGTCTATTTTTCAGGCTCTTAAAACTGTGGCCTGTAGAAAGATTGTTTTGGTGCACGCTGTCAAAACCTGGGTGCGAAGGCAGCCACTTCATCACATCCTTACCAACACTGAGTGTTATATATTCTAGTCTTTGAAGATTTGGAGAAAAATTGTATCATGTTATTTTAATCAGCATCACTTTCATTATTAATGATGTTGTACTTTTTTTCAGATGTTTACTGGCCATTTATAACATTTATAGTTATGTTTTTATGCTGATAAAAATCTCATAAAAATGAACACCAAAGACAGAATCGAAAGACAAAAATGTAACAAAAGGGTACCTGGAAGCCTGCGAGAAATGTGAGGGAAAGGATTTTGCAGCCGACCCCTGTGGCTGGAAGGAGAAGGACATGTGGTCATATGCACTGACCCTGTGACCCCAGGCTAACCCACTGCTGCACACCCAGGACTACAGGGAGAGAGGACAGAGCAGTGTCCAAATCAGCACCTGGTCCTCACATTGAGCTGCTGTAGCTGGGTTGGTTGTTGGTGCAGGTAGGTGTCTGCCAAGATGGCAGAAAAAAACCTGCTGTTTGGAAAACTGGTGTTCATCCCAGGTCACAGGGAGACAACTTTGAATGACAGGAGTATTCACTACGTCACTTTGGTTACTCTAAGGCAATACTACAGGAATCACAGAAACTTCAAACTTCAGAGGATTTAGAAATTCCCAAATTACTCAGAGGAGACCAAGGAATAGCTATGACCACACCTAGACACTGAGAGTTAGGCACCGAAAGAACAAAAAATGCTCTAAAATGACATCTTTTAAGAAAGAGCGACAGCAGAGGAATTTCTTAAACATACAGACAGCTTCCACACTGCCTCATTTATTATGAAAAGTCATGAAATTCATAGCATCCTACTCTTTCCTGGGAGTGGTTCTCCTCTTTGTCTCTTACTTGTATAGTCAAGGGATGGCAATTTTTCCTGGAACATCCCTCAAACCTGAACCCCAAAATCTCAAATCACTTAAAGTTGTGATATTATTTTTTTCTCTCCAGAACCAGCTGCCCAATCTGTTTTACTCTTGAACGTGGGAACATATTGATAACTGGAAACACCACCCACTACTTGGGAAGTATAAGGTGAGTGGATAGGAAAGCCACTAGACGCAACCTAAATTCAGTGATTCACTAACTTGCAGTTTCAAACATCTGCAGAGCTCTCTGCTAACCCACACAGTGTCATTGCTGTGCCATTCCCCAAGTCCTGGCATTGCACTTTGTGATGGTTGAGTCGCTGCCCATAAAAGAAAAGGGAACATTAACGTAGAGAACGAGGGAAAGGCTGAGAGAGCAAGATGAAGTCTGAGCAGACCTGTGGCATTGGAAGATCTCCCTGTTTCTGGGGCCTTTGGAATACAGGTGTGTTAGGATTTAAAGAGACACTTGTCGCAACTTGAGTCGTCCTGTGCAGTTGTACTTTAGGTATAGAAAGCTCCCACCTCACTGAAGGATATTCTTCTGGCAACCTCAGCCCTGCAGGATAGAGCCTGGAATCCAGAAGGGAGCAGAAAATACCACTAAGAATCTAAAATAAGCATCGCAGAATTCCAGCACTAAACCCCAGGGATTTCAGTCTGCCAGAGAAGATTGTCGGTTCTCATACAGAGCTTTATCAACTCTAACTTACAAGCTGGATGGTTTCTCACTCTGCTGTGGACTAGAAGCAAACCTCTGCTATGATATCACCTTCCTTAGGAGCCCAGACTCCCTGTAGAGTCAGCTTGCTCCTTCAACACCATAATTACCATAATTACCGTAATTACCATGCGTGTCCCTAGTGCCAGGTGCCGACTCTGTCTCCTGGATGCCTGGTGCAGCCTTCTAGCCCTGAACAACTCATTCCAAATCAAATACAGGTGACAAGCCTGGCTCTCTGCCAGACAACTGGCTTCTTATAGGGGGAAGGGTCCCATTTTTGCACGCATTTTCCTAGTACCTAGCACATGTAGAGCACATAGATGATGTTCAATGAATCCATGCTGAAAGGAAGTGCGTGACGGCCAACATTACAAAGGGGGTGGTCAGGCAGAAAGAGGGTCAAATAAGCCGGCTTCCCTTTGAGTGATCACTCTTTCAACAGATAAATGACCTGTTCAGGGCCCTTTAATAGAACCTACCAGGGAGTATCAACTGAGTCAACCAGAGCAGTGAGTGAGCAGACTGAGAACTGTGCCATTAAAATTCAGTGTGCTTAGTCTGTTAGAAGGAAAGAGCTCAGGGTGCGTGGGCCACCCTCAGGAGACAGGACGTGCCCCAGGGGGACGGGCTGCACACTTGGATGCCTAAAACAAAGCAAAGCACAGCGACTGGTCCACTCAGGACAGAATCCCCTACCCCTCCTGTCTCACCCCTGTCCCTTCCCGGCAGCCTCTGAGCTGGGGCTCACTGACATTGGATTCCCTCCATCCTGGCCTCATGTCTTGACAGCTCCTGTTGCCACATCAGAGCTCCTGACACATCTTCAGCTTCCTGGGCCTGGGTTAGGCAGCCCAGTCCCCGCCAGCCCACCCAGGACGCTGCCCCTCTGCAAACCTCTGAAGAGTGTGGAAAGAGGGAGCAAAACCATTCACTGCTCTGAGGAAGGCACGGGCGGGTCCCCATAATTTGACAGCAGCCAGCACTAGGCCAAGCCTCCCAGATGCTGTTCCCGCCGGCAGGAAGGGATGCACTCGTCCAGCTTTCAAACTGTTTTACCATGACCCCAAAACTACATTTTATAACAGGACCCAGCGCATGCTCGTGCACACACACACACACACGCACACTCTCTCACTGACAACACTCACTACTATTGCTACATACATGTCATATACTGACACTTCCTCTGTCCTCCCTGTCCCTCTCCTCTAGGCCCTCCCCTCCCCTTCCCTTCCCTTCTCTTCTATTTATTCTCTTAGATATGTGTATCCTGACTGAATCCATTGATCTCACGACTCTGTAATGAGTCACGTTGGACAGTTTGGTATTTCTGTAGGGGTGGCCGGAGGATCCCTGCGTGGAGCCCAGAGCTGCTGGTTAACACGCAGACCCCCGAGCCTCACCCAGACGCCTGAAGCTGAATTTCTAGTGTTGTTTGGGACCCGGGTATAAGTTCCAGAAGGAAGCCTGCACTGGAAGAGTTTTGGAGCAGATGAGCTCTAGAGTTCTTTCCAACTCCAAAGACAGGGATTTATTGAGCGCCTTCTGTATACAAAGCATCATGCTAAGAGTTACAGGAGACACAGAGAAATCTAACACACAGCACCTGTCCTGCTGGAGAGACAGCATGTGGACCGGGAGCAAGTTAAATAACATCTTCATCATGAACTGGTAGCTCACGATGAACAGCCAGACAGGGGTCCAGGCACACGATGCGCCGAGTCCAGAAGGGGACCTGTGTGCTGTGGTACACGACAGTCAGCAAACCCCCGTTACCTGCTAACTAAAAAGAGTAAAGTTCTAATGCACTGCCATGTTTTCCCTCTAATAACCATAATAGAGACATCTATAACAATAATAAATAGTTAACATTAATTGAGCAATTTAATTGCTTGCAACATGTGGCTTCATGTGAATTCTCTTTTGGTATTGGCAACAGCCCATGAGTAGATCAACGGTTCTCAGTGTGTGGTCCTTGGACCAGCAGCATCACTGTCACCTGGGAATTTGTTAGAGATGCACATTCTCGGGCCCAGGCATACTGAATCAGAAGCTCTGAGGTGGGGCCCAGCAGTCTGTGTTTTAACAAGCTCTCTAGATGACCTCAGTGAACCCCTGGGTAAAGAATGGTTTTATCGCCGTTGTTGCACATGGGGACACCAACGCACAGAAAGGTGGAGTGGGCTGCCTGGGGCCATTCAGCTAGTAAATGGGGGAGCCAGAGGTGGACCCCAGCAACCATGCTCCCTCACTCACACTTACCAGGAGGGCAAGGGACTCCCACTTGCACTTTTCTAATGCCCAGGATGTCGAGCTTGGACCTCACATGCTCACGGAAGTAAACGGTGTTTACTGCTCACAGATGGAGCATTGGGAAAGTTGAGGCAGCAGGCAGTGAATATCACATCAACGGAGGCTGTGCACCAGATGATTCTGAAATGGCATGTAACTTACAAAAACATCTGGGGTTCCAGTTATTTGTGACAATAGATTAAATATGGGCTTGGTTTCTTAGAGTATAGGTGTAGACGGTCTGTTGTATCCACCAACCCATGCCCACTTTGCATGGAGTGCAAATTGTGAGCCAGATGACTCACGCAGCTTCCAGATCCCACCACCTTCTTCTGTGAGGTGACACAGAGCTGCTGGCTCTGCAGCTTTGAGGCACTTTGTCGAATAGAGCGCCCGACGATCACTTTCCATTTGCTGCATCCTAGTCACAGAATGTCCCTTTGATGAATGCCTCAGGTCGCCCCCCAGAAAGCTCCCACAGAGCAGAGTTCAGGCATGCCTCCCTCTCTTCCTTCCCAACACCCTCCCCCTAAGCAAGGTCAGTGGGGGGCAGGGAAGGACATGCTTGGCATCCAGAAGGAGGACTGAGGTTTGGGCCTGTCCTAGGCAAATCTCTCTCTGCTTATGCCAAGGGGAAGCTCTTCCCTGCACACTGCCAGCATCTCCGCTCCTGCCAGAGCCCAGCCCTGTCCTAGGCATCCGTCCAGCCCAGCTGCCTCGTGCTCCAAAAGTCACATCTGGGCCCTCCCATGGCCCCTTTTGCTGACTGTCTAATCTGTGAACAATAGGTATGAAGACATCACTGGCCTATTTACCTTCCCCCCCATGTTTCTGCCTATTCTAGCAACTTCAAAACTCATCTTTTTTCTACCTGCTCATCTCATCAGAGGGAGGCCCCACCTGGTATCTTTGCTTTCTACTGAGCCCTCGGCTAGAAACCCACAGCCCACTCTGCTTATGGGTGGAATTTTTATGACCCACTCATCCATAGTTTTATGAGATGTAAAGTTATTTTTAATTCTCGAAATAGATGTATTGTAATTTAATAACAAATATGTATATAATGCCTTGGAAGAGGAGATGCTGTCCTGAGATCCAGCAAACAGTAGTGTGTCCTACTCCACAACAACTTGGGAAGGGCTGCACCTGTCTGGCGGAGCTGTTCTTTCACTCTTTCTCCACCTGGAGCCAGACTCAGTGACTTGTGAGAGTCACTCTGTGCTGACCATACTGAAATGCTTTGGTTGGGTCATTATCAGAAACTTTGGGCCTTGCTTAACCTTCATGTTTTAAGTATGCAGGGAAAAACACGGAAAAGATCCCAGGAAATATTAAAGAAATTGAAGTTTCCAGTCTAAAGGAAAAAAATCTAAGTGTCCACAATTCTGATAACATTTTTTAGGTGTCAGGAAATTAAAAAAAAAAAAGCTTACATTAAATAGAGAACATTAATCAGTTTAAATTGCAGAAATATCTTTTATCTACCCATATAAATATAGACATAGATATGTAAAATGCATATAAGTTAAAATGAAGTAGTCACTCAAATAGGTGGCTTGGGAACTCGTGGGATTCCTCTCTGTGGTGACGCTGAGAATTGAGTAGAGACACAAGTCTCAGAAGGGCTGGCATTTCTCCTGCCTGGACAGGGAATTTGGTTAGTGCCTACTTAAGGTGGCACCAATCCAGATTTCATGGTTTTAATCCATTTTTCACCTTGGAACACTTTTCAGGTAGTAGAATATGCTTTGCTCAAACTGGAAAATGCTCATAAGATTCCCAACCCGTACGTCTGAGGCTGAGACTGCAAGACCATCTTGCTGTCCAATACGGCCTTCCGGGGGTTCGGTTTTCCCCCGAGAGCATTTGTAACAGAGACCCGGATGACAGCTGTAGCCGAATGCCACTTGCCACCAGAGAGGATAACAGGATCTAATCGTCTAAAAAGGTCTTTAGATACAAGCGCAGTCTTTCAATTTTCAAAATCACATTGTCTCTTAAATGCTTAATTTATTTTCAATGTATTCTTTCACACTGATTCCATAATATTTTACAGATAATCTCTATCATGGACTTGCTCTCTGTGGATCTTGTTGTGAAATTTGGCATTTTCATCCACCAGCTTGGAGAGTTAAAAATGTACAAACTGATTGACGAGACAATCCTCAAGCAAGAATTTGATCCAAAGACTCTGGTACGATGCGGGGAGAAATGTATGGAAAATTCTTCACACCACAGCAGGAGAAAAGCTGCAGAGGAATTTAACGAGCAGAGCTATCGGAAGAAGAAAGGAATCACCAGTATCCCCATGAAATTCTCACTTGGATATCCAAAGACATTTTATCACCAAGTAATTTTCTGAAATGCTTGTAAGTCTGAAAAAAATTGTTTCCAAGGGCTTATCATAAGAGATACTAATTTTTAGAAAATAACCTAGTAACTCCAGAGGTTTTGGTCCTGGTTTGGCAGATCTGTTTCTTTTGCTCTAGCAGAGAAGATGCTATTGGTGGATGAACAATTGCTGATAACAGAAAAAGCCTGCAAGGAGAACCAATATTAAAAGCACCACAGTTCTAATGTACAGATCCCTTTGAGGACTGCCTTAAATCACAATCACATTTAACATGGGTTGTCATGGTTTTGTGTAATCCTTAAGCATTTCTTCTGAGTGGCTTCCGTGACCCTCAACACCTATGCTGCACCACCCACTCTTGACCCTCAACTCATTACAGTGACATTATGTCAAAACTTATTCTCACCCTTTAGGGCTCCTCACTCCAGGCTATAAACCAAGCCCTTGACCTAGTCATGTCTTTATTCCTGTCTTTATTCCTCCCAGCACAAGGCATAACTGTCCAGATGAAATGATGGATGGATGGGTGGATGATGGATGGGTGAATGCATTGTCACATGAATGAGAAAGTGAAACAATTGTTTTGTGGGCAATGGGTCTTCCTTTGTAATTTCCTTGAAATTGCTCTACAACTTCTAGCAAAATAAGCTTGGATTGTGTGGTCCTTTCTGCACAGGTGTAGTGGCATCATTAGAAAACTGCAGAGAAGACATCAGCATTTCTGCCAGTGATTCGTTGTTGTTGTATTTTCTGTAGATTTTCCAAATACATTTTACTTGGCAGTATAGAAATAGCCAGATGCTAATAATGAATCTTTTAAAATCAGCGCCACCAAAATCAAGCCCAGACAGAGATCCCTGAAAGCTAATGTTAGTGGGATTTTAGAACAATTTTTTACAAAAATTGAGTTTTGTAGGAATGTATGAAAAGATTGTTGGAAAAAAAAGATAAAAAATATCCAAGATCCCTACACTGAATGTCCATGGGCTCCTTGCCTAAGAGATGAGAGCCCCAGGTAGCTCTCACACTCCTAGGAGGCACTTTTCCTGCGTGGCCCTGGGACAGGGAGCAGCTCCAGCACATTCAAGTGCCCTGAACTGGACCATGTGTCCCCTTCAGCAACTCTACTGCTCTGTTTGCATTTTGCCATTGAATAATTTGGAAATATAATTCTTACTTTGTAAACAGAGATTTCTTGCAGATGTTTAATTAACCACACCCAAAATCACAACCATTAAGCTCAGGGAAGACAAAGACTAAGTTAGGATTTTTTCAAATGAATATACACGCATATTTTTTTAACACACCCAAAATTGCCTAACTCTGATCTGCTTTTGAGTCACACACACCACTCCCCCGAACATTCCTATCTACCTTTCTCAAAATTTATCTGACCAAGATTATTCTTACTCAAGACAGTCTCCGTTCTGCTCTTAAGAGAAGGCAACCTGAGATCAGAGATTAATAAGTTGTACCCACCTGGTAAATCTGTATCTTAACAAGGCATTTCCATAGGTGATGCCTAAGTCTCCAGGTCTTCCCAGTTTAGGAACCAGCAACACCACGCAGAGCTCCATCGGACACGGGCTTGGACAAGACCACTCCAAGCCTCATAAACACCTGATCACATAGATGGCTGCTTAGAGCACCTCCTTTCAAAGAAAATTATTCAAATATATTTTTAGTGGCCAATATTTTTTCTCAATGAAAAATAGCTTTATTGCTTTGTTGGTAATTATATAAATAATATGTGCTGATTGTTATTGTGAAAAAAAATTTTAATGACACAATAGGTTCAAAGAAAAAAACATCACCTGGAAGCCCACCATGCAGAGATGACTGCTATCAGAATTTTGTTAATAACCTTTTCTACACCTCTCTAGGCATATACACATGTGTCTATGTAATATTACACAATTGGGATCATTTTATATGTGCTGTTTAGTTGTAGACACATTTGAAAAGAGTTTTCTTTTTTGTTCTGTTTTGTTTTGTCAGGAGAGGGGGATGTTGCCTCCCCCACCTGCCACCAGGTCGCCCATGTTAACAGTCTGGTGTGGATCCTTCCGTTCCCTTCTCCACGTTCACATAATCATAAGCAAACACTCATACACATATATGGAGGCTGGGTATATAATATCTTAATGTCTTTGTATGAAAATGTTCCTCTCATCTCCCACTTACTTTCTTGTTCACCTAGTGAATAAGTAAATTGAAACAACTTCGTGTTCAGCCATGAGAAAAAGGAATGGCGATGAGGTGGGGGGTGAGGTTGGCGTGTACAAATCCTCTGCCTCTCTTGAAATTCCACTTAACGTATTCCCTCTCAAGTCACCTCAGTCATCTGCTCTGAATCAAGAAAGATAAAACCCAGAGCTTGGTCAACCCAGCACACTTCACCGGACACCTTCTGTGGGACTGACAACGCCATCAGGGCGATGGGGCTGCCAACAGGGACCTGCCGTAGGGAGGTCTGAGTTTGCAGCCTGCGTCTGTGTATTTAATGACTGTGTGACCTGGCAGGTAACCAGTGCTCACCCCAGTCCCCTCATCTGCAAAATGGGAATAGCATAATAAATCTCACAGGCTTGTTTTGAGGATTAAATGAGATAGTACACGTGAAAGGATTTTTAGTAGCGAAGTGTGTTGGACAGTGTGGGAGACATAAAGGAAGTGTGATGCAGCCCTTAATTAAGGGACTAAATGTTATCCAAAGAGGTGAGATGAACACAGATGGAACCGTTCCAGTCCTGGAGCAGTTGGTTGTGGCAGGACAGAGCTGCACCTCCTCATGTCCAAGGGCAGTAACTGCCGTGGATAAGACATGTGCCCACACACAGACTGCGCCAGCCTCATCACATTGGTGGAACAACACCTTCCACCTCCTGATCTACAAAACATGCTAAGGGAAGACCCTCGGCCTGGGTCACGTCACCAAATAGCCATGCCTGGGCCAACAGGAGCAATGCAGACCCAAGATGCTATGCGTCAGAGCCAAGATATCTCCAGGAGTGCTGCCCAGGCCCGAGGCACAGGAGGACTCCGTTAGGCACATAAGGGACGACCATGACATGAGCCGGAGCAAGAAGGCAGAGAGTCGTACTGGTGAGGACACAGCTGAAAGTGCACCTTTCTCATTATGAAAATGACTGCAAGCATTTTAATACACATGCCCTCAGACCACTTCCACTGCTAGAAATTTTTAAAACAACTTCGTGAGATATAATTCACATGCCATAAAATTCACTCATTTAAAGTGTACCATTCAATGATTTATAGTATATTATTCATAGAGCTGTGCAACAATCACCACAACCTAATTTTAGAACATTTAATCACCTCCCCCTCAAAAAAATCCAAATCCACTATCACTGCAAAAAATTTACCTCATGGTCATTTTCATGAATTTTTTGCCAAGATATATATGCAAAGGTGTTTATTGTTGGAAGATATTCCTACAAAAGTGGGGGGAAAATTGCACAAGGTGCTCCTATTTGGAAACTTCTTAAATAAATTATGGTACATGTATGATGAAATGTTATGCAGATATTCAAGTGAATGAGGTGGATCTATGTATGCCAGCATAGAAAACAATAAAGATAGATGATTAAATGAATAAAGCAAGAGCAGAATGGTGTTTTGCTATTATACCTTTTGTAAAGATTATATCACAAAGAACTGATGACCAGTTATGTTTAGGAAGCGACAGGGTTGCCGGGGAGCAGGGGAGCTTTCACCCTTCCTGTTGCCCTTTTCTGAAATGTTTGATTTTTTTAACTAGGTACCATGTCCATTTTCCTTTCTATGAAATTCTTGAGGCCAGATATATTTGGGGATTCTAAATTTTTCTGATTTTAAAAGATCGTATGCTCTATATATCATTTATTACATAAAATCCTCAGCAGAATCTGAGGCAACATACCATATTCGAGCTTGGTAATATTTCTGCAGTGAGAGTTTTTAGGAGACCATGGATCTCACCTCCTCGGATGAGATTGGGTCAAGTTTCTCCACCAAATAGGTTTTCAGAGTTTGGTGTGGTGAGGGATTGCAGGTGAGGGATTGTGGACTTACATTAGCATGATTCAATTTTTCGTATAATAACCCAGTGTGTGTAAACAATGAGATTATGGACAAATAAGATTTTGTTTTTGATATTTTGCTGTATTTTATTCTATAATTTTCTGCAAGCTTTTTACCCCCCATGAGCGATGGAGAATACTATGCTCAGAGGAACGAGGAGAAAGAATTCACTAGGACAGTGTCGATCCCCTCATGACAACGAAGGGCAAAGTGAGTCTGTAATCCAACAAATTCTACTGGTTGTTAACAATTTGAGTCAAGTTGCTATTGCTTTGCAGAGTGGGAGAAGCAGAGTGAGGGGCTGTCTTTATCGAATTCAATCTTGTACTAGGACAGACTCTGAAAGGGGGACAGTGCCCGGCAGGCTAAGGGGATGCTATTGGCCATGGTCAGGGGCCCCTGCCATGGTGCGTGACTAAATTCTAACAATAAGATACACTTTTAGGCTTTTCTTTACCTCACGGTTTTCATGGAATGGCACCTTTGCTTTTCTCAGGTGGCACACACCTTTGGATGAAAGCATTGGTCCCATACCAATGAAACTGTGGCTTTCTCACAGTGGCTTTTGATATTTCATTTGTGACTGCCTCACTGAAAAGATTCATATTACAGATGACAGAAGAACAGATTTATAATTGTATCTGCAGGCTGCTGCTCTGGTTCATGTCCATGCAGATGGGTCTGTACTGATTGCTCGTGGCAGAGTTGGATTGGGACAGTATTAACACCAAAATGATACAAGTGAGAGAGATTTCAATTATGCCACCAGCTAAAATTAGACTTTATAAACTATTCCCAGACTCTGTACTATATCACCCTTGGACTTTGTGATACAGTGACCAGAATTGTCCGCAGTGTCTCCGGGAGCTCATTCTGGGTTACTCAGACATGAGCCAACTGGGACTTGGGAAAAGCGCTTCACCTCCCTTCCTTAGAGGGAGGGGCTTCACCAAAACTCAGCTTCCCAGGGCACCAGTGGACCCCACCCTTAGCTGGAGCAGCTATAACTTCTCACGGACTCCAAAGCACAGGCGCTAGGCAGCCAGCGTTCCCAGACGACTCCTGTACGGAATCAGCACCCCAAACTCAGACTTCCTGAGCCAGGCAACCTGTTCATTCCCCCACACACACCCAGTCCACTTTGTAATGCTCACTCTATAAAAGGGGGCTGCCCTCTCCAGAATGTGGCCCATGCCCTACGTCCAGCAGGCCTCCCTGTGGGTGGTGAAAGGACAGGGAGATCTGCACTTGGTCTCTGCAACGTTCCCCCTTCCCAGTAAAGCCTACTTTCAACCCCTGCCATGTGGCATTGTGGGATTTTTCCCAACCCCTAGCACTTGGCAGGTTTGGGGTAGACAGAAGCACTTCCCATTTTAAAGAGTTTTAAAACTCTTTGCAAGTTTTGGTTTGGGTGTTTCTACCCAAACCATAGATTGTGAAATCTCCTTATCATTTTTTAAAAGAGAAAAGAAAAGACTAATAGATTTAAATGGTTGTCCCAGTTTCACCCTGGACTGGAACATTCTGTCTGCTTATTTTTCTGTGCAGGTGGCCAGCCATGAATTAAAAATACTTTACATATGTAATAGGAAAAATCTGGGGGATGTACTACTACAAATACATAGTCCTGTACCTATGATCATGCCAGCCTGGGCAACAGAGTGAGACTCTGTCTAAAAAAAAAAAGAAAAAAAAGAACAACATTAGTCAAAGTTCTTCTTTAAAGAAAGTTTTGTCCCCTAAGCTGAAAGACATTTTATTGAAATTTCCACCCAAATCTTCCTAGATAATTGAAATATTACACTTCTTGGCAGAATTCTGGACCTTTTGACTCCATGACGACACAACATAGCTTTCAAAGCAATGCACTATCACAAATGTATGTGAGTTTGGGCTCTTGAAATGTGACAGCAATAAGTCAAAGAGGAACAACGGTCATCATCTGTGTGCTGGATCTGATAAACTGTGTCGTTTGAATTCCATTTAGCCTCACTTCCTGGAAAAATCCTTACTCAGTGCCACAGTGACTACCCACCAACCAACAAGATAGTTTAAAAAAGACAAGTATTTTGGATTTTCATTCTTTTCCAAATTGTTTGGCAATTTTAAAAAAATACAGATATATCGTGGATTAGACTTTTTAAACGTTTAGACTTCTTAAAAGTTAAAGTAGAGCCTCCTTTGTTGAAGTGGATCATTCTCCTCGTGGTGGGTTCCTGTCGCTTCTCCTCTGCTCTAAGTACTTGGTAAAACTTTGAGAACCATAGCATTCTGTGTTTGTGGCGTAGTTTAACTCTTTGATCCCAATCCGATTTCTCTTTTTTTTACTTTTAATCAATGACATGGCCAGATGGGCATCCTTATCTCAGTCTCAGTTATGGTTCTGAATATGTTGGCACAAAGAAGTTGGACTTAACAGCAACCTTTCAACAATAGCACCATTCAATAATCACACCCTTTTGGTCCATAGAACTGGTCTTGGTTCATGATGTTGCAACACAGTGACCCACACATAGAGATGAGGTGTTGAAATGGGAAATGTTAATAAGGCCAAGGTTATGGTTCTTTGAGCCACAATTTCAAACACTGTTCAGATAGCATTTCACTTAAACTGGTTTATACAGCTTATAGCCTGCTAACTTCTCGACTCTGTTATCTGGCTTTTGCTCTCATCTCGACACTAAGATAGCTGTCCCCAAAGTCTCCCGGGACCTCTGTGCTACTGGATACAATGGACCCTCTTTAATCCTTAACTTTCTTGACCTCTCAGCAAATTCATCAGGGTTGGCCACTCCCTCCTCCTTAAAATATGCCTGTTCCTTGTTCCTGGGATGCTTCCTCCTGCTGTTCCTCCTTTTCTGTTTGCTGCCGCTTGGTCATTGCCGTAGCAGCCAACTGCACCTGTCTAGGTGGAGTAGTGAGCCACCTGTTGATGTTACTTGAAGGCCCTTGAAGCCTCCCTGGGCCAAATAACTCCCCTCACTGCCTGCTAATTCCCAGCGTCAGTCACTGCTTACAGATGTCTGAGGTGTACTACATGAGCTAAGGCATGGCTGATCTGGGAAGGCAACAGCTCAGCTACAGAGGACACGAGCAGGGAGAAAGCTGTACAAATCACAGTAAAAACCCTTTGCTGGCTTCCCTTGAGCTGATGATAAAGCACACAATTCTTAATGCGCTTCCAAAGCCTTGTATATTCCACCCTGACAACCTTTTCCAAGGCTCCTGTGCCACAATTACCGCTTTGGGGCCACATGGCTTTCTTCAGCACCTTGAATGGGCCCAGTTTGTCCCTTGTTCTAGGGCTTTGCATGTGCCACCTGCATCAGGGTCCTCCAGAGAAACAGAACCAAATGGATATGTATGTCTGTATACGTATGTATATATAATACACATATACATCTATAATACATATGCATATGTTACAAATGCATATATATACACATATGGATGCATATATGCCTATAAAGAGATTTATTTTAAGGAATTAGCTCATGCAATCGTGGAGGCTTGACAATTCCAAAATCTGTAAGGCAGGCCAGCGGGCGGAGACTGAGGCAGGATATCTTTGTTACAGTCTTGAGGCACAATAATTCCTTCTTCTTTGGAAGCCTCAGTTTTTGTTTCTAGGGCCTTCAATGGATTGGATGAATCTCACCCATACTATCAAGAGTAATCTCCTTTTCTTAAAGTCAGATTGTTGATGTTAATCACATCTACAAAATACTTTCCCAGTGACATCTAGACTAGTGTTAGACCAAACACCTGGGTACCACAGCCTAGCCAGGTGGACACCCAAATTTAACCATCACACTGCCCCCCTGCCTGGATTTCCACTTCCCTCCCACCCTCCCCTGACTGGCACCTTCTCACCTCTTAGCCATCAGCACCAACACCACTTCTTCAGGAAGCCAGCTCCACCCGCTCAGTGTATTTAGGTGCCCACTGTTGTTCTGCCTCAGAGCACCTTTTATTTCTTCTCTATTGTCCTCCCCGCGTGTCAGCACACCTCTGTGTGTCTGCTTGTTTCCTTGGCGTCTCTCCCCCAAGTGAGCAGGGAAATGCAGGTTCTGGTCACCATGGCAGGGCTGCTCTAGCCCAGAGAGCATCTCTGGGCACACTGGAGAAAGAGTGTCTTCCTCCAGAAGGATGTACCCCCCACAGGCCAGGGCCTGGTGAGCGGGATGTAGGCTGGATGTCACCCATTGCGTGGCAGCCTTTGTGTAGCCCTCCTGTAGAAGCAGGGGGAACAGTGCCAGTCAGCATGCGAGATGGTGTCTTCCATGCTGGACAGGATGAATGAGTCTCCCCTCCACACAGCTGTGCAGCTGTGCAGGTCCCATGCTCTGGGGTGCTTGGACTTCGCCCCAGGGGACATCTAACCCAGAGAACCTTCATGGTAAGCACAAAAGCACCACCCACTAAGAGGGCACATCAGAATCTCCTGAAAGGGGCATCCGTACCTTGAGAACCCTTTGACTCGTTGTAAGTTTATAATATGGGAAAAGCTTTTTAAAATCGGTTATTTAATTTGAGGTACAGAGGATAAATCCTTGGCATGGGCCTGACTAGGAGTGTCAGCTAAAAAGCAAGACATTTCTAAGTTCTCCTCATCCTCTAAAAGCCCAATTCGTGCTGTGGGCAATAGCTGGAACTTGCGCTGGCTTTGCCGGCCGCACCCATCAAGTCCCCTCAGGCAGGTACGTGCCAGGCCTCGGCCAGTCTCTCACTGCTTGGCAAGCTTTGCCCGCTTCTGAATGACCGCCTGGGCATCCGCTCCTCCAAAACAGACCTCCTTCTGGGCCACACAGCTCCCTACACAAACAGAAACCAAGCTATGCGGCAGAGCTCAGAGCTGCCCGGGAACTTGTCATGAAGGACAGTTGAAAAGGTCATCATCTTAAAAAAGAATGAGCCCACATAGGCAACGATTCGGAAGAGGAGACAAGCTGTCAGCCAGGACTCACATATGTTCCGCCCATGGTGGATTTATTCAACAAACATGCACTGGGCCCCCGCATGAGTCAGGCACCGGGCCAGGCCTGAGGATACCGCGGTGACCAGGACAGAGGTCCCACTCTGGGCTTGCCCAGCGGCCTACCAGATGGCTGCCCCAAGGGTGAAAGGTGGGGGGGACCCTTGCAAATGCTTTTCTAAATCAGCTCAGGCAAGTTGTCAGCATGCCTGCCCCTTCCCTACCCCACGGGTTGGACGTCCTTGGGTATGTTTATTAAAAATCCTCTATTCGTTTCGTCTCCTCCACTCCCAGGCAAGTCAAGAATGTTTCTGGGGTCCTCTGTGTTCTTCGCCATGACGACGCTGTGGCTGCAGCTCCAAGGGAGAGGGGCCTGGCCCCGACTTTGACCATGAACAGCCCAGCCATAAGGAGCAGATTCAAATGGCCTGTGTGGATCGGTTTATGGACCAGATATGCGGCCCCTTCCTCTTGTCTGCGAATTCTCTGCAACCTCAGTGATTCTCAATGCATGCGGGGGAAGAGGCATATGTCGATTGGAGCGTAAATTCGCAGTCCCAACAAATATAAGGTTTTCGTTTGGAAAATAAAAATTACCTATTTTGAATTTTCAAATAGGCAGCTACAGGATTTTTATATTTATCGAAAGGGAATATGGATTTTAAAGGGTTAAGAAATGATCTTTCCCATCTGGGCCCTGAAGAGGTGGCAGGTGGACCAACTAATGATCCTCTCAGCTGCGCAGCAACCTTCAGCCACAAGCTTCCTTCTCCACTTATCCCGGGTGTGTCGCACACAATTATCGCTTCCTAAAAGCAGCATGACCTGGAAAAGGTTGGGAAGCCTGGCCTGTGGCTCCAGCTCTGTGCCGTCCAGTGCCGTGGCCAGGAGCCACCTGCGGCTTGGAGCCCTTGCAATGAGCCCAGTCCAAACTGGGATGTGCTGTGAGTGCAAAACACACACTGCGTGTCGAAATCGAGTTACCTGAGAAGAATGTAAAAATACTTCATTGATAATTTTGCTTTGATAAGATGTTGAAATGATAATATTTTAGATACATTAATTCATTTCACATTTTACTTTTTTAATGTGGCTACTGGAAAGGTTGGAGTGATGTGGTGGCTTTGAAATGGGACGGCAGGGTTCAAGTCCCAGCTCTGTGACTTATTAGCCGTAAGTGTGACCTTGGGCAAGTTTTGACATATCTGTACCTCAGCTTCCACGTTTGTGAAATAGAGAATATACCTAGTAGTGTCCTGTGAATATTAAATGAGCTTAACTTAGCTCTAAGAGTGTTTAACGCAGTGCCGGCACATATTAAAAGCTAAATAAATGTTAGCGGTGATTATTATGACAATTATTATTCCCCAACCAGTCCTTTGTGTTTCTAGCCTTATGTTTTCCGCTTTTCTTAGCCTGCAACACCATCATGGAGAAGAAGACTTCTGAGTCACAGGGGCAGAAGGAGCTAGGTGTCTGGGGTTTGGCAGGGATGCTATAAACACTACCCCATTATTCCAACTTGGTTTCAGCGAAAGCCTCCATTAGCCACCAGACCTGTACAAACCTCACTTAATTAAATAATAATGCATATTAAAATGCATAGGAAAGACAGTACGGTTCTGTACTAAGGCTACATAAGGTATGTGGCAACCAATCAGTAGTAGTATTATGGTGGCTTTTTGGGGTTTAAACTGTTAGACTCATTCCTCCTGGGGAGCAAGACTAAAGAGGGAGCAGAGAGCAAGCCGAGATGCACAATCGCTCATATATGTATTCAACAAAGTTTTATGGAGCTAAAACGTTGCGGCCAAGCACTTAAGTGATGGCAAAAATAAATCAGACAGGAATCCCACCTCATATCACTTATAACTTAGTTTAATTATATACAGTCTTGTAATGAAATCGAGGCAAGTAGAAAGTGTTGTACCAGACACAGTCCAAATACAGTCCTAAGGGAGATGACAAGAAGGAGATGACATCTAGCTAATGAGTGTGATTTAGACAGTGGACACAAAGGAAAAGGAATTCCAGGTGGAGGAAAGTGCAGAAACAAAGGTGTGGGCATCAGGAAAGTAGCAGGTATGTCTCAGAACATAGACAACCTGGTTTGGCTGGAGAGTAGACTATGATGGGGAAAATCTGGAGATAAAACTGGAAAACTAGCGTGGACCAGAGCATAAATAACCTTAAATATAAGCTAAAGCTTTCAGGTTTTATTGTCAGCCACACAAGCCTTTGACAGTATTTTGATCAAAAAAAATACCATAATCAGGAAGATTAATCTGGCAGATTGTATAACATGAATCACCATGGGAGAGAACAGTTGGGAAGCGACTGCAATAGTCAAGAGGTGACAAAGGCTTGAGTGAGAACATGCTGGAGGTGATGGGGAGGAAAGACAGATTCAGGCGACAGCACCTGCCCCTGATTGGATGGGGTGGGCAGGCAAGGAGTCAAAGGTAAGTCCAAGGTTGTGCTCAGGCGAGTGGGAAGATGGCAGCGCCCTTAACAGAAACGGGCAACACAGGAGGAGCTGGTTTCAAGGGGAAGGTGGTGAATTTGAGTTTAGATGTATAGCTTGGTAGTCAGCCAAGGGGTTTATCCAACAGGAGGTTAACTCAGGTTGGTGAGAGGTCTGGATCGAAGACAGGCTTATGAGTGCAAATTAGTAATTAGAACGATAAGACTAGATGAAACTCATGAGAATGTGCAGCTGCAGAGAGGGAAGAAAGAGCAAGGCGAGGAGAGAAAGGGAAAAAGAGAAAACAAAGGAGGAAAGACAGGAAGGAGTGAGCCAAGGCCAGCTCCAGGGGGAACACCAACTGGGAAGGCAGATCTGAGAGAAAGGAGTGGGAGGCGGGAGGCCCTGGACACTGAGGTGGGCCCCAAGGTCCGGTGCACGCTCAGAGCAGAAGCCCACCTTCAGGCAGAGCCAGCCTCCTGCCTGGGGAACGAGGTTGCCATTAGACAGCAAGGTTTCAAAGGCCCTGAAAATTCCCCCACACATGCCCCACCCCCACCCCACACACACTTAAGACCAAACAAAACCGTCCTGCCTGGAAACCGCATCATCCCTACCTCCCACATGGATGAAGGCACCCCAAGCCCTCTCCCAGCTCCCAGCTGTCCCTTGCTCGTCACGACGCCCGTAAGACCAGGACGGGGTGCACTTAGCCTCCCGTCTGCTGCGGGGCACTGGCATGGATGACACCGCCCTAAACATGCAGAAGTGCTTGTCACTGCGCAGGCAGGAGGTCACCCAGGCAGGGCCTCATCCCGAAGGGGAGCTGGCAGTATGACAGGGCCAGGAGGGGGAGGCCTTTCTTGAACATAAGGAAGAGAAGGTCACGAGAAATGAGTGGGTGGGCTGAGCGACATCTTGCTGACCTTTACAAAAAGTGAGCACAGACTCAAACTGTGCCTGCCTGGGAGGCCCCGCGCCCAAACCTGGTGCACCGCAACTAAGCCAGCACCGGTGCGAAGCCCCTGACCTTTTTGACCCAGGTTGTCCGGGTGCCCAAATTCCCCATCCCGCCACAAATCCGAGCCTGCACAGCGCCTCGAGACCAAGGCAGAATTACGGTTTGCCCCGAAGTAAGAAGTAATGGCTGGCTCAACCGACACTCTCCCCTCCCACGCGGAGACACGAACGCTTTGCTTTCTCGGTAAAGCCAGAGAGTACAGGGTCCCCTCCCGCCACGGCCCGCCGCAGACCGAGCTCTGAGAGGCCCGGGCCGGAGGACCCCGCACCGCACCTGCGCCGCAAGGGGACGCGCGGGAAGGCGCTGGCGGTTGGACGTTGCCACCCTCACACCACCTCGCAGTCCCCAGGGGACCAGGGTGACAATGACAAGACGGAGCAGCAGCTATGACTCAGTTCTCCCTGCAGGAATTCCTTGTAAAGAGCTCACTGGCCGGCTCCGAGACCCCAAGGAGAAAGCAGCGTTTATTCTTGTGCGAGTGGGGGTTCGGTGCAAAGAGGAGACGTTAAGCAAAATCTGTTTGGGCCACCCTGGCTGTTTTCTCCACTTGATTCACTAGTTCTTGGAAAGCAACTGGGTAAGAAACGGAGATGGGAAGTTTTAAGAAATCCATTCTGTGAAGAGAAGTACCTTACATGGCTTCAAATAACTTGATGTTTCTTTCACCCACTTGAACTTTTCAAAAAAAACTCAGAGTAAATCTCATCAAACAATTCATGTGTTTTAACATAATGCAAATACAAACGGATGTATATTCTGCCTTCAGGAAAGGGATGATGTCTCATCTGCTGCCTGCTCTATGCAGGTGCAAGAGTTTAATGGAAGCAGACGCCTGGCCTTCAAAGTATAAGAAAGATATAATGTTGCCTTCCTTGAAACTCAGCAAGGACAAAACCACGCCAGTGTTCATTTAAGGATTATATAACCAGTAGTGTCCCCTCCCTGGGAATATTGGACAAAGCATTTCACTATTGCAGAAGGGCTGTCCTTGTTTTCAGAGGGTTGGTTTCCTATGCTCTGGACAGAACAAAGCGGCGGAGTTGGAGCAGGATATGGGTAAAGAAGAACTTCGTGGGCACAGGCTGAGGGTCAGAAGAAGCTACCCAGGACGGTGAGTACACTGGTGTGGACTGGTTGAGTCAATTTGACACTACATTGTTAGAATTCTTTTTCTATCACAAGACACTGAATGAGTCCCTTGACAGATCTCTATGCTTAGCACTTCGAATAACCAGTGTCCAGATTACATTAACTCTCTGTGGATAGCAGCAGAAAATAAATTTGGAAAACTGGATATCAAATCCTTGCTCTTGAAAAATATCAAGAACAGAAAAATTCTGTTCTTTGTGTGTCTGCTATAACTTCCTATATACGAGGGGTCTTCAAGAAGTTCATGGAAAATGCATATTATGAAAAAATTATGCATGGATTTCAAATTTTTTTTGCACCAAAATAAACTCTTGCTAACTTGTTATGACATGTCTGAACAGGATGTAGTTTAAGGCACTAAGAAGGATGACATCAGTTTAGAAAGAACCCCTATCAGAGCAACATGAATTCTGCTAAAATTGAAGCAAGAACAAACATCAAATTTATGGTGAAGCTTGAGTGGAAGAATAGTGAAATGACTGATGCTTTATGAAAAATTTATGGGGACAATGCCCCAAAGAAATCATCGGTTTTCAAATGGATAACTCATTTTAAGAATGGACAAGATGCAGCCCAGACCAACAGACCATCCACAACATTTTTTGAGGAAAAAATTAATCTTGTTCATGCCATAACTGAAGAGGACAGATGATTAACAGCAGAAACAGTAACCAACACCATAGACATCTCAACTGCGTCAGCTTACACATTCTCACTGAGAAAGCTGAGCAAACTTTCCACTCAGTGGGCACCAAAACCATTGTGCCCAGATCGGCTGCAGACAAGAGCAGGACTTTCAAAGGAAATTTTAAACAAGTGGGATCAAGATCCTAAAGCATTTCTTTGAAGAATTGCAACAGGAGATGAAACTTGCTTTTCCAGTGTGATCCTGAAGACACAGCACAGTCAAAGCAATGGCTACCAAGAGGTGGAAAACAAAAGCAACAGCAGACCAGGAAAGAGCAATGGTCGTGGCAGCAGTTTTGTGGGATGCTCAAGGCATTTTGCTTGTTGACTTTCTGGAGGCCCCCAAAATGATAACATCTGCTTATTATGAGACTATTTTAAGAAAGCCAATGCTTTGGCAGAAAAAAACCTGGGAAAGCTTCACCAGAGAGTCCTTCTCCACCACGACAATGTTCCTGTTCATTCCTTTTGTCAAACAACGGCAATTTTTTGAGAGTTTCCATAGGAAATCGTTAAACAGCCATCTTATAACCCCTGATTTGGCTCCTCTGGTTTCTTTTTGTTTCCTAATCTTAAAAAATCTTTAAAGGGCACCCATTTTTCTTCAGTTAATAATGTAAAAAAGACTGCATTGATGTGTTTAAGTTCCCGGGACCCTCAGCTTTTTGGAGATGAGCTAAATGGCTATGTCCACTTACAAAAGTCTCTTGAACTTGATGGAGCTTATGTAGAAAAATAAATTATATTTTTTATTTTTATCTTTTAATTCCATTTTTCCATGAACTTTTTGAAGTCCCCTTGTATATCACCAGAAAAGAAAAAACTGCCAATGATTGTTAGTTACAAAAGGTTGCAATGGCTTTGTTCAAGTTTGTGGTTTTAGTAGAGTCTTTTGTGATAGATTTTGTTATTAGGCATGAGAACGCTCTCTTCTTGGCCTTTCCCACCTCTCTTTGTCAGGGTTTTCTTAACATTAGTGACACCATTTTGATTCTGACAACTTTTACATTTCTTTAAGTTTAATGAACCTCCCCCTGAACTAAGCCAAGGTGACTAATAATGAAAAAGACCCTCCGTGAATAACTGTTATTTATTATGCCCCTTTGCATATATACGGAAAAGATTTTTTTTTAAAGAAAGAAAAGATTTAAAGCCAAACTTTCAAATTAATTATGCTATGAAGATAACATCTTGTGCTTTTGGTTTATCATGAACAGACAAGTACTGAAAATAAAATTTACCTACAGTTATATATTTTTTTTGTTTCTTTTTGTCATTAATTTCCAATTTGCATTGTGATCACAAATGATTATTTAAAGGGGAAGACAAGGAGAAAATGAAATCAGGAATAAACTGGGGGCGGGGGAAAACATAAGCATGAGATAGGACATTGAAGAGTAAAGAAAAAAATAAGAAAACAAGGCACAAATGAAAAGAGGAAGTGAGGAAAAGTGGCTGAACAGAGCAGGACTGAGTGGGTCGGTCACTGGCTCGGCAGTAGGTTTGGACAGTTGAGTGCTGCAAACAATTGAGGCAGTGTGAGCAGCCCAGAAAGATCTGGGCAGGGAGGGGGGCCAGGGTGGTGGAAGAAGTGACCATGACCAGCCATCCTCAGAGAAACCCCCACGGCTCCTTGGTTGCCATGGCCAAGAAACGTCTCGGTTGATCTGCTCTGATGACTGAAGTGTTATACTTAAAACTGGATCATGTTTTTCCTGTGTTATTCCTTGGTCTTTTAGTTTTGTGGGTGAATTTAATTACTTCAATATCTTCTGTTAAATCAGAGGAATGGATTTTATATCAAAAATGTGCCAGTAGCCCGGGAACTCATTCTACTCCTATTATTTCCTTCATTCGACATTCATTTTCGAGTCTCTGTGGTGACCAGTACTGTGCCACATGACAGATACAAAGAGCCGTCGACTTCTAAACATCTTATTTACGGCCATGTGTGTTTTGCCAGTTCCCTTCTTGCTACTCCCACTTGAGAAAGAGTGAACGGCCAAGGTAGCAGTTACTTCTGAACCAGAAGAACATTTCATATCCCCACCATCCATCTGCGATACCATACTTGCCAGGGGTGGAGGAGAGGCGATGGGTTTCCTGAGCCACTCATTAGCTATTTCTTTCATTGGGGGTTGGGGAGGTATTAGTTACTGAAGCCGCCCAGAAATTTCATGACATTCACAAATCCCCAGGGAGGCCCTGGTACCCAATAATTACCAGCCGGGACACTGGAGCCAGGCTGCCTGGGTTCAAATCCTGGCTCTGTAACTAGAGTATGATCTTGGGCAAGTCACTGAAACTTTCCTTGCCTTGGTTTTTCTGATCTATAAATGGGTTTATAATAGTACCTGCCTTGTTAGTTTGTTTTGAGAATTAAATGAGCTTGTGCTTAGAACAGCGCCTGGCACATTGTAAGCACTCAATGAAAATTAACTCTTACTGTTATTCCAGAATGCAGGTGTCCTCGCTCACACACAGCCATGGACAGTGCTGGCCCTGCAGAGAGAATGCAGCTACCGAAGAGAACACAGACACAGGATGCTTCAGTTAGACAGAGCTGGAGCATCACACATTCCTTTTTATTGAAAAGGAAAACAGGTATGCAGAAATTTGGAAAGCAAATTGGAGAGAAGCCAAGACTTCAGAAGAAATCGATTGATAGAGATTTCATACTTAAAGACTTTTTCTTCAGCAAGTACATAAGCAAAAACTCAGACCTGTCTGTGAAGAGTGGTAAGAGCCCTGAAATAACACAGTGGGGCCTCAGAGCAGGGACTCAGAGCAACACGGACCACCCCGAAGAGGATCCAGGAAGAACACAGACTGTTCTCTCAGCCACACTGCTGAGGTTTATTATCAGTTCTTCAATGAGGAAGAACAGGAAATTGACAGCAAAACACTCTAAAATCTTTAGTATAAAGTTGTCATTACATTTGGATTCAGTGATTCTTTTTTAAAAACCCTTTGTTTTTATAAAGTCATCCATGAAGTCAGTCTTGTGCTGGAGGCTCGGGTGGGCAATGGGGGCTGTGGTCGGGGAACTGGGAGCACCCATGCTGGGAGCACCTTCAGTGGGATGGAGAGCCCAGAGGGGGCGAGGGCCAGCCGCCCAGACCACGTGGGCCAAGATAGCATCTTTATTTTCTCTCAAACACAGGACAAGTCATGGAAGGCATTTAGGCACATTAGGGACATATTCCGATTTGTTTTTTTAATGGATTATCCCAATTGCATGTGGAAAATGAATTTGAGGCACTAGAAAGGAAAAGAGAGCTCTTTCAGGGAGGCTTTCAACCTGGCCATTAGTCAAGGTCTTGGTGAGCACAGCCAAATACAAAGACCCATTTGCTGTATGTATCACATGTGTCTGCGTGCTTCCCGGTTTGGTGCTACAAAATGGCACCAAACCACAGAAGAGAGCATCGAAGTAAAGTTCTCAAGCGGTAAAACTTTCATTTGTACTAAATTTCATTGAACCAAAAGGTGTCGATAACACTTAGCCATATGGAAGTTAGTGAAAAGAATGGGTTTGACCCACTGGCCTAGGTAGCTGGGGATGTGACACTGAATGCTGAGGGACCACCTGGATTCAGGACAATTGGGCAATAGATAGAGGAACTAGGCAGATGACAAATAATGAAATTGCCAGAGGGGTTTTATTAAAAGTAAAGTTGAAGCATTTGGCTTAGGTCTGTGGCTAAACAATGCTGCAAATACTTCACCACTGAATTCAGCCTACCCTGGTCGCGGTCGGCCCTGTGCTCGGAGGAGGCAGTGCCGGACCTGGCCCGTTTAGAGGACAGTAGGCGGAGAGGGGTTGCACTAGGACCCGCCTTGGCCCTCAACTCTTTTGCCTTTGTGGGCCCTTTCCTCCACAAAAACAAATTGTATCTTACAATTGCATTGGTTAAAACACACACACACACAGACACACAGATATACTCCAGGCTAATTTATATTCAGAATTTTCTTCTGATTTTAAAAGAAAGGAATGCATTTTTGTGGACCCTGACGGTGGACATGTCAGCCCTGCAGAGGGCAGACTGGAATCACTGGTGGGTGGGTACAGAGAGAGGACAGGGGACATGAGCAGACCATGCCTTCACTCTCAGAGGCTCCCTCCCTGTGCAAACATGACTGGTTATGCCTCCAACAAAGTACACCAGCAACCCAGTAAAAGTTCTGGCCTTAGGTGGGCCAGAATTCGTGCACCGACAGATTCGTGTTCCCACGGATCTGTGTACCAAGATGCGCTAAGAGAAACAGTCTGGCAGCCACAAATACTGTAAATATGTTTCCCAACCTTTGTGTCCCTCGAAGAATGTTCATTGAAATCCAATGTATAGCTCATCACAACACTTCTAGAAAAGCCTGTTTCCTCCTAATTCCCTCAAGCCCTGCAACTGCTCTTTCTCAAAACCCAACAAATTCTAACCAGGGTCTGGCTTGTCTGTCTTTCTTCCCCACCTCTCTCTGTCCTCCTCTTGTTTCCCCTCCACCCCTCCCAGGCTTGCTGCCAAGAAAGGGGGCCACAGAGAGCAGTGGGGGAGGAAGACACACCCTCTCTGCGAGGGGGAGGGAGGAGGAGGGAAGGCTAAGAATATGCTACCTCATCAGTCTTTGCACTGTCACAGCTGCAAAGGCCTTAAAAAGTGACCTATTTTGTTACAACGACAACACGGAATGTACCGATAGAAATGCCCTTTGCTGAGACCGGCTGGTCAGAAGACCAGAAGGCAGTGAGCGCAGCGGGTGGGTGACGTGCTGGAGAGCCCGCCGCCGGGTCGCTAGCCCAGCACACCCGTGGAGAACGCTGCGGACGACCCCGCTCCTGAGCGGAAGGAGAGCAGCCCTCCACAGCCCTCCACGTGCAGGTTTGTTCCGGCTCCTGGGGCAGTAACTTCTCCGGCCACTTGGTGGCAGAACTGAGCCCCATTCTTAGAGATGAACCAGAATTCAGAAACACCAAAATCGAGTCCAGATTGTAAAATATATGCAAAGGCCATGGAAATATTTGAGGAAAGCAGTACCCTTTAGGCGTTTCTGTCTCCAGGAGCCCCCTTTGTGTCTGGATGTTCTATTTGTTACACGCGGAGAAGCGGTAAGTGCGTGTTTAAACAACTGGTGCTTTTAGGCTGCAGAGCATGGAGCCCACTGAGGCCGCTGAGCTCCTAACATGACCTGCGTGTCCAGAGAGGGTAAGGCTTCCCCACCCAGACAGTGAGAAGTCTGTAGTGTTATCTTTGGGCAAAGATGATCCAAGCCTGCTGATAATGCGAGAGCTCAAGAAATGTCTAACTCCAAGGTATAATTGCTGATTTTCACATGCTAGGGGTGACCAGGTCGTCATCCATATTATTACAAGCTTGAACAAAGAGCCCTAGGGCTCCAGCAGGATCTCTGTGCTGTTCAATCTTCCAGAACAGCTGGTGTTCCATATATACACATTTCTGTTCACCAGGGAGGCACTGCAGCTCCATCTGCTTGAAAAATGCATCAAAAGAGCCTGCACTCGGAGTTGTCAACACATCTCAGGAAGGTCATTCTGGGTCTTCCTATAAAGCATGTCCCATCAGCGGCAAAACAAAGCCAACCCAGCCAGGAACTTGAAGGCATCCTGGGTCAGGCCCTACAATTTTTGAAAACTTGATGGGTAAATTGCCCTGACATTTGAAAGGGGCATTAGTTTCTATTTCACGTGCAGTGGAAACTTTCATTACTCTGTTAGGGTAGAGTATTCCAGCATTCCAGGGAAACAGAATTGTCCTCTATCTCACTGGGTGGTTGAGGAAACAAATCATTTCATATGTGGAATTATAAATAGCCATTTCATAGGGCACAGGCTCAGGTGTGTGCAACATGCAACTGTATCTTCCTCTGGGTGCCTCTGAGCCCTCATTTGTAAAATGAGAATTATATTCCTACCTCTGAGATTATCATGAAGATTAAATGAACTAATGTAAGGAGGCATTTTGCCCTGGCTTGAGTATTGAATAAAGCTTAGCTATTACACAAAGTTAAACACGCACACACACACACACGCACACGCACACACATTTAAATTCAATCTCAAGCTCATTTCAGCCAGCAGCAAAAACTCAGTCCTCCTCAAATGAGAGGAAACCCAGCAATACAAAGTTCTCGTAGCAGCCTCAGAACAATGGCATTGGGACAGGACACTCGCTTTAGGTCTCCCTGTCTACCATGTCACCTGTCATTGTTCTTGGCATCTCTGCCAAAAGTCTCAAAGGCCTGTTTTGAAACCCAGTCTGAGCATGACCTAATTCTTTTCTGCATTCCTGCCGTAAGAGCCTGCTCTGAAGACAGGCAGCGTGGGCTGCCCCCACTGATGCCTGAAGAGTGAGGAAAGAAGCACATCAGCTAATAGCTCAAAATTATCCTGCCACAGTAGGAAGATGACCTTTTTGCCAGCACATTACAATTCCCATGGAGTGTTTGCTTATATCATCTATAAGCTGATGACCCTTCAATTGGCGTCTCCAGTCTGGACCCATCCCTGATTTACACTGGGCAGGTCCTAGAGAGGACTTTGACTCCCTCATCCCCTGTCTTCCCATCCCAGCCAGTTGTTCAAGCCAGAAACCCAGGACTCATCCCCGAGTCCTCTCCTTCCTTTTCCCCCCTCCTGTCTAATCCATCAACTGGTCCAGTTGGACCTACATCCAAAATTCACAGCAAGTCTGTCCCCTTCTCTCCGTCTCTGTCGCCACCAACCTGCACCCTAGTCCAAGCCACCATCACCCGTAGCCCGGGGCACAAAGAAATGGCTTCAGATCTGTCTCCAGGCTGCCCTCCTACCAGCAATAATTTATTCTCTACACAATGGAATGCCATACTGTGAATCACATCATGTTACATCCTAGCTCAAAACCCTCTGATGGCTTCCCTTTCTACTAGAAGCCTCCAAGCCGCTTGTCCTGGCAACCGCCATCTCTCTGACTTTCTCTCCTCACACCTTCCCCCGCCCACACACAGCCGCCCTGGCCTTCTTTTTGCTGTTCCCACACACCAAGTCATCTCTTCCTCAGGGCCGCTGTGCTGCTCTTTCCCCAGGGCCTTCTCTCGGTAGCTCGTCCGTCAGGACTTAGCACAAATGTACTCCGGCACTGACTACCTAAAACTAAACTAATCTCTTAAGTCACTTCGTATCACCTTATCCTGTCTATCACGTTGCTAACCATTTCCTGAACTTACCTTGCTTCTCTAGTTGTTTATTATCGTGCCACATTAGAAACACATGGCCTTTTATACCTACTATTTTACAGTTCCCACAGAACACACACACACACACCCCTACCTAAACTCCGTGGGAGCAAGGAACTTGTCAGGCAAAAATAAATATTTTTTAATGGATGAATTATTTTTGTTTGATATTCATATTCCTGTCACTCATTCCCATGCAATTCATGTGTAAGAATAAAATAAACTACTTTCAAATCTTTGAATCACAATATTCAATGATAAACTTCTTTGATTTTATGCAAATGATTCCCTCTGCTAAAAATGTTTTTTCTTTGTTTTTCTGATGAACTCCTATTCATCCTTCAAAACCCCATTCAGGCAAGGAGCACTCATAGGGGATGAGGGTGGGAACTGTTGAGGTGGCAAGATGGGAGTGTGCCACCACATTGCGTAGTCAGTGAGGCTAGAACCAGGGGCTTTAGGGAAGACTGGATTGGTATCTCTCCAGGTAAAATCCTGCCCTAGACCTGGAGCTCACTCTCTACGCAGTAATTTTTCCAGAAAGCCAAGAAATCAGCTCAAATATCTAGCAACCCACTCATCATCTTCATTTGCATGGTTTTTAGGCATCTCAAACTTAATATGTCCAAATAGGACTTAGGATGTAAAAGATAACCACATTCACCCAATTGCTCAGCCCAAAAGGTTGACCCCATCCTCACCCTCCTCCCCACCTCCCAGACATACCACATCCAACCTACCAGCACATCTGGCCCCTTCCTCCTGTCTCCCCCACCCTCCCCTGGCTTGCGCTTCATAATCTCCTGACTGTGCCACTGTCACGACTTCTAACTGTCTCTCTCACACTTGGCCCTCACCCTTCATTCTCCACCCAGCAGCCAATGCAGTCTTAGATCTTGGCTGGGCTTAGTGGCTCACACCTATAATCCCAGCACCTTGGGAAGCTGAGGCTGGAGGATAGCTTAGGGCCAGGAGCCTGGGTGATATATTGAGACTTGTCTCTACAAAAAAGTTTAAAAATTAGTGCGCACCTGTAATCCCAGCTACTTAGGAGGCTGAGGTGGGAGGATCACTTGAGCCTAAGAGTTTGAAGCTGCAGTGAGCTATCATCATGCCACTCCACTCCGGCCTGGGCAACAGACAAAGACCCTGGCACTGAAAAAAAAAACAAAAACCTTAGATCTTAGATCCTACTACCCTCTGCTCAAAATCCTCCAATGGCTTCTTATCATATTAATATTTAGAACCCTTGCAAAACCTTACCAAGCCTACAAGGCCTCCCTACATAATCTGGCCGCTAACTACTCCTCTGGCCTCATCTCCTACCACACTTCCATCTGCAGCACAGGAAGGAGGCTAAAGATACAGACTTGGGAGCAACTCTGCCACTCACCCGCTGTGTGATGTTGGGCAAGTTGCTTAATGCCTCTGTGCCTCAGTTTCCTTATCTGTGAAGCCAAAGTGATGATGATAATACTTTACTGAGCTGTTGTAAAATTAAAGGAGTCCTGAGAACAGTCTCCAGCCCCATGGCAAGCCTATGCACATGCTAGTGGTTTTAAGTAATTTGATGTCTTGAACCCTCAAATTTGACAAAACAAATTGAGTACAAAAAGATTAAGGAAGAGAATATAGTTGCGGGCTGTTATCGTCAAGTTTTAAATACACATTTTGATGAAGTCTTCAGTTATGTGCATGGTGGAATCTCCCTTTGCCCTTTCACCCAAGAGAAACCTGAGAGAGAATTAAGGTCTCGTGAGTGTTGGTAGCATCAAATTGATTTATAGGTTGGTTAGTTCTGGTTTTTTTTTTTTTAATTAATGGCCTGTTTAAAACTCACTTTTTTTCTTTTTTTTGAGACAGAGTCTCACTCTGCTGCCTGAGCTAGAGTGCCATGGCGTCAGCCTAGCTCACAGCAACCTCAAACTCCTGGGCTCAAGCAATCCTCCTGCCTCAGCCTTCCAAGTAGCAGGGACTACAGGCATGCACCACCATGCCCGACTAATTTTTTCTACATATTTTTAGTTGTCCAACCAATTTCTTTCTATTTTTAGTAGAGACGGGGTCTAGCTCTTGCTCAGGCTGGTTGCGAACTCCTGAGCTCAAACGATCCTCCCGCCTCGGCCTCCCAGAGTGCTAGGATTACAGGCATGAGCCACCATGCCCGGCCAAAACTCACTTTTTATTATTGGTCCCTGGCTTTAAATACATTCCCCTGGGGCAACCAGTCTTGGACTTCAAACGGAGTGTGAAGATGCAGGCTTGACTCACTCCTGGGAAGGAAAGAAACAGCACTGCCAAGAGCTGCTGGAAGGGCTCGTGGGCGGCGGGCCGGGCAGGTGAGGGTCCTGGTTGGTGCTCCTGGTCTGGCAGGGTGACTATAAATCACCTCGTATCAGGCTGCCGCTGTCAGCTTGGGTTTCCCCTGTCAGCCTGGGCTCCCCCAGGGCCAACAGGCTTCCAAGCAACTACTCTAACCTATCTGCTCTTTAAAAGAACAGAAAACAGAGCAACTCTATCGCTGCAAACGCATTTTTTCCTTGTCGAGATGCCTTCCCTTCCCAATTCTGATGAGCTCATTTTTTTTGTGAATGGAAGAAAGGTAAGTGTATAACATGATTAATATGAATTTTTATATACCAGGAACAAAAGCCAAACTGTTTTTTTTACTATGTTGCCATTTCTTATTTCTTTAACCTCTCTCTTCTTTTTTAGTCATATACAGTGGTATGAACTTAAACACGGGTCGTTCGTTCAAGTTTTAGTGCAAAATTATTAAAGAGTGCAGGGGCTTTTCTTGCTTTTTATTTTTCTTTTGATTCAGCAACTGTTTTATTTGTTATATTATGATGAAAGTGAATTCTGACAATTGGGCGCTTCAGGACACAGATGCGAAAAACTCACTTCCCTCCTTTATTTGGATAAAGCTCTATTTGAGCTCACCAGAGCTATTTTAGTAGAAGGTATATATAACATTGAGCATGATAATAGCAAAGAACTTGCACATGATTTTTTCTGGGCTTGATAAATTCCCTCAGGCTGATCAATTCACCTAGAGGCAACAAGTAGGCTGCTTTCCCCAGGACAGAAGACACGAGGCAACCCCAGTGCTTAGCCTGAGCCAGGCGTTCTCAGCCCTGTGCTTTAAAAAGCAAAACAAATAAATGAAAAGTTTGAAGCTCTTTAAGTCAAAATACACATGTAAATGTTTGAGACAACTAGAGAAAAACTAGTAAAATAATAAAGTAGAAAATTATTTTAGAAAGTAACTCGTAGTGTTTTTGCTTCTCAAGCCTCAGTTATATTAAATGACTGATGTTCTTTCTGAAGGAGGAGATAAAACTTTAATAGAAGCAAAAATTCTTGGGAGTTTTGCCTGTCAAATGGCAAGAAAAGGTCATTTTTAGGAAACCTATGAACTAATAAACAAAAAGTGAAAGAGAAAGAAAAGAACAAAGAAAGCCTGGGGTCAGTGACCTTGAATGACCTGAAGCCAACTGGAACGTCAGGAAAATACCTGCCCAATGACAGTTTGCAGTAATTCAAAAGCTAAGAGCTTTTCTGAGTGTGAGGAAAATGGTCTTTACTGCTTTGCCTTTGTTGATTAATAAAACTATTTATTCTTTAATATTATATTATAATAATCATTCTCTCTCCAGGACTGGAAACTTGAATTCAAAGCCAATATTTTGGTGTTTTTACTCCCTTCTCTTTTACAAATTTCTAAGACAAATGACAAATGGCAAAAGAGAGGAAAATATATACAACTCTTTGAAGAAGTTGTTGTTGCTGTTGTTGTTTTTCTTTCCTTTCAACCCAGGGGCACAGGTTGAGTAAAGCACACCCCTCCGTCAATGGCACACTGCCACCACCACAATCTGGACAAGCCACCACCATGATCTAGACAAGGCTCCACCACAGTCTAGACAAGCCACCAACACGATCTAGACAAGGCTCCACCACGATCTAGACAAGGCACCACCACGATCTAGACAAGGCTCCACCACGATCTAGACAAGCCACCACTATGATCTAGACAAGGCACCACCACGATCTAGACAAGGCTCCACCACAATCTGGACAAGGCTCCACCACGATCTAGACAAGCCACCACCACGATCTAGACAAGGCTCCACCACGATCTAGACAAGCCACCACCATGATCTAGACAAGGCACCACCACGATCTAGACAAGGCTCCACCACAATCTGGACAAGGCTCCACCACGATCTAGACAAGCCACCACCACGATCTAGACAAGCCACCACCACGATCTAGACAAGGCTCCACCACAATCTAGACAAGGCACCACCACGATCTAGACAAGGCTCCACCACAATCTAGACAAGGCATCTAGACAAGCCACCACCACAGTCTAATCTAGACAAGGCTCCTCTTTTGTTTCATATTATTTTATTTTCTCTTTTTATTATCTGCTCTTCTCTTTCTTTCCCTCCACCCTAGGCATCCTCTCTTGTGCATTTTAAATCTATATTCTTCCCATCTACCTTCTATATGGTTATTTAGAAATGTAAATGTATCCTCACAATACACACAATGTGTGTGCATGAGTGTATGTGTTCCTAACTTACACAAATTATGCTGTGATTTTTTTAAACCTTTTTGTTTCTTTTGTGATTCAGCACTGGTTTTGAGATCTATCCATGTTGCTCTTTGAAAACCTGGCAAATTACCTCTAAATGCATAGTTCTCCAGGCTGTACATATCCTTCCCTTGCCTACCCCGTGCAGATAGGATACTTCCAATTCCCCACTACCCCAAGACATGCTGCAGTGAACATCCTACAATGTGTCTCCTCACTGATACTGGCAAGAGAATCTCCAGGTGAGAGTGCAGCAGAGTGATTTCACAGGTCCTGCCTGGTGACTTTCCAGAATACCACACAAGTTACATTTCCCACAATTCATTGCACAACAGGTGCTGTTTCCTTGCCAGTATATGATATGCCAATGCTTGATACAATCAGACTTTGTAACTTTTGCTGATCTGAGGGGTGTAAAGTGTTGTCGCATTGTTGATTTTGTTGGCATCTCTGATTACTAGTGAGCTTGCTCCTTTTTCCATATACTTACTAAAAATGAATTTATTTCTTCAGCACAGCATTTTTCATATGATTACTGAAATATTTATTTTAAGTGGCTGGGAAATATTTATTTTAAGTGTCAGAATTGCAGTTGACAGCCAGCCTTTGATTAATTTCCCAAAGTCTAATCTTGCCTTTCTCTTTCTTCATTTGGAACGACGCCATATTTGTGCTCTTTGGGCCTAAGGCATTGTCATGACTGAAGGGGACAGCATTAAATCGGGTGTTGCACTGGTTGGGCTGCTAAGGTGATTAGGGAACATTTACTGTTTACCTGGAATGTTGTGTCAGGTAAACCAATGTCTTTATTGCACAGCCCAGTGTCATCGGGCCACGCTCCCCCAGGATGGGGGAGTCAGGAAGGAGGCATAGTGATCCTGGCCAGCCCATCATCATCCTCTATCCTCCATCCATTCCCACCTTGAAATAATTTCCACTGCTGCACAGTTATGGCGTTAAAGGCAATATAACTCCGATGCTCTGTGTCTGCAGCACCACTGTACTTGGTCCCCTCCGCACACTAAGACTTAGAGTGGAGGCCTGCTAAGCCCCTCTCTGGCTGAGTAAATCTTCTGAGGACTTGAACGGAAACTTGTAAATAGGAGGCATTGTAAAAAGAAATAATGTGGTTTGTTGCCTTCTTCTGAGGTTGTAAAAATAAAAAGACACTTTTAGTAAAATGATGTCCTTTTGGTGGGGAGGGGAGAGTCAGTGTTGCTACTCTTCCAGGTAAGTTTCTCTCCAACTTGCCTCCCTAATCTTGCCTGATCATACCCAGCAGAGGAACTGCCTGTGTCCCTCCAGGGCCAGGCAGGGCTGATGGCTTTCCTCTTGTGTGCCAGCTGCAGTCTCTTGGCAGTAGCAGCCTGGAGCTCCATGGGAGGGGCAGAGCCTCATGCACCCTCGGCTCTCCCTTTGCTCACTGGCACCTCCATTTCACTGGGGTAGGGGGGAGGCGAGTAGTGGCTCCTTCAGGACGTACCAATTAGTGGCAGAGGTAGGGAAGCAAAAATCCCTTGTTTTGGGAAATCATCTCTGGCTAATTTTTTTATGACTTTCTGTGGCCATGAGTTAATCTGAGTCAATTTTGGAATCTACGTATCTGTTCCCTATCTGGGCCCTTCCCAGGTAAGCCTGAGAGAAAACAATCCAGAATTTATAATTGTCATATATATCGGGACATTCAGAGACACTGAAATCTTGCTCCACTATTTCTTCAAAATTCTAGCTCCAAGTATTAGAAAAAGTTTTCGTCATTATTTTTTTCCCTGTAAAGCCACAGCCTATCAAAAACAGGCCCACAAACAATGGCTATAATTGCCGTACCACGCTGATGTTATCTTCCTAAAATCCCTTCCCTCTTCACAATGTAGGTAACAGAAAAGAAAGCTGATCCCGAGGCAAATCTCCTGTTCTACCTGAGAAAAGTCCGTATCCTTTCATTTTACTGTAATCGATCTGGATTGGGTGGTAAAACAGAACATGCTGGGACTTAGTAAGAAATTCTCCTATGCTTGTTCTAAATAAAAGACCTTGTGTTTTATTTGCAGAGTCTAGTTAGAGTTCAGAGAACGCATCAAGACGTGTTGATTCGTGCGCTATTTGTTGTATTTTTTTTACCTGAGCAAAACCAAAAGACTCATCCAGTGAACCATAAGTGTGCTCACTTGGGAAATAACTTTCTGACCTTTGAGCCCCATGGTCACCCTGATGGCGATTTCATATTCAGGAGTGTTAGGTAGAAACATCTAGCCAAACTTTTATCCAGCCAAATGTCCAGAAGTGCACGTCACTGACAATAGTGTCCCACAAGGACAGTTCACTGACTTGTCCTACACCTTTTTATAATCCTTATCAGAAAGAATAAAGCTTTATGAATATACTTCAAAACTCCAAAGTGTAACTAATGTGCTCCCAGCTCCCCGCCTCTGGTCTTGACTCCCCGACTCCTCCATACCATCAGCAAATAGTTTTTCAAGAAGAATTTCTTGGCCAAGCACTCAAACGCCTGTAATTCCAGGACTTTGGGAGGCTGAGACAGGAGGATTGCTGGAGCCCAGGAGTCTGAGGCTGTAGTGACCTATGACTGCACCAACCACTGCACTCCAACCTGGGCAACAGAACAAGACCCTGTCTCTTAAAAAAAAAAAAAAAGAATTTCTTAAGTTTGGGTGCAGCTATAAAGGGGTAGTAGAGGGAGTGATTGTGGCAGTAGTTACACACATCTGTACATAAGATAACGTGGCATAGAGCTGTACATACACACATGCGAGTGCATGTACGAGAGGTGAAATCTGAGTAAGTTCTGTCTTCTAGTTACCAGTGCTGCACCAGTGTCACTTTCCTGGTTCTGATGTTGTGCTATAGCCACGTGGGATGTCCTCAGTCAGAGGAAGCTGGGTGATAGGCATATAGGGCTGTCTGCACTAGTTTTGCAACTTTCTGTGAGAATATATTTGAAATATATACTTATTTATAAGTGCCAAGCACTTACGTTAGTCTGTCCCTGCTGCTTCATTTTCTCTCCAGGCTCCACCTCTCACCACCCACACCTTCGCAGTCTGGTTTCCTACCCCTCATTCTACTGCCCTGCCCAGGACAGCCTCCCAACTCCCCGTCCCATGAACATTCCAGACAGGCCCCCACTGGTCCTCCTCCCTTCCATATACTCAGGTCAACATCTCGCCAGTGCTCAGCAAGCCCTACCACTCTCCTTTTCCGTCACTTCTCAATCCAGACATGCTAAAATGAAGACATTGACCTGGATTAGGAGCAAGCTGAAAATTCACAGACTCCCAAATGAACATGGCCAGAACCAGCCTTAGGCAAAATCACCCCTGGCCTCTCATTTCCCCATCTCCCAACACCTCCCACATTCCTTTATGCTGCCTAATATAAATAAGTCATTCTGGGTAAATAAGACTCATCTAGCACTTCCAGCTCCCCACTTTTGATTAGAGTCAACAGTTCTGGGATGGCGTGGGGAATGCTACTTTTAACTTGTTTCTCAAGTGGGTGGTTCTGATGAATGGCCAATATAAGGGATGAGTATTTGTGGATAAACAGAATTTCTGTCCAAGTCACCTTCATGGACTCCCATGGCCCCTTCCAAAGCCCCTGTATATTTTTTATATTTATAATTTTATATACATTTTTAAAGCAGGTCCTCCATACTGTGAAAACCTCAGGCTGCCAAAAAACCCTAATTTGCTGCTGACGTGGGCCCTGGCTTAGGTGTCATTCCCAGAATGGGACACAGTCACACGAAGAGCAAAATTTGTTTGGAGGCGTCCCCACCTCCCTGCTGTCATTCCACACCCTCCCTGCCAAGGTCAGAGGACCCTTCAAGACCCACAGCCCCCCATCGCGTTGCTGCACCCATCTCGGCTGCCCCGCCCAAACCTGCTGGGGCGAAATCCTCCCTCAATACCTCTTAGTCTGGTTTTAAGCAATCTGACCTGCAGAACCAGATAATCCCACAGCTGCTTAGGGCAAGGAGGGTGCAGCACGTTAGAGTTGCTTAATCTCCCTAAGATCCGGGCTCTAGGATAAAACCAGAAACGTGGGATGGCTCGGAGTCACCCCCAATTGTTTGCCCTTCACATACCCTTCTTTGCAGCCCTGACATCTCTTATGGGTCTCAAAATAATTCTTACTTCATTTAGCTAACACATTTTATCGAGCACCAGGTGTTCAGAAATCATCTAGACCGACGCAGCTTCTGCCCTCGGCTGGTGTGGGAGACGGCCAGTGAAGTGACAAACAGAGCAAGTGGCGGGCGAGGGCTGTGCTGGGGGCACAGGGAAGGGCCCAGAAGCAGGGCTTGGGGAGGGAAGGAAGAGAGGAGGGTTGAGTAGGAGTGTTCGGGGCAAACCAAAGGCTTGAGGTCAGCAGCACGTGGCCAGAGGCAAGAGAATATAGTTGCTTGTGAAAAACTGAAAGAAGTTTATCCTGAGAGATGTAAAGAGTTGGAGGTGGAAGGATGTGACAAGAAATGAAGGAAAAATAAGCAATGAGATCTGTGAAGCAAAGGACCAGATCTGGCTCTGATATCACCTTCCCTGCCTGCCACAGAGGGACACAGTAACTCATTGACGAATGACCAGATTCCAATACAAACTCCAGGTTCAACCTTACACGTTGGCTGCCCTGTTTAGTCTCAGGGAAACTTCTGGATATACTGTAGGGCTGTGTTTCAGGCAGGCACTGAGAAAGCTCTTCCACATAAAGGATCAAAAAAGCAAACTTCTGATGTATTGTTTGTATTTGACCTAAGTAGGGTTGGTGGATTTAGCATATAAAAATACCATACACCCAGTTAGATTTGAATTTAAATGCATAAGACATACTTACACTTAAATATCATTTGATCCTTATCTGAAATTCAAATTTAACCAAGAGTCCTATATTTTATGTGACAACCGTACCTAATTATGAACTTGAGGATGAGTGGGCAGAACATGGAAGAAACTGAGTCAGGCAGTTCTAGTGGGGGCAGAGAGAGGGGGCACTGAACTAGCTGTGGGGGGTACAGAGGGCAAAACCACATCACAGAGTTGTTTTAAGGTCTGACAAAGTTAAAAGTGACCTCCATCTTTGAGCCAGACAGCAGAAATGTCTTTACTTGGAAATTTTAGGACCAAAAGCAGAACTGAAGGATTTCCTGGCCTTTTATGCTCTATTCAGTGGGGCCCTTTCTCTAAGGGATGACCTACATTACTTTGAGCCCTTCCCAGAGCAGTCGTGAGCTCAGGCTGGGGACAAAAGACCAGAGCAGGGCGATGTGCAGCCCCTCTGGGCCGCGGCAGAGAATTTCTCAGCTCTTTGCTCTGAACCTGTATTACCTCTTCACGGGCAGCAATTTCCAAGACAAAAATCAGTCTTAACCTCCACCCAAGCCAGTCATAACCTCCCCCCACGAAATCCTTTTTAAACTTCACCCAGAAAAAAGTTCTAAGCAAATTCTTGTAGATTCTTACAGAACCTAAAGCAGGGGATTTACATAAGTTATTTGTTCCCTCTTTGTGAAAATATGCAAATATCTTATAGGAAAAAAGTACACAGTGGCTGTTGACATTACTGGTTCAGGAGCCACGGTTATTAAACTAATATTCTCTAATCCCATAAGAAGGTAAAAGCATCACATTGCCGTGCCAGGGAAAGTTAAGCCTGGGAGGTGGGGCAGGGATTTTTTCCTAAGTCTTTTTTTCTAAGCACACAAACCACCTCCCACCACCTCTAAAGCAATAATGTTACACAAATATCCGTATAGTTCACTGCAGAGACGTTATAATATCTTTGATTACAAGGTGCTGCCCTAGACCCACTGGGAGTGCTATATTATTACCTTCCCAAAATCTGGTACATTTTTAATTTAGAAATGCACCTGGACCTGAGGTTTTCAGATAAAGCACTGTGTCTGTAAGGATTTCTTCTCACCTTTCATCATGAGCTCATTTATAAGCAAAAAGCTGAACAATCTCTCTAAGCAAGAAACTGGCCAACTTGGTACAAGACTCAAGAAGATGTGTGACTCGTTATCAGTATGCGGGGGCCGGGGGTGGCGGAGAATGTAAAACCAAAGCCGCCTGGGCTTCTTTGACTCCCTTTTCCTTGACTCCCTTCCTTCAAGTCCGTCTCACGGGCACGAAATATGCCTGTGGAGAAGGAGGCTGCGGTGCCTGCACGGTGATGGTGTCACGATACAACGCCAAGACCAAGACCATCCAGTATCCTTCGTGTGGGGCTGGCCCCTGCTCTGGCACACCTGGGGTGGGCGTAGCGCCTCCCTCCTCTCCTCCCCTCCTCTCTCCAGGCGTCTCAAGCATTCTCGCTGCCTCTAGGCCTGCTCTCCCCCAACTTCCTAAACTCCAGATCTTCCCACAGACCCTCTGCCCATCGCCCATCGGAACCTATCATCCCGCCTGCCAGTCTCTCAGGGCTCTGCTCTATTGCTGTAAAAATACTTCCTTTGCTTTTGAGTCGGAGATTTCAGGGTAAGGGTCAGGTGAGAATGGCTTAATGCAGGAAGCAATAATCCTAGTGGAAGATTCATGTCTTCCAACAACACTAAGAAGAGTTGTTTGCCTGGAGGGGCTAAATGAGACCTTAAATCACCCTACAGGATTGAGCCACCATCTCCTTGACCTAAAAATGTAGATTTGCTCACTGACTGAATGCGGTGGTGAAGGAGGAGCTGTCTAGGATGATTTTCAAGTTTTTGCCTTAGGGGCCTGGGCGGTATGGTTTACAAATTAGGGAACTTGGAAGAGGAGCAGCAGAGGAGGGGAAAGTGGTTAGTTTAGCTGTGGGGAAACTATGGGACACCCAAGAGGGACTGTCCACCAGGCATCTAGATAGACAGGTCTGTTAGTTAAGAGAAGAGGTCTCATCTCAAGCTATAACTTACTGGAAGTTATCAACATAAATAATAACAATGATAATAAAAAATAACGTTTATTGAATGTTTCTTGTGTACCAGGTACTGTTCAAAGTAGCTCACACATACTGTTATATTTCACCCCCCTAAACAACTTTTAGATAAGCATTACTATCACTTACAATTTTAAAAAGAGGAAACTGAGGCAAGTTAAGCAACTTGCATGAGGTTTCATGGGCCAAGTAGTGGCAAAGGCAGGTTTTCAGCCAGGCCAGCTGGAAGGTGGCAGGAGCTATGAGAGAGCACGTAAGTGCAGGACACTGTAGAGCAGCAGAAGGGGATGTGGGCAAAGAAAGGAGCCCCACAGAAGAGCCCAACAGGGAGTGGCCAGAGACGGAGGAGGAACTTCGAGGAGAAAGTTCCAAGACAGTAGAAATGGTCACTAGTGTGTAATGCCAAGGAGTGACCCAGGGCCACTAGAGTGCTCCCAGAGCAGTGTCGGCAGAAAGACGGGGCTGGCCATATGTGGTGCTGTCAGTCTGGGAGCGAGTGAGGAAGAGGAGGCTGTCGACAGCTCGTGAAGAAACTTGACTAAGGAAGGAGAGGAAGTCGGGCCATCGGTTTTTGGATTTTTTTAGTATGGCAAACCCTTGAATTTATTTCTAAGTGTGAGGGAATTCAGGGAAGTGAGAGGCTATTATAGAAAGGAAGAGGGTGGGGGATTGTTGATGATGGGACAAGTCCACTCGGAGGCAAGAGAGGGTGGCATCTGGAGCACTGCAGGGAGCAGGCAGGATTCCGCACCCTCTGAGCCTGGGTGGAGGTGAGACATTGCAGACATAAATGAGGGGTCACAGGCTGCGGGGTGCAGGGAACCCATGCCTCTGTTCCCTGGCTTAGGCACGTGGGCAAGGCCGAGGGGAGCCATGAGCACCGAGGAGAGTTGCTGAGGTAAAAAGGAGAGGGGTAAGATCAAAAGGGAGCAAACCTAAGGGGGAGTGAATTGCAGAGCATGAAAGTGAAGAACAAAACTGTACCTCTTGCATGTGGTCACCTGGGGCCTGCCCTACATCTGTACGCCAAACACTCTTCCAAAGTCCCTCGCTGGTCAGCTGGGTGGCTTCAGCACTCTAACTGTTCTTCAGAAGAGCCACATTCATGCTCTCAGCCTGGGGAGGAGAGGAGAGGAAATATTCCCCAGGGAAGGGACAATGTCCCATACCTGAAAGAAGAATGAAACTTTGCTGGAGTGGGAATCTGGACCCCATTCCCAACTGGTGACATGAGAACCTGGTGCTAACCAGATCTGCCACATCATTGACACAGACACTAGCATGGGAGACAGTCAAGACAAGGGCACAAAACCCAGAGACTCTCACACTGGCCTGTGCTGGAATCTTATGAGGAGCTCCAAAAAGTGACTCACTGATCCCACCCAGATGTTCTGATTTAACTGGCCTAGGGTACCAGCAGAGTATCTGTATTTTTAAAAGTTTTCCATGATCAAGAATCACAGGGCAAAACTACCCACGGTTTCCTTATCTCTTTCCCTAGAATGAGAAAACAAAATGAACAATGAGGGTCTCTTGGAGGTCCCACACACAAAAGTCTTCATTATTCATTTTTTCTGTTTCTTTCTATCATTCCGCACAAGCCATATATAAGTCCTTTCTTGGGACTCCCAGAAATTTATGGTTTTATATCTAGTCTGCTCTGTATTCTCAGAGAAATACAGTCTCACGACTCTCCTGAAATAACTGCTCCAACTCCCTGAACTGTGTTGCCCTCTCCCCATGATTCCAATGTGTTCTCTTTACCTGATTCCATCACAGCCATTTTCCAGCTACCACGTGCCTGGTGCCCATCTGCTCTCTGCATGGGGCTGCTGTCACCACGGTGGAAGGTGTAGGAAGCATCAAAACCAGGATTCACCCAGTGCAGGTAAGAGCGGAAGGTGGTCTGGACCAGATGTTGGCATCCCGCATAGGGACGCACTCCACTTAGGTCGCCAACTTCGAACTCCTTTGTGTTTTTAAATTCTCATTTTGTAAGGCTTGGCCTCATAGCTAGGGATATGTTCAGAGATCTTTTCAAGGTTCTCTCATTGATTTTAATATATCTTAACCCCAAGAGACCTTTTCAGCCCCATCCTTGCCCTAAACTAAAACAAGAACAATTCAGTCTGACAAGAGAAGAAAATGAGACAGGAAGTCAGACGTTTATAAAAGATACTAGTTGTCTGCTCCATTTCAGAATTACTTAACTCTGATGGAGAGGCGAATTATGTGTACAAATACTCCCCCAAATGCTTTCCAAGTGTCTAACAAGTAACCATATGCTATACTACAATAAAACTCAAGTAAAATAAGTGTTTACTAAAGTTTAGGGGACTTTTTAAAGAAATGACAATGTTATTTTTGTATCCTAGAATAGGAACTTCTGCAGGGGTTGAGTTTTAAAGGCCGTGTATAGAAAGGAAATTATGAATAGCTATATTTTCCCTCGAGATTCCTTGTCTCTGAAGGCTATTGTTGGAACAGAGAGCCAAGAGCTTTCTCTGACAATGTGTTACCTTTGATGGGTATTCATTGATAATGGAAGATATTAATTAACTCATTTTACTCTCTAGGTCCTGGTTTCTTTGTGAAATAAAAAGTGTAATTTAGAGGAAAAAGCAAAATGCTCTGGAGTCACGCTCATGGGAGTTTACTGCAATTCATTAATTGTGTGATCCTGAGTGACTTTTTGACTTTTCTTCGTCTTTAAAATTAGGATGGTAACAGTGTCTATTTTACAGGATGGTGGTGAGAGTAAATGAATAGTTTTTATCAGCCATAATTTACTGACTTCCTCTTCCCATTAAGCTCTCACTCCACACTTGGCTCATCACCTTCGCAGGTGTGAAAGCACTTCAAGCTGCACTTGTCAGATTTCTTTCTCTCCGATCTTGATAGTGCAGATGCTAGATTTGTTCAGTAGTGCCCTAGAATAGGCTTGTGCTGGCTTGTGAAAACTGATCATTAAATTTTCAGGAATTGTGCAAGCCAGCCTTTAAACACAGCCATTATTAAAAATTAAACTTTAACGATTCAATAATTTATAAAATAATACTAGCCATGGTGGAAGTATTTATACTAGGAAAATTGGCAGACGTAGGAATCAGGGCTTTATTTTTCTCCCAGACTACTAGTTGTTAAAACATCCACCAGCACTTTTACAGCCAGGTTTCTATGCCACACCTGAAACAACTCGCCACTTAGCAGTACATCTGACACGCCGTATTTCCCTCCAACATTCAAACAGTGTCCTTTCAGTCGAGCCACAGACGAAGTATTTGGCTCTCATTTTAGGAGCCATGCTGTTTGAAAAATGTTTATTTGAAAACATTTGAATCACACTCAAGCCAGCCAGTTGAGCACCCTGTGAGAGGCATAGGACTGACACGCACAGAGGGACACACAATCCTGTCCCCTGTCTGTATCTGCATGGCATAGGCCCTTTGTATAGAGTAGACACAGTAAATTGTCATTTCTCATCCTGTTTTTTATTATGTTTGTTTTGTTGTTTTATTTGAGTGTATAAAGTTTTATGTGCATAAATTAAATATGTGATTAGCACAATACTACTAAATAGCACTTTACAATTTTCAAAGCATTCATTTAGATTGTGTCATTTAAGCCATCAAAAATTCTATAATATGGGTGGAGAGGGGGTGAAAATGACTTGCCAGAGAATATGCTAAATGATTTGCAAACATTCATTCGTTTGTTCTCATAACCATCCTGAAAAATAGATACCATTATCAGCCTGGTTTTAAAGATGAGGAGAAGACAAGTGAGTCACCCAAGGTCACTCAATTAATGAGTTGTAGTAAGGACCAAAACTCACATGAGCATGACTCCAGAGCATTTTACTCTAAACTATTCCACAGATAAAGAGACCAGGATCTAGAGAGTAAAGTGATTTAATTACTACCTGCCAGTAGGCTTTTCTTGAGGGCAAAAATCATATGCATATGATTTTAAGAAATAAAAGTGTTTTTCTTCCCGGGGACATATTTATCCTGAAATTATTTCTGGAAAGCTAAATGTATAAGCACCACTGCTCTCTGGTGTCCAAGGTGGGAAAGCAAAAGAGGTTTAAAGCATAAATGATGTACGGTCTCCCAGGAAAGACTTGCCAAGTGCCATGGCATGCAGTGTGGATTCTGCAGCCCGGGGATGGTGATGTCCATCTACACCCTGCTAAGGAACCACCCAGAGCCGACCCCTGAGCAGATAACTGAAGCTCTTGGAGGTGAGCCTTCTTGGCCCTCTGCGGGCAGGGCCCAGGTTAGAAAGTGCTCAAGTAACTAGAGAAGGCAGTCCCAGCCCACCGATAGAACCTGTGGCACAGGTTTGGGGCTCCAGGTACCTGACCAACAGGTAGGCTTCCTTAGTACCTGCTTTGAGTCAAGTCCTTTCCAGAAAAGGCTGTCTTTGTTTTGATAGCAATGATGCCAGGAATTGAGGTAATATTGGTTTCATTACAAAACTTTTTCCCTTAGTGGAGCCCTTTGTCACTCTTCAAAGGCATTGAAATGGGCTGTTTCTAACACTTTTAATACAATCTTTTCCAAATGTAGAAATTTGGGTAATATGGAAGAATTAGATTTTACTGTTTGTTTTTTAATTAATCTGTTAGAATCATTTATTAACTTTACTTACTAAAATTAATTTTGCAAAGAGAAAAGACCCTCAGATACTTTACATTTGTATGTTCTGGTTGGGTTCATTATATGTAATAAGATAGGGGAGATCATAGACAATAATTAGTTATCACAGATAAGCTTAGTGAGCAACTCAATCTCCTATGACAAAATGGTTATCAGATTTAAATTAACACAGCTTTCTACCAGAAAAAGCACATTAACAAATATAATTTTCTGTGACAAGTGTACCTAGTTTCAAGGTAACTCATCACCAGTTAGAAAAAAGTTGTTAAAGCAAACCTCTGAATAATATAGGAAAGCTCTTTGCCCCTTTCAATAGACAGATCTAGACAGAGACTCAATTTTATGATGAAAAGATGCAGAATAAAACTAAGTAAAAATTTGACTTGTATTACTATAACTGGTATGTAAATATTCTCTAATATTTTCCCTTATCACTCAGCAACTTCTTTGCTCAAAATTTTTTGGTTTCTCATTAAGTACGATTAAAACTTTGGCCTGTGGTTTTAGTTATAACTTTAACCGAATCTGAATGTTTTTGAATAATGGATAATCTTTGCTCAGTAATGTAACCCACACTAATGAGGTATTTAGAGCTCTGAAAAGCAGGGATCTTATAATTTGCCATACTTCTTGTTTGTTTGAATATGGACAGGCAATCTTACAGAGATGGATTATTTTCTTCCAGATTCTATCCTGTAACTCACATAACAACTGTCAAAAGATGGTGTTGTCAAGTTTGGCTAAATGGATGAAGTAGATTACCTCATTCTAGGTGTAAATAACTTGAAGAGTATATTTTGGTACCCAATCCATTTACTTGTTCTCTTTCTAGAATTATAAATGTTAGCCACACTGATAACCTTCATGTTCATAATATTTCAAGAAAAACAATAGTATTAACAATATAAAATAAAGTTCAAAGAAATATAATTAGTGTAAGCATATAACTTCTTAAATACTCAACGGTTATCAATCATTACCACACTTAATCTCGTCTCTTCCCTTCAAGGCTAAGGGAATACAATAAAATTTTTGAATTTCTTTTTTTTTTTTTCCTTAGAATCAGAAGAATTTCTGTAATGGATACAATTACCTTTCCTTTGGTAGGTCTTTAGTGGGGCTTGTAGATTTAGCACTGACTATGTGGCTAAGAACAAAAACAAAACAAAAGCCCTGACGCTGGCTCACACTAGCCTTTACTGTTTGCTTACGGTTTCATTGCCTCCTAAATGCTTCCATTTCATGACATTCTAGACATTGCCGTTCCTTCCTCTGCTCTAAAGAAGAATTCTAAATTCACACCCTTCTGTGTTTTTTCTTCTTAGCAAAAAGGAAAGATAGATTATGGTGTTAGCAGCCATTCATATGCATGCAGTTTTTTCCTAAATTATTCTCATTCTAATTGAAAAAAAAAGGGAGTCTACCTGTTACCCAAGTTTCCACATGACTTACTGGCACCAAGTTTACACAACACTTTACTTATAGGTGTTTAAATCTGTTTAATCCTCACACATACGTTGTTTCTGAAATTTTTAAACTGTAATTGAACATAGTTTTACATTTACTATTTAGTATAAAAATAATTAAAAATTAAGAAAAATGTCGAAAAAATTGAATGACAAGGAAAAACTCATTCATAATTCTGCCACCAAGAGACAACCACTGTCAAATACTTTTGTATTCTTTCAATCTTTTTTGTGCATAAGTTTTGTTTGCTTATTTTAAATGCTTGTGACCATTTTATAATATATATAATTTTAAATTGTATGAACAATTTTAATGGTATAACATGAGAATTTTGCCATGTTACTAAAACCTCTCCATCAATATCATTTATACTGGCTGCAAAATTTGAATATACTTTTTTAAAAGACAATGGTTTCCCTCACCTTTTCCACCGTACTTTGGATTTGTTGACTGATTAAAACAATACCAGGTACTTACTGAACATCAACTGTGCTGTTCTGGTGGGGGTTCAATAACACCTAAGTCAAGCCTTGCCTTCTCCAGAAGCTTGAGATCCAATGAGGGAGACACACATAAATACATACACAAGTGACCCTGCTCCAGCAGCTGACGATAGGTCGTCAGAAGGATCCAGACAGTCAGAGGTACAGCTCTGGCTGGGGGGTTACAGCAGACCTCATGCAGAAGGAGGATTGGGGTCTTGAAGAATGGCCCCAGTTCCTCTTCCCGTAAGAGGGCATTTGAAAGAGGAGAGGTTGCATGAGAAAGGCTTGATGATGCGCCACACATGAGACATTATGGGAGTGGCAGGTACACGAGTTAGGATAGGGGCAGGAAATAAGGCAGGAAGGAAAAAAAAAAAAAACCTTTGTGGTATTTCAGTAAGAAAATGTAATCACAAGATCTATTCTTCACTTGATCTTAGCCAAAAGACCAGGAAGTGATACCAGGTCTATTCTTGAAGAATGTCTCCAAGGGGAACATTTGTTCCAAAGAACAATCTTGCTGGTTTTAGGTAACAAAGAAGCTAATGACTAATACAGTTATTCCATTGAAAACATGAAGCACAGATATGCAATATATTTCTATGTTATTTCTTAAAACTTGATTCCTTCTTAATCAGGTAATTTGTGCCGCTGCACTGGATACCGACCAATTGTAGAAAGTGGAAAAACTTTCTGTGCGGTAAGTTTTTTAAAAAGAATATTAATTCTGTTAACTTAATATATGAATGAACCTTTGCATAAAATAATCCTTGCACTCAATAATCTCTAAAGTAACCTCACATTGACCTTTGTAACCACTGAAGGTTGTTAAATGCCCTCTGTTGGTATTTTTTTAAATAAACCCTTAGCATTTATCTTGTTTATAGCCCTAAATTTGTCACTTTCCTGAAAAGTATAGGATATTGTCCCTGACTTCAAGAAATGCATACTCTATTGAAGAAAATAGAACACAGAAACAATAAAAAAGTAATTGAAAAGCAACATATTAAAATGTCAATATGTCCGTATACCATGCGTATAAATTTCAAAGAAACATGGATTAAAGAGAGTTAATGAATGGGAAGAAGGAGACATAGAGGACTTATTGGAGAAGGGGAGTTTTGAGCTTGGTCCTAAAGGAAATGATAAAAGTGAATGCCTGAAGAGAAGCCAGTAGAAAATTCCAAGTAAGAAAATGCATGGAAGTAGGAAAAAGAAAGCTGTCCAAGATTCAAGTAAGAAATTGATGTGACTGAACCATTGGAGAGTAAAAAGATACTGTTTGGGGCTGAGGAATTTAGACTTAAAGCTGATAACCACATGCAGTCATTGTCTGTTTTCCAGCCAGGGGTAACACAATGAGAGGAGTATTTCAGAAGGAAAATTCTCAGCACTTGGTGGTAGGAAGTACAAGCCTGGGAAGATGTGGTGGGGAGAGAAGGCATGGACTAGTGCAGTAGCCCAGGCATGAGGAATGACTACGTAGGCGAGTGTGGCATATGCAGGGACAGAAAGATAACTTTCCAGAAGGAGATTGCCAGAGTCATAACCCCAGACAGCAAAGGGTGTGGAGAGAAAGGAATCCAAGTCACCTGCAAAGTTGAGAGACCCAGGAACAAAACAGGACAAAGACTGTTAGAAAAAAATGATTTAGTGTATGCAGGGGATGGGGGCAGGTAGTTTTGAAACACACTATTTTCAGAAAATTAAATGTCAAGAGAAGATATATTTTTGAGAAGGTTTCAGTTAGGGTGTTTTTCCAGCACCTTTTATGGTAAAAATTAATTTTATATAATTTTTCTTGATCAAAAACTACTCAAGTTACATCAGTTCTTTCAAAGTACTGTAAAGTGTTTGAAAAGATGTATTTTTATGCCAGTCATGAAGAACTTCACGAAATTTTACAAACTACAGGATGGTTTAACTTAAATAAAGTCCTCGGTAAGGTACTACTTATTTTGAACCATATGAATGGCCAATATCCTGCCATTTTTGACCTACAAAAACAGCAACATCTTCATATGATTCAACCTAAAACTACGTGATTATTTTCCTTGAGGCAGTATACAAAGATGTAAATTAACGATAGATATTTTTACTCTCATTCACACTGGATCTCCACATTGAACCACTTATTACACTTATTATAGTTCCTTTATTGTGCAATTTAGATTGTCCCAAAATCCAAATCCCTTCTTTACTCTGTAGAAAATGACCTTACAAGTAAAAATATCAGCTGCCACCTTGGCAGCATTTCTTAAGTCTCAGACACTGTGTTGAACTTTCCTCATATTTAAAATCTAATGAACGTGTTTGGGATGGATTTTATTATCCTATTATCCTAATTTAACAAGCTTAAGCCAGCTCACATGTGGGAAAGCAGGAACTAGAACCCAGGTTCCCTTGACTCCGTGTGCAAAGCACAGTGTCTCCAAACGGCCACAGACCCTCGCACATTGAAAAGGGCAAACACGGATACTTAGTCTGATAGTTACAGTAACTGACAAATGGATCCAGGCCAAAACCACTATTTTGGGTCTTCATGAAATGTCCTGAAAATTAAGGTTAAATGATTTGGGCTTGAATCATCCGAATAGTTCGGAACAACATCCAGATAAACTCAGGTTTTCAGTTTATTTATATCTGTGTATAGAAAGTCTTAAAGGCAGTTTGTCTTCCCAGGACTTGATTCAAGATACGTGCTATCACACAGTTAAGATAAGAGCAGTCTGTTTGGGTTTTTTAAATCACCACCTTATAACTCCACGCCTTTATCTCACTTCCAGTAGGAGGCCTTGGCTGGCGGGGCTCTCCCCACCTCTCCCTCCTCTGTCCTCCCCTGCGACTTGAGTGACACATCTGCAAGCCTCTGTCATGAGCGTGGTTGTACACTCCCTGTCATTTTCTCTAATCGCTCAGTGACAGAGTAGCTTGTTACCTGACCTGCCGGGTACCCTGGTAAGTGTTTAAAGAATTAGGAATTTGATTTAAGCTGCATTACTTCCTAAGGAATCGACTGTTTGCCAAGTGAAAGGGTCAGGAAAATGTTGCCTGGATCCAGAAGAGAGGTCTTTTGCAAACAGACAGGAAAAGGTAAGTATCCGCTTTTTCCACTTCATTTGGGATTGACTGAGAAAGACCCACATAGATCCAAATTTATTCCAGGTTTCTATTCTTTGCTGTGAGTGAAGTGTAAAATAAGTGAATACCGGGCGCAAACAGCCTTCAAGAGCTCCAAAGATCATCCAGCCTGTGCCATTCACAAGGCCGATCACCAGAGAAGGCTGTTTTCCTTCGGTACAACTTCCTGTGCCTTCTTCTGGGGTTACCAACTCTCCCCCGACCCCACAAGCACTCTGAGGGACTAAGCAGTGGTGCACTTTCATGTTCACGGCAAAAAAAAAAAATATACAAATAATATCTGAGACTCAGCACAGAAAAATAAAACCCAATTTCTGATGCCAAAGCAAGAAAACCAGAGTCCAGAAAATCTGCCAGGCAAACCATCCCATGGTCTTGGAGGGTGGGAAGAATCCCATTCCGGGGTGCCCTGTGCCTCTCCGTTTTGTGTGGGGTGTCAGAGGTAGAGGCCCTGACTCTGGAGTCTCACACTTAATTTCTGTACCTTTCTCAGTAACTCTGAAGTTCTGTCTGTGTTTTGTTTTGTTTTGTTGAGATATGTACCAAACTGTACAATGAAGATGAATTCCAGCCCTTCGATCCATCCCAGGAGCCTATATTCCCTCCTGAGCTGATAGTAAGAAACTTCACTTTTGTTCTCTCATAATAGGGTGTGGTATATGCCTTTTGTGTTACACTATGGAATTACCTAGTTTTAGACATTGAAAGTTGGAAATGTGTCCAGCACAATCATGGGGCAATAGCCTATGTTTAGGGACCTGTACAGCTGTGCTATAGTCAAAGCGGACAGCTTTGAAGAGTGGGGAGGCCAGGACCTCAGAGATGCTGTCGTTCAACCCCCTCAGCTGAAGATTCTGAGGTCAAAGCATCGGTGACTTGCCCAAGGCCACACAGCGACACTGTGAGATGTTTTAAAGGCATCTTGTAAAACTGGTGAAGTAAGAATCAAATGAATCTTAGAATAATGGAACTGCACTATTCTTATCATTAGTCTCTGTAATTTCAACTCAGTGTGAGAGAAAGAGGGGGAGAAAATAATATAAATAGCATCTATGCCCACTGTGCCATTCCACGACCATGCCCTGGAGAGAGCATGAGGTGAGAGAGATGATTCTCCAGGTTTCTCAGAAGAGGTCAGTCCCCATGTACCCACTGAGTGTGAGAACTTGGACACTCCAAGTGCGAATCTACTATTTAAAAATTATATCTGTGGGCATAGCTATGTACAGATGTAGGTATATATCTATATCTATAGGTATGTGTATATATATCTACAGAGTTGTAAAAAAATCAATTTACACTATACCTGGTGAATGACTTAAGGGATTTTTTTCAAGGAGAATTTTGCCTATATGCAATTGTTGTCCTATAATAAACCCTAATCTCCAAGCTGAGTGTCCTCTGAGTCACTGTTAGGGCAGAACTAGAGCAAGAAGCCTGGCACTGTAATTCCAGGCTGAGCTTTCATTAAACCAAGCTGCTCCCTCTTCACACACTCACTTCACAAACACAAATAGATTTTACTCTACGTCCAGTTGTGAACGGACACCTATCATGATGTTGACTGAGTGGTGCCCACACGGATCTTATCAATCTGGGTGGTCTGAAACAGACCACCATTTCCTGGGCCCTAGAAGTTGAGTCTCTTCAGAAAGCTAAAGTGACCAGCAGGACACTTGGATGCCACAGCAGTCGATATCCTCATGGCTTGTTGTTCAAGAGCCTTGCTTGAAAGCATGTTGGCTTTGTTTCTCCGCAGAGAATGGCAGAAGATCCAAACAAGAGAAAGCTGACATTCCAAGGGGAGAGGACTACCTGGATCAGCCCCGTGACCCTGAACAACCTTCTGGAGCTGAGAACCAATTTCCCCAAAGCCCCGCTTGTCATGGGGAACACTGCAGTGGGTAGGTGGTTGCCACATGTGTTCTTTAGACTAGGTAACCTAAACATGTGTGTCTCTTTTTAAACTCTTCATAAATGAAATTCATTTTTATTAATAATGCCTATGTCCTTTAGAACACTTTATTGTTTTCTTTTGCAAATGAATCATTTAAGTCACAGTTTTCACTCTAGCTTATTAGTATGCAACATTTATTAGTATCCATTGTCTTCCTTTTCTAACTTTTCTAATTAGTTTAAATGCTTTTCGCCTTCAGGACCCAGCATTAAATTCGGAAATGAATTCCATCCAGTTTTCATATCTCCACTTGGGCTTCCAGAATTGCATTTTGTGAATACTACAGATGCTGGTGAGCACTTTCTTGTTCAAATAAGATGTAGCCACTGCATGTTGGTGGACCATTAATAATCAACCACCTACACTGGTTGAATTTGAGCACTTCATAGACTATCTGACTTTGTTTATTCATTCAAAGCTATTTATTGAGCACCTACTATGTGTCCTCTCTGCACTTTCTCAAACCGATCCCCTCAGCTGTGTCACTGAGTACTACATTGCCATAGGAGCCACAAGGGCGGGAAGATGCCACAAAGGTCAGCCAGGGATGGAGGGATTGAAGAAATAGGAACATGTAAGACATTTGCTGGCCAGTAGGAAAGGTTCTTGCCACACGTTACTCCCTCATTCACAAATCTGCTTGAGGCTAATGCCACACTCACACACACACACACACACACACACACACACACACACACACACACACACAAAGTCTTCGCCACAAGATTTGAAATGTAGCTGCGAACAACAATCTGATTTTTGCAGTCTTTTCACAATTTACCATGTGCTTTCACATCTCTTATCTTGTGATCTTCAAAACCACCCTGGGAGGTAGACTTAGCTAGTAACCTTGGTATCTCTCTTATCCTACAGGAGACACAGAATCAAAGGGCTTAGGCAACTTCCCTAAGACCATGCAGCTGTCAGCTAAGTCAGGACTAGGTCCTAGGTCTCCTCCCTCCTTCCTCCTGCCACATAGTGCACCGAATAAGGCTTATCTCACCAGCCACTACCCACACTAAGCCTTTGAATGGATCACAGTCTTAAACCCCTATAAAGTAGAGTTCTCCCAATGAGCAAACAGAAATCAAGTGGATAATTGATTGCTAACCTCTTTGACCTGCCAATCTTAAGTCAGTCTGCTCGTTCATTTTGTTTACCCCCGTTGGAAAATCTACATCAACAGATTGGCAGGAAGAGATGGAGCAAGAGGAGGCCAGCCACGTACAGGAGACGGCGGGCAGGGCGGTGTGTGGGGTATTCGGTTAGGGTGTGATGGGGTAGAGGGACAGGGGTGGGTGGAGCCTACAGAACCAGATCAGTGTTTCTCACTCTTTTCTTCATTACCGCCCCTCTAAGGAGCAATGGACGTGGTTTCCCTAATCATCCCTCCCTGAAGTTTTAATACAACAGATTAACAGTGTATCTGTTTATGTACAGAATGTGTATTGGTGCTTTACATATCTATATATATAAAGAGTAAGATTTTTTTCATTCCCTTGGAGGCAGTATTGCCTCCAGTGAGAACGCATGAGGTAGATGACATCACTACTGAAATCATGGCACACCTACAAATGAAACTGACCCGAGGTACAGGCATGTGTCTGTTCTTCTTATCTTTTTGATAAGAGACCAATAGGAAGAAATGGTGGGAAAGAAAGGCAGATATGCAAGACACATTTTGCAAGTCAATTTCCTCTTAGGTTTAATTATCTTTAAAAAATATTATAGGACCATGGCTGGAATTTTCATATTTGATCAATTTATTCAGGAAAACTCAACTGGGAATAAATGAAGTAATGAGCACCAGATATCTGTGGTTGATACATGCTAAAATGTATGGCATGTATGTCTATCTACATGACTGACAAAAAGGATTTGGTACTCAGCATTTGAGAATAAAATAAATTGCCAGAAATATCTTCAATTATCTTTGGTTTCTGTCATTCTAAGTAAGTATGAAAAGAGAAGATATATTTAAAAGACAGTTTCCATGCAACCCTATCTTGTTCCAGTTCCCTGTAAGTTCATGGCCTACTACTCTATTTTCAGGGGTGACAATAGGTGCAGGATACAGCCTGGCCCAGCTGAACGATGCCTTATGCCTTATCATTTCGGAGCAACCGAAGGAGAAGACTAAGACCTGTCGAGCTCTCCTGAAGCACCTGAGGACACTTGCAGGAGCCCAGATTAGGAATATGGCCGTATGTTCTCTGTTGTTTTGTAAAATAAGCCACGGTTATAGGCAGTCACACAGTTCTGTTCAGTTTCACAAACATTACTCTGAAGAGAAATCCAAAGTCAATGTTGAACGTGTCTGTACAATATGAGTGTGAATGTGTGTGTGCCCAAAGTGAGATATATCACGTGTGTGTATGTGTGCGTCTAAAGTGAGAGGTTTCATGTTGTGTGTCTATGTGTGTGTCCAAGGAGAGTGACACATGAGACATTAGGATTATGGTACTGGAGTCAGAAGATCCTGGACAAGCCACCTGTACCCCTTTAAGCCACTGTTTCTTCATTTTAAAAATTAAGATTCAGGATAAGAGGAGATGTTAGTCAAAGGGTACGAAGTCGTAGTTGGACAGGAGGAATAAGTTTTAGTGATCTAGTGCACAACATGGTAACCACAGTTGATAATAATGTGCTATATATTTCAAAATTGCTGAAAGAGTAGATTTTAAATATTCTCGCCACAAAAAAATGATAAGTATGTGAGGTGATGGGTATGTTAATTGGCTTCAGTTAATCATTCCATAATATAAACATGTATCATAACGTCACATTATACCCCACGAATATATACAATTATTTGTCAATTTAGAATTTTAAAAATAAAAGTAAAAACTATGGAGAAAAAACACACACAAAAAATAAAATTCCACCCAATGGACTGTCTCTAAGGTCCTGCCCAGCTCTAACAATTTTTGAAATATGTCTTATCCACAGAATAATAAACAAAACTTACATTTCCAAAATATGCTTTAATGGCTGATTCGCCTCTTAGAACTTTGCATCAAGGTCAAATTCCAGCCATGTGTATCCCACATACCCATCCTTGGATGCCCTCAGTTGTCTAGCTTATTGGGGTTTCCTTATTATTTAAGATTTAAGAACACTTGATTCTAACCCCTCCTCATTCCATGCATGCTGGACAGTTCAGCGGGATCTGGGGCCCAGGGGACGCATCATTTCTCCTGATTGTCCCTGGCCCTGCTGCTGACTCTCAAAACCCACTGTGTATTTTCACCTTCTGCATCTTCTCTTTCTTTTTGGAGCCATGCCGCTCCTCTCCCCATCAACTTTCCCCTTAAATCCTCCTGAGGCCCCTGTTTCAGATGACGTGTGGAGCAGCCTTTCCAGAAGGCCTGAGGAAACAGCCTCGTCCACACCTGCTGTGGCACAGCAGGTGTTTTGGATGTGATAACCCATCCCAGTTCTTTAGGGTTTACTCAGGTCTCTCCACCTCCCCCGTGGTGCTGGGCACTCTTCCCTTTGGCCATACCCACCCTTCTCCCTAACCTGCCTGCACCAGCCCCTAATTCCCGTTCATTTCCCTTTTTGTCTGTCTTCATAGGCAAACACGCCCATCGAGAAGTGCGTCTAAACAAAGACAAATGTGGCCTAGGGTCAATTCTCAAAGAAACTTTTCCTCCTCATTGCGTGGAAGAGGAATATGTTCCCAAGCTGTAAGTTTGGATGGGATCAGGAGTGGGAATCTTGCACAATATATTGTCCGATAAGGGATGGGAACCTGCTGCCTCAAGGCCACACGTGGCCTCCAGATCCCCAAGTGCGGCCCCTCTACCGAATTCAAACTTCACAGAACAAATCCCTTTATTTAAAGGATTTATTCTGTAAAATTTGGATTCAGTCAAAAGGCCGCAATCAAAGATCCAGAAGGCCACATGTGGCCTATGTGTTTATAACCTCTTATTTGTCAAGTAACTAAGTGTGGCTTTTAAAATGTCATCTTTTCTTATTCAGACTTTAGGGGGACATGTGGTGAGCCGGCCTAATTATTCTGACCTGAACCCTATTTTAGCAGCAGGAAACGCTACCATCAATCTGATATCTAAAGGTAAGACTCTGGAGCCAAGCGTTAGGCATTTTATTCTGTACTTATCACTGTCAGTGATGGAGCTTCTGACGTGAACCAGGGACCCAAGCGCACCTAATTTAGACTCAGGGGTTATGTTTACGTCACCTCATGCCGAAGGGCGAAGCTCTTCTCAATTCTCCTGCTCTCCGGATGGTCTGCATCTCCCAGGTCAGGCGTTTCACTGCACCTGACAAATTCTCTCAAGTATTTGGCCACATTTAGGGGCAAATTGTAGTATGAAAGTACTTGAAGAAAAAATTAATGAGAGATATCTTCATGGTTTTAAAGGTTTATGGCGTATTTCATTGCAGAGTTTCTTTCATAAAGAGGGCAATTTTTATTACAGGACTTTTCATTTTAAACACAATCAAGTTTGTGGGCCATATTATTTCTTTTCTCTTTATTCAAAAACGTCATGAGCTTTGAGGAGGGAAAATGATTTAAACACGAAGAAATAAAAACAAATACATATTATTCATAGGGCTGTTGATGTAAGATACTTTCTCCTTGGTTAAAATTACATTAAAAATATTGTGGCTCAATTAAGAGAGTATAGTAAACTGTTTAAGGAAAAAAAAACAAATATGTATATATATGAGTTTATGCAGCTGTGTGCAACATGACATTCCAGACCACATATACAATGGTAGTCCCATAAGATCATAATGTCGTATTTTTACTATATTTTTTCTATGTTTAGCTATGTCCAGATGCACAAATACGTATGGCTGTGCTGCAGCTGCCTACAATATTCAGTACAGTAACATGCTGTACAGGTTGGTAGCCTGGAGCAACAGGCTGTACGACATAGCCTAGGTGTGTAGTAGGCTATGCCATCTGGGTTTGGGTAAGGACACTCTATGATGTGCACACAACAACGAAAGTACCTAAGGATGCAATTCTTAGAATGTGTCCCCGTCATTAAGTGACATGTGACTATCAGGAATCCCCCCTGTGCCCCTAGATTGAGAACAGCTTCACCCTTAGGTGTGAGGTAATGTAAACATAACATACATACATCTTACATCATGTCGCTGGCTGCATATTCTCCAATCTGATAAACTCATCCTAATCAAGGTCGTTTCTCTAACAGACGGACAACGGCAGATTCTTTTAAATGGCCCTTTCCTTGAGAGATCACCTGAGGCCAACCTGAAATCGGAAGAGATTGTGCTGTCTGTTTCTATTCCCTACTCTACTCAGGTGAGGGCTCCCCAGGGAAGCACCCCCCTACCCCGGCTCTGCGCAGCAAGCCCGCAGACAGGATTCCAGGGGCAATGGTGTCCCCTCTATTTTGAACCAACTGCTTTAGGGAGACTCTTTGGGCTGCTGCACAGGGAGGGACAAATTC
>NW_012135303.1:4574866-4575861 GCF_000956105.1 Propithecus coquereli | reverse complement strand
ATGACTGTATTTCTCTTGTCTTTTTTATAAAATATGATATCATACCATACATAAATTTTTATAATCCTTTTTCACTTAACTGTATTCATGAACATTTCTCAATGTCAATAAATACATTCCTACCAAATCACTTTTCATGACTGCAGAATATCATATCTGGATGTATTAATGCCCTAATTTGTCTAGCAATCTCCCTGTCGTTGGATATTTAGCTTAATTCTAGTTTCTTCACTGTGACAAATAATCTGTAATTGAAGATCTTTGTAGATTAATCTTTGTCTACTCTCTCAATTGCTCCTTTGGGATACATACCCACAACATGGGCCCAGATTTGGAAGCACAGCCTCCATGTAGAAGGGCACATATTTCCACTCCTTCAAAAGGAGACTTCTTCATAAAAGGAAGTCTTCACCTCCTGGAAATAACATTCACTTTTCTGGGCACATAAATCGATGTAGTTATTCTACAAACAGCTGTTACTAGCCTAGGGAAGGCAAGGCTCCAGGCTTTCTCCCAGCAGAATCAGCATCTAAGACCTGGGAAAATAGATTGGATAATTTTATTTCTATATGTGTTTTTCCAAGGTATTCACTTAGATTGTAAAATTATATGAGAAATAATCTTCTTTTCAGGATCCCCAGAAGTTTCCCAATATCCCAGAAAAGTTCATGAGTGCTCTGGAAGATTTCCCCATAGAAACACCCCAAGGACTCCAGATGTTCCAGGTTGGTGGATAGGGCTTTCTGTGTTTTAATCTGTTTATGCATTCAGAGGTACCCATTATGCATACACCTCTCTCTTCTCAATAACTTTATGTTTCATTACTTGTAAAGATAGCGTCTACTAAAGCCAGCTGATGTTGCCTGGTGCTGTCCATACATGATTTGCTTGGTGTAGTTTCTGTGCTGTTACTCAAGACTACACAAGAATTAGATTCTGGGCCGGGCGCGGTGGCTCACGCCTGTAATCCTAGCACTCTGGGAGGCCGAGGCGGG
>NW_012135303.1:4571178-4574816 GCF_000956105.1 Propithecus coquereli | reverse complement strand
ATCAGCCCTGCAAAAGTAGAACCTTTCATGTGAGTTGAATTTTTGGTTTCAGAGAAATATGCATCTTAGCCAAGATTGAGTAAATCTAAAGTCCACCACACCCGGCTAATTTTTTTATTTTTTGTAGAGATGGTGTCTCACTCTTCCTCAGGCTGGTCTCGAACTCTCGACCTCAAGTGATCCTTCCACCTCAGCCTCCCAGAGTGCTAGGATTATAGGCATGAGCCACCACACCTACCTACTAATTTTAATTCTTTATCAAAAATGTTTTATCCTGACATCCCTCCCCCATGCCCACCAAGATGCTGGCCACACAGAGAGGCTTTCCCACCCCATGGCTGGAATGTTCCACACTAATAATGAGAGTGAACCTACAATGACATGTTTGGACCTAGAAAGAACCTTGGAGACCATTTAGTCCAGTGGTTTTCAAGCTTTTTCTTTTTTTTAGTAGTACAATGCTTTATTCAATGAAATGTACATAGAACACTAAACTAAAAGACATAAAAGTGACGTTGTGGTAGTTCAGTCTCAGAGGCATCCTGTCTCCCAATCTTCCCCTCACCCCACTCAGCAACCCCGAAGGAACCATCTCATCGAAGCCAACCTCCTCATTTTAAAGGAAATTAGGGCCCAAACAGTTGAAATCACTTGCCCAAGGCCACGTGTGATGATTAGGAGTTGAAAGGCAGAGAGCTTGGCAAGTAAGCACAGACTCTGGAGCCAGAGAGCTTAGGTTTTAACTCCAGCTCGGCCACTTACTGTGTGACCTTGTGCAAGTTACTGAACGTCTCAGTGTCCTCATTATAAATTGGAAATGAGTGGAGTTAGGGTAAGGATTAATTATTAGTACATACAAAGCACATAGGACAGCGCTCACATACAGTCAACACCGTGGGCAGTAACAGTGCCTATGTGATAACTTGTGTCATTGACGGATCCTTTCCATTATAAATAATCATCAAAGTGTTGCTGTCCGGCAGACAGTGGAGATAAGCGCTAAATGTTCTGAGTGATTTTCTATCTCTAGTGGCACTTTGTGTCAGGACTCCGGCTGGCCCAACGTCAGGAGAATGCCTTTGCCATTGTCAATGCCGGGATGAGCGTGAAGTTTGAAGATGGCACAAACATTATCAAGGAACTTCAAATGTTCTACGGAAGCGTTGGCCCCACCATTGTCTCTGCAAGCCAGAGCTGCAAGCAGCTCGTTGGGAGGTACGCCATAGCACATCCAGAACATGAAACTCAGGCCTTTCTAGTGTTAATTTTTTAATGAAAATAGCACTTGGGGGATTTTTTCTGATTATAAAAAAGTATATATGATCATCTAGAAAATTTAAGCTCTGCAGAAAAACATAAAGAAAGTGCAAAGCCACCCAAAAGCCAACCCTTTCAAGCAGTGATTCTTTTATTGCAGGTTTCTGTAATAGGATTAATGCACAAATTACATGGTTTGAGTACATATTATCTTTAAATTTTCACTTTTAATTAACCTGCATAATAAGTCAATGTCTCTCATACTGTGTCCTAAGACATCTGAAAATGTCCTTAAACCACATAAAGAAGATGAAATATTCAAAAAGCTTAAATGGCCTGCCTTGTGTCACTGTCATTGTTTCTAGCATTTGAAAAGTAAGTTTCTAAAATTCTTCCAACTAGTGCTTTTACAATACTTTTATCCACCTGTACACGATTGTCAACAATAAAAACTTAACTTGAGTTTCTTCTCAGATACGAAAATAACTCCATGCTTCCAAAACAGTTATGTAGAAACTTTTATTTGGGAAATACTTTGCAACTATCTTCGATAATTCAGTTATTTACCAAATATTAATTCAGCAAAGTGTATGTGCCAGGCACTGGTCTAGTTGCTGGAGATACCACAGTGAACAAGATAGAAAAAGTCCCAGGTCCAGGAAGCTTTGGTTTTAGTTTTTTGGTTTTTTTTCTTACCCAACCTGTTTGAGGTAAATCAATATTCCCAATATTCCCACTATTCCCAACCAATGAACCTAAAAATAATAATAAAGGAGGACTTGGTAGGGAAAATCTAGGAACCAGTGCATCAGATACTAAAGAAAGTGTTAGGTTTGTTCTGGGTGGGAACCCGAAAAGTACGTATAGGACGGAATGTGGTTAATGGAAAACTTAAGCTTGTGAAACAATAGCCACAGGAGTCTGGAGAGTCTGAAGGTTGTAAATCTAACTCTGACCACAGACAGTTGTGGAGCACCGGCATTCCTATCCCCGCTGATAAGGACGAAGCTACCCACCCCACCCCCATCTCTGCAGGATGAGACCAACATAGGGGTCCCAGAAATTGGTTGTTTGATTACAGCGGCTGTTCTGGCCCAGTTGCTCACTCCCCCCAGAAAAACCCTGTATAAAACCCAAGACTTTCCCCTCCCTCATGGTGGATGCTCTTTCGGCCTCCACCCATCTGCACCCAGATGCTCAAAATAAACAGCATTTTGCTACACATGAAGCTTTGTGTGTCTTCCTCTTGGCTCTGGACCTAATAGAAAGCTAAAGAAATTTTTTGAGGATACTGTGTCTAGACTTCATAGGTGTACAGACTGCACTCCACCTTTCCTTGCCGTATCGGTTTAGTGTCTGTCTTTGCCTCTTTTGTGAAATGTTTATGTTCTTTCCTGCTAGGCAATGGGATGACCAAATGCTGACTGACGCCTGCCGCTGGGTCCTGGATGAGATTTACATTCCACCAGCAGCTAAGGGCGGCATGGTGGAATACAAGCGAACCCTCATCATCAGCTTGCTCTTCAAATTCTACCTCAAAGTGAGGCAAGGACTGAATAAAATGGTAACTGGCTTCCTGTTAATCTTGGTGCCTTGACATTCCGGGCATGAGTCTGCGCATGAAAGACTTTCCCTGTGTGGCTTTGATAATACATTGAGAGTACCTGGGCGGGGCCCTCAGGGGAGTGCTGCTGGCCTCCAACTCTTCCTCCTGGGCCTGCTTTGTTGCTGTCCCGCCCCCTCCCCTACTTCACACCTGGGCTGAGAAGGGGACAGCATTGTTACTCCATTTGCCCTCTAATATGCAATAAATACCAGGCTGACCTACAGTATTGAAAAGCCTTCTGTAAGCAAACTTTAAAATCTTTTCATTTGCCAAAGAAAAGTTTGTTATTAAAATACTTTAATATTTAGAAAATGTGAATAAGACAAAAGGAGGAGAAAAATCTTTTGTATTTCCATCACCCATAGATAACCACTATGAATATTTTGATGTGTATCCTTCCAAACCCTTCATTATGGACATGTATGTATATGTATAACTGTTTGGCGTAGCTTGTTTATTTCACTTAGTAACATAAACATCTTTCAGTGCCATTAAATATTTTTCAGTAATAACATCAAGACATAATGGTTGCATGGCATGTTTATGGATACATATACTATTATTTGATCCATTCCTGATTTTTAGACATTTAAATTGTTTCTAGTTTTGTGTTCACTATTTTTTTCTTACCTAGCCTAGTTTAAAATAAGCAGTGTTTCTCAGAATATGACCCATGATTGTGAATGTACCCTTGATAAACCACAAGGTGATCCCACAATGGCAGACAAACGACTACACCAACATTTCTTTTATGATTGACAGCTTTACCCTGTTC
>NW_012135303.1:4564423-4566585 GCF_000956105.1 Propithecus coquereli | reverse complement strand
GGCTGGTCTCGAACTCCTGAGCTCAAACAATCCGCCCGCCTTGGCCTCCCAGAGTGCTAGGATTACAGGCGTGAGCCACTGCGCCCGGCCTAGTAACCTCTTAATAGCAACAAAAGCCTTGGCAAATTACTTAAACTCCTCTTTGGCAAATTACTTAAACTCCTCATACCTCAGTTTCCTCATCTGTAGAATAAATGGGAACCATGAAAGTACCTATACCAAAAGGTCATTGTGAGGTTTGAATGAGAGAATCCAAGTAAAATGCTTAGAATAGCACCTAGGACAGGGAATGCATTCAATAAGCGTTAGCTGCCGTTTTTGTTTTAGCTGTTGTTATGAAGGAGGGAAGGACATGGTGTATTATGTTTTACATTCCCAATGCCTAGTGAAGCTCTAAACCTACGGCTGACTCTCAATAATAGGTGTTGGAAGACGGAGGGATGGAGGGATGGGTGGGTAGATGGATGCATAAGCAATATGAACCCCCCAAGTAGGTTGCAGTCTTGAGCATCCTCTCTGAGTCTCGCTTCTTCTTCCCAACAGTTGCCAAGTTCACGTCTTTCCCTGTTATCCTTTAAATGCCCCTTAAGTCTGCCCCTTTCTTTCCACTCATTTTCACTCCACCCTCCAGCCCAGTTCTCACTATCTTCTTGTCAAATTTACTACAATAACCACTCAAAGAGGTTTTTGACTTCCATTTCAGCCCATCTATCTACCACGTTAACTTTTCTAAGCCACTAAGTTCATCAGATCACTGTTCCTACTCAAGAGTGCCCCTTAGATAAGGTTCAGACTCTTCAGTTCATAGTCTAGCCTCCATCCATCCACCTCCATCCACCTTTCCAAACTCATCTTCTGCTTCTGTTTCTTGATAGAAAACTTGCATCCCAGCCAATCTGGCCTTGTCCTCCTTTTGGCCCCTCAGGTTAGTTTCAACCTCAAACTATTGTTTCATAATGTGTCATTGACTTAAATGATTCAGGATCCAACTGAGGTCACCTAGATGAGGCCATTTCTACGCACTCCGGGCCCCACCAGCCCATTCCTTCTTGACCTCTCTTTACTCTGTTGTGTACCCCAGAGTTGGCACCTAAATACCAAACTGCCTCAGATCGTCACTCAGCCATCTAGAGGTGGGACCATGTCTGTATACCCTTGTATGACCTTCGATTCTTCCCCAAAGCACTGAACAAAATTAGTGAGTTACCAACACCTGTAATGCATTTGCATCCACTCTCTGCTAACTCTTCATGCTCTCTGGCTCTGGGTATCTTGGTATGTAAAGATCTGCTTAAGCAGGAGAATGGAATTTTGATGGGGGACAAATGGCTTATTAGAATGCCAAAAAATATTTTTTGGTTGGTTTGTTTTTTCATTGCAGCAAGCCATAGAGCACAATTCTTTTCTGTCTGCTGAGAAAAAAATTGAGCAAGGAAATGGGGAGCAAGCCTTTAAATATGTTGACCAAATCATCGAAGGTAAGTAGTCTTGGGCCAGAAAAGGAAGTTTCCGAAATTGAAGACTCCACTTTTAATCATCTGGTTTGAGAAATACTGAAACTGTAAGGCAGTGCTTCTCTATCCAAGTGTGACTTTTAGATAATAATTTAAAATGCACTAGAAGTTTACAGCTTGGTGAATTTTTATATATGTATAAACTTATGCAAATACAACCTGCATCAAAATACAGAACATTTCCAGCACCCCGCAAAACGTCCATATGGCCTCTCTTAGTAGTAACCACCCCTCCCCGCCAAGGTATTATTCGAACTTTTATCACTGTTAATCAGTTTTGCCTCTTTCGAACTTCATATAAATGAAATCTTACGGTATAACCTCTTTTATGCCTACATCTTTTATTTAACATTATGTGTAGAAGATTCATCCATGTTGTTGCATAGATTAGTATTTCATTTTTATTGTTTGGCAATATTCCATTATACAAATATTCCACAATTTTTTTTTATCCTTTCTACCATTGATGGACATTTGAGTTGTTTACACTTTGGAGCCGTTGCGAATAAAATTTCTATAAACATTATTATGCTTGTCTTTTGGTGAACATAAGCACTTATTTCTAATAGAATATACCAAGGAATGGAATTGCTGAATAATAGCATATTTACATTTTATTTATTTTTTAGATTTATTTTTTATTTTCTT
>NW_012135303.1:4561815-4564373 GCF_000956105.1 Propithecus coquereli | reverse complement strand
AAAAAAAAAAAAAAAAAGAATTAGATTCTGAATCATTCTTCTCCACTATTTTCAGTTTTGTTGCCTAAAATTTCCTCCTTTTCTTGGCCAGTGTCTGTCCTTGCATTAAAACCCGACTCAACATTTACTGTCTCTAGAAGCCTTCCCTGTTTTATGACAACTACCCTGAATCTCTTAGGATGTCTTCTTTTGAGGGGGAGGGGAAGATTGTAACCAAAATATATCCCTTACCATCATACTCAATGGATATTTGTTAACCTTGGCTCGTGGATATAGACACCTAGTTGCCTATAGTTTTTTTGTTGTTGTTGTTCTGTTTTGGTTTGGTTTTTTGACTTAGGATTAAGCCAGATATATCAGACCAAATTTTCAAGGCGTGAGAATTTCTGGTGGTAACATAACTCACTTTGTTCCTTAACAGTGTGTGGATCCCTACCAACACCCTCAAGATCCAGTTGGACACCCAGTGATGCACCAGTCGGCCATCAAGCATGCCACAGGAGAAGCTGTGTTTATTGATGACATGCCTCCCATCAACCAAGAACTCTTCCTGGCTATAGTCACCAGTACCAGAGCTCATGCAAAGATCATGTAAGGAAGTAAAAGATGTTTCTATATAGTACTGAAGTACATTCACACTTTCACATTCAAACTGAGAGCTTGTTACATATTTAAGCCAATTAAGAGTATTCATTTTTCTCTTCCGAATGGGAATCAGTCATTTTTTAAGTGTAGTTATAAAAGAATCTATAACCAAGAGTTCGAACACCTGCCAAATATTGGTATTTTTCAACATAGAATATTGCTTCATAATTTGGTTACAAGGTCCATTGTCGTTTTTCCCTGTGTTTGAGGAATCATTTATATCACACATTGAACTTTAATATCTACCTTCGAATTTTCTCTCCTAGATCAATTGATATTTCAGAAGCCCTGGCACTTCCAGGTGTGGTTGATGTGATAACAGCAGAAGATGTTCCGGGAGATAATAATCATCACAGAGAGATTATCTATGCACAGAACGAGGTGTGTGATTTGTGTGTAGCTTATTATTTTAATACTTTGCTGAAAATGCCAAAATGATTATTGGTTATGACTATAATATCCATGGGTTAATGTTCATTCACAAAGACTTATCGGGAACCAGTGACTCCATATTAGTGATTCGCAACTTCTCTTTTGAATCATGAACCACTTTGATATTCTGATAAAAGCCCTAAATCCTCTAGGGAAGGCTTCTAAAAGGTCATGGAAGTCATGGGAGCAAGATAGAGCATAGGACATTGAAAGAACCAGCAAAATGTCAGGATAACTGGATCACTGCGTGTGTTGTGGTTATGGTGAGGGATGTGGCTAAAGACAACCAGAAGGCAGATATTTAAAACAAGATAATTGGCTGGGCACGGTGGCTCACGCCTGTAATCCTAGCACTCTGGGAGGCCAAGGTGGGAGGATCATTTGAGCTCAAGAGTTCGAGACCAGCCTGAGCAAGAGTGAGACCCCATCTCTACTAAAAAAATAGAAAGAAATTAGCTGGACAACTAAAAATACGTATAGAAAAAATTAGCCAGGCATGGTGGCACATGCCTATAGTCCCAGCTACTCAGGAGCCTGAGGCAGTAGGATGGCTTGAGCCCAGGAGTTTGAGGTTGCTGTGAGCTAGGCTGACGCCATGGCACACTAGCCCAGGCAACAGAGTGAGACTCTGTCTCAAAAAAATAAATAAATAAAATCAGATAATTAATTTCTGTGTCCAACTTTTTGTGCCTCCTAAATCCCACTCAAGCCACTGTTTTGAGTTTATTCTCATAGGTAGGAAACAATCTTTCCCTAGGTCACGAAAACCCAGTGGGTAAATGTAAGAATGTGGGAACAGTAATTCCTTTGTAATGATTCTACCTTTTAGCTAATTACAACATGTGGCGTTTCTGCAGGTAATTTGTGTGGGTCAGATCGTCTGCACTGTGGCAGCTGACACCTATGCTCATGCAAAAGAAGCGGCTAAAAAACTGAAGATCACTTATGAAGACATAGAACCAAAGATTATCACAATAGAGGTAGTCGGACCACTTTGTGTCTTCTAGAATGATTAGGGCAGTGTACTTCGGGCAGAATTCAACTCAGAGAGTCGTGAAATAGCATAAGTTGGGCTCCATCTATGCTCTGCTCAGTGTTGTCTATAGTTCTGGAGTGAAGGTTCCAGCAATCTGCACCTCAGGATGGAACACTGAAACCTTTCCTGCTAGACCCCTCCTTCCCAGCAGTGCTTCTGTAGGAACCCACGGAAATGAAGCATCCTGTGCCCACGTCCCCTGTGACCTCTTGCCAAGGCATGGCCTGAAAATACAGATAAGCAACACCAGAGAAATGTCCTTATGACCTCACATATGAAACTAGTCAGTGGGAAAATCCAGAGCACTGTGGAACTCATAAAAGTTGTCGCATTTACTGTATTGGATCATCTGTCTCCCTGTCCACTTACTGCTTAAGTGCAGACTCCAGACTACTTGGATTCACAATCTGACTCTGCCATTTAGTAACCTCTTTTTTTTTTTTTT
>NW_012135303.1:4539976-4558643 GCF_000956105.1 Propithecus coquereli | reverse complement strand
TATAATATAACGACTGTTAAATAATTATTTACTAACTGATTTATAGGAGGTTTCTTATTGTTTTAGATTGGTTATAATCTTTTCCCAGCCTGTGGGTTACCTTTTCACTCTCTTTATGGTGCCTTTTTATAAATAATTTTTTTATTTTAATGAAAGTCAATTTGTCAGTCTTTTCTTTATAGTTAGTGCTCTGTGTGCATTGAAGAAATTTTTGCCTATCCAAAGGTCATGAATTTATTCTTCTACATTTTCTGTTAGAATCTTAATTATTTTAGCTTTTGCATTTAGCTCTACGATTCATCTTAAATTAATTTTTTGTATGGTATGAGCTAGTGGTCAAGATTACATTTCTTTCATGTGGCTATTCAATTGACCCAACACCATTTATTGAAGAATATCCTTTCCCTTACTGAATTGCACTGCAGGTTTCTTGTTTTTCAGGTGTCTATATACGTGTTCTATTTCTGAATTCTCTATTATATTCTATTAGTCTATTTACTTACATTTATGCTAATACCACAGTGCCTTACTTGCTGTAACTTTATATTAAGTCTTGAAATCTGATAATTTCCTGCTGCTTCTCCAATATTACCTTAGCTATTATAGGTTTTTTGCATTTCCACATAAATTTATCACTAGTTCATCAATTCCACCAAAAATAACTTGGTGGGGGGTTTGATTGGGATTGCATTGAAACAATATATCAATTTGAAAGGATTGAAACCTAAATGATATTAAGGATTCTAATACATGAACATGGCAGACCTTGCCTTTTATTTAGGTTTTCTTTAATTTCTCAGTAATTTTTCTAGTGTTCACTACAGAGATTTTGCACACTCTTCTTAATATAGATTCCTAGTATTTGATATTTTGTGATGCTATGGTAAATGATATTATTTTTACTTAATTTTCTACTTGTGTCTAGCATATAAAAACACAATTAATTTTTGTATATTGGTTTTATATGTAGCAACTTTGCTAAATTCACTTACTAGCTCAATAGTCTTAGAGATTTTCTTGAGTTTTCTATGGACATAATCTTGTCATGACAGTTTTATTTATGTTTTCTAGTCCTTGATACTATTATCTGTTTTTTTGGTTTATTGTGACTTAGTGCACTGGCTAAGACCTAGTTAGTATAATTTTTAAAAACAGCAATACCTAGATCACACCCCAGACCAGTGAAATTAGAATCTTGGACTATAGGGTCAGAGCATTAATATTATTTAAAAAGCTCCCCAGGAAATTCTAATGTGTGGCCAAAGTTGATAACTACATCTGTCTTTATTGACAGAATCGCTATTGATCTTTGGTAAGAGAGAGTAGTCATTTTCACAGGATCTATTACCTACTTCTACATAACTGGAATGGCAAGTGCTGTAAGCTTTTTTTTATTATTAAAACCTAGGAAAAACCTTTAGAATACTTGTTTGTCAACATCATTCTGTTTAAGTAGAAAATGTAGGCTGCTTCCCAATTATAAGAACACATCACTACCTCAGAAGAGTAGTTAGATACAGCCAGTAAACGCATGAGAGATGCTCAGAAGTTTGATAGTATCTACTACTTATGCCAAACATTCATTGCTTGTAATGGATTTTATTTAAACAATTAAGTGAGATTTTATAAAAACTATAAATTGGGGCCAAATATTATTTAATAATAATATTATCAGCCAACATTTATCAAGTACTTACTGTGCCGGACACCATGCTAAACATCTTACATGTATTATATGATTTAATCCTAATATCAACTCTCAGAGATTAGTATTATTATTAAACCTATTTTGAGCTACTAAGTATTTACTGCTTACTATTTAACATGCAAGCAGAACAACTCTGAAAAGGAGCATATCAGTAGCTTCATTTTTAAAATAAGGAAACTGAGGCTTATGAAAGTTGATAAGGTTTATAAAACTGAGATCTCATATCTGGGTAGCAGTAGAACCAGGAATGTAGCCCAGGACTGGCTGACTCTAAGGCCTTGCTCTAAGCAACATAGTATATTTTCTTTTAATTGTCATTGTTACCCAAAAGGCAGAAGATTAATGAGGCACCACTCATGATTTTGCCATTTGGGATCTTTGCCATTTTGGATTTTGGCAATTGTGGGAGTTCAGAATTTTGGCACGAGTGGAAAATTTGAAACGGGAAAGGAATTTGGGCAGGAATGACTAAGAGTCACAGAGCATGCCAACATGGAGAAATGGTTGTAGTGATTAAGAACATGAAGTCTGGAGTCAAGCTGCCTAGGTTTGAATCCCAGCTCTGCTACTTACTACCTATGTGACCTTGGGCAGCTTACTTAACCTTTCCCTGTCTCAGATGCCCATCTGGCAAAACGGAGATAATAATACATGCCTCACGGGATTGGTAGGAGGATTAAATGAATTAATTGTTTATAAAGCACTAAGCCTTAGAAAAATACCTAGCATATTGTAAACACTGTATAATTGTTAATAAGTAAATTTGAGTTCAAAATATGCCAAAATAAAATATTATTTTGAGCTGAAGGCAATTAAGAATCAGCAGACATAGAAAAAAGCTCTCTAACCTTCTCCCAATTTACCTAAAAGTGGGGCATAAATTTCTCTTTTTGAAGAGGTTCCCATTCCTCTCTCTTGTACCAAGAAGGGCAGAACAAGAGGCAACTCTAGACTCTTATCAGCCCAGAGATGGCAGTGAGAGGAATCTGCATGACAAACCTCACTAATATAACGTTTATCTTATATTAGTTTCCCCTAAATATTTATCTTCTCACAATTTACCACCCCTAGAAGCTCAAAACCCCTTTCCTTTGTCTTGCCCCTTCTCCACAAATTTATCGTCCTTTGTTAAAATGGTATGTAAGCTTCCGGGCCTGACCACCTCTTTGAGGTTTGCAGTTCATTTCTGTGAGCCTTCCCTCCACATGCAGGTGAAATAACCCTATTTCTCCTGCTTAAAAAATTTCAAATAAACCCTTTCTCCTGTTAAAAAATTTAAAACAAAATTATGTTGATTTTAGCTTGAAGTCATATACACTCTGTAAGCAGACTTTTTTGGAGGGGTGGAGGGCATTTTTGCATGACTCGCATTCTATTGTCCCAAGAAATAATTTTAAATAAACCTTTGACTCTGGCAAACAATTCACTTGTTTTAACAGCACAGGGTCTTTCAGGTAGTTATAAAGTGAAAACACTATCTTCAGAAATTTAAACAAGGGCCAAATGCCTCTCTTGGTATAGCCTACAAAAGATAAGGATGTACCGAACAAGCCGAAAAACTTATGTAAACCAGTAAGAGTAGGCTGGTTTTAGGGAAGGGAACAACCTCAGCTCTGCCATTTTAAACCTGTATGTCCTTTAGCAAGTTACTTATTCTTCCTGTGACTCAATAATCCTCAACATCACCTAATGGAGGTACATATTTTCCCCCATTTTATAGCTGAGGAAACTGGGATTTAATAACTTGCCCAAATTCACTGAGCAAGGCGGTGGCTGCACCTGGGTATGTAGTCAGATTAGTCTGTGCTCTCAAGTTCAGCACATCGCAGGTCTAGCCACTCACTACACAGAAGAGGAAACTGAGGCTAAGAGAGGTGAAGTGGATTACCTAGGGTCACTCAGCTGGTTGAGCACCGAGTGGATTAGAAAAAGTGGCTTAATCAAATGATATAAAGTCTGGCACTCCATAAACTGAAGCAGCTCACTCTTTATAAGCAAAACTCCACCAAGAGCTCCCACACTGTAACTCGTGATTAAATGCTGCCCTGTGTTTATGCTTTATAGGTGAGGTCCACGTGGAAGGACAGGAACATTTTTACATGGAAACGCAAACTATCCTGGCTATCCCAAAAAGAGAAGATAAAAAAATGGTGTTACATCTTGGAACACAGTTTCCAACCCATGTGCAGGTAACAGGATATCCTTGGAAAATGAGACTCCAGATGGTCATGTGATGTGAGGCCTTTGCAGCCAGGCCCTCCACTGTCAGAGTCTTTTGATCCCTCCCACTCCTAGGCCTCAAACTCCCTGCACATTAGCTAAAGTCCAGAATGAAGAATATGGGCCAAATGTGTCCTTAAAAGCGCAGACGTTTCAAAGTGATCCGGAAGTTTTGCTACCTTCAAAAAGATAGGGCAAGATTCATCTTTCCCTTGCAGCAATTGATATTGTAAAACTTAATCTCAGGACGTCAAAACCTTAGTATTATACTTAAATTTCCCTTAGGGATTCAATTGTATTGCTATTCTATATGAATGTTCTTATGTATTGGTGGTACCTATATAAAGCAATTGCATTTCCAAGACGTTTTCAGCCCAGCTCAATAAGTAGCGGGTAAATTCCAACCCTGTGCTAGTAGTTGAAGTATAAGGCATTGCCATACCCAGGGAAGTGAAGAAAATTCTCCAATATTCCCCTCTCCCAAAATATGGGGTTGTTGGTCCTAGAATAGTGCCAGGCACAGGAGGGTATTTTAAAATCATACTGGGGGAAGGAGTCATGACAATCATTGCTGATAGGGAAAGCTGGAAGCTTCCTGGTGGAGCACAGGTGAGCTGACGCCTTGAAGTCCTGAAGGGGTGGGGAGGCTCCATGGGAGGAGGAAGCCACCAGCTGCCATTCAAGGCAAAATGAAAGGCTGAGGGTGTTGATTCTGAGCTGGGGTGTGACTGTGGCCTACACAGTTGCAAGTTTTGACATGCACAGGGGAGGAGATATGAACATTGCCCTTAAGCAGCTATGTGATCTCCAACAAGTCACTGGGTATCAATAGCCTTTTCTGTAAATTGAGGGAGGTGATAAAGATCACCTCTGAGGTCCCTTTTGGCAGGGGGTCTGTGACTCTGGGCTCCAGTGGAGAATACATATATCCCAAAGTCACCAATGCCGCCTACCACCAACAGCTCCTGGGTTGCAGTCAGCTCCAACACAGCAGACATTTCCCTGGGGTCAGTAGGGCACTGCATAGCCACAGCCTGCCACAGCCCGGAATCTGGGGCAGCGTCAAAAGCAGGCCCAGTAAAAGACTGGAGTAGACGTTTTTCCAAAGAAGATATGTGAACCACGAATATATATGCACATGAATAGCTGTTCAGCATGATTAGTCACTAGGGAAATGCAAATCAAAACCACAATGAGATACCACTTCCCACCCACTAGAATGGCTATAATCAAAAAGACAAGCAATAACAAGTACTGGCAAGAATGCAGATAAATTGAGCCTTCATACATTGCTGGTGGGAATGAACAATGGCACAGCCACTTAGGAAAATGGTTTGGCTGTTTATCAGGATGTTAAACATACACTGAACATAAAACCCAGTAATTCCACAACTAAGTATCTACCCAAGAAAAATGAAAACACACGTCCACAAAAAGACTTATGCACAAATGTTCATAGCAGCATGACTCATAATAGCCAAAAGTAGAAACAACTCAATGTCCATCAACTGACGAATGGACAAACAAAATGTGATATATCCGTACAATGGAATATTATTTAGTCATAAAAAGGAATGGAATACTGATAATGCTACAACATGGATGAACTTTGAAAACGTTATGCTAAGTGAAAGAAGCCAGTCACAAAAGACCTATTTTATGATTCCACTTACATGAAATGTCCAGAACAGGCAAATCTATAAAGACAGAAAGTAGATTAATAGTTGCCCAGTGCTGGGGGGTTGGAGGGAGATAAGGATGGATTGCTTAAAGTATACAAGTTTTCCTTGGGGATGCTGAAAATGTTCTAAAATTACATTATGGTGATGGTTGCACAATTCTGTAAATATAAAGTATCTGTTGAATTACTAAATTTCTTTCATGGGCAGAGTTTAAAGTGGACTATTAAACTGCACTGATACAGCTTTCTGGACTTACCTCTTGCAGGAATACGTGGCTGCGACACTAAATGTCCCAAGGAGCAGAATCGCCTGCCACGTGAAAAGAGCTGGAGGAGCGTTTGGGGGAAAAGTGACCAAGCCTGCTCTGCTAGGAGCTGTCAGTGCTGTGCCCGCCAACAAGTAAGTCAGCAGTCTACGCAGCATTAACGCCACCCGAGTTCTGTCAGCCCCGCACCCCAGCTTTCAGCTCTGCTGAGGTTGGTGGAGTAAAAAGAAGGTCAAAACCCCAACCTTAAAAAAAAGACACATTTTATTATGAAATAAGCTGAGGCCTCTGCTGCTGCCTGGGAATGTTCACTTAGCCTCTGCATCGTGCAGTTGGAACATCCAAACCCTGGAACAGCCGTGCCTTTTCTGAACCTTGTAACTACCAAAGTTCACCAAGATATACTCAGGACAAACCTAACTTCTCCCAGGCTACTGCTATAAAAAGAAAACTGTGAACATCTTAGCTCATTGGAACTTTCCAACAATAGAAAATGTTGTCCTGAAAGTAGCAGGTTTGCTGGCACTGGGGACATTTTATGGCAGGGATTCTGAATGCAAGGAAGGTTGAGCAGGACAGAGCACTGGGTGTCAACCCCCTCAGTCTCAACATCCCCCTTATGGCAAATATTTTAACGCCCCTTTACTATATCGAAGTGAAATTCATAATTATACACATCATTACAAAATAATCATACAATTCCTTAATATAATATAAAAGAGAAATAAAAAATAACTTATAACCAAATAATATCATTGCAATATATAAACTCTCAGATATAACTAAGCCAGAATAATAATAATTTTTTTATTTAATAGGTTAAAATATGTTAGTATCATTTTTTTTCATTGTTTTAATTTCAAAATATTTTGGGGATACAAATGTTTTTGATTACATGGATCACTTTTGTAATGCTTGAGTCAGGGCTATAAGTGTGCCCATCACTCAGACAGTGTTCATTGTACCTATTAGGTAGGTTTTCACCCATCCCTTCCTTCCCCCTACCCCCCGCTTGATTTACACTGAGTTTTACTTCACTCTGTGCACATGTGTGCTCATCAGTTGGTTCCAATTTAATAGCGAGTACATGTAGTATTTGTTTTTTCATTCTTGAGATACTTTACTTAGACTAATGGTCCCCAGTTCTATCCAAACTGTTGCAAAAGCTATTAATACATCATTTTTATGGCTGAATAGTATTCCATGGTATACATATATCACATTTTGTCAATCCACTCATGAATTGATGGTCAGTTGGGTTGACTCCACATCTTTGCAATTGCGAATTGTGTTGCAATAAACATTCAAGTGCAGGTGTTTTTTTGATAAAATAACTTCTTTTCCTTTGGATAAATACCTGCGGGGAGGTAGCTAAGCTCCCAGCAAAAAACCGGGTCCCTTTGGTAGAGTTGCAAGGGATAAGAAAATAATAGAGAAAAATGGAAAATAAAAGAAATTAAAGAATACACAGAGACAAAGATATAGTTTCATAAGTTTATAAAGACTATAGGCAAAGCAGGATCTCAGGGGGCCTAGACCTTCTCCGTGGGTCTCAAAAAGCCCCGAATGAGGTCTTACATGGTAACTTATAGGGAATAGTGATTAATTGCCAGGGGTAACAGATTTACATAACAACAGGTATTTCCTCTCAGGTTAACAGATTTTCAAAAGGCTTCTACAGATCTTTTAACTAATTCTATCTACGTGAAAGGTTACAAAACCTTTCAAAGATTAACTTCTAAGTTCTAAGGTAAATTTATCACTTAACAGAGGGGTTAAACAGAGATATGGTGGCTCCACATTTATTAGGTTATTGTGAATGGAGACAGGTAGTGTAGAGTGTTTAAACAAGACCTTTGCTTTTAGCCATTTGAGCAGCTGTCTCTTCCGGGGGGCACTCCATTGTCAGCTCTCATCCTGTAGTTTTTAACAGATTCACTTTGCTTTACAAAGCAAATCCAAACCTTTAGTTCTGAGAAACGCAGCGCCTTGTGGGATACAGTAGCTACTGTCTTTCAGAGTCACCCTTCCAAGTGCAACAGCATTTGAAATGCAAACCAACACGTTCACATATTCCTTCAGGGCAAAGCTCTGCAAAATTCCTAAGACAAATCCTGTCTGTGAACATATCTATATTAATTCATGGAGCAACAAATACCCAGTAGTAGGATTGCTGGATCAAATGGTTGATCTACTTTTAGTTCTTTGAAGAATGTCCATACTGTTTTCATAGAGGTTATACTAATTTGCAGTCCCACCAACAGTATATAAGCGTTCCTTTATCTCTGCATCCATGCCAGCATCTACTGTTTTTGGACTTTTTAAAAATAAAAGCCATTCTAACTGGGGTAAGGTGATATCTCATTGTGGTTTTAATTTACATTTCTCTGATGATTAACATTTTTTCATATGTTTATTGGCCATTATTCTATCTTCTTTTGAAAACCTTCATGTCTTTTGCCCACTTTTTAATGGGGTTGTTTGGTTTTTTCCTTGCTGATTTGCTTGAGTTATCTGTAGATTCTGGTTATTAGCCCTTTATCAGATGTATAGCTTGTGAATATTTTCTACTATTCTGTAGGTTTTCTATTTGTTCTGCTGATTATTTCCTTAGCTGTGCAGCAGCTTTTTAATTTAATCAAGTCCCATTTATTTATGTTTGTATGATCTTCTATCTAGAAAACCCCAAAGACTCAGCCAGGCATGGTGGCTCACACCTGTAATCCTAGCACTCTGGGAGGCCGAGGCAGGAGGATAATTTGAGCTCAGGAGCTCAAGACCAGCCTGTGCAAGACTTCAAACTATACTACAAAGCTATAGTAACCAAAACAGCATGGTACTGGCACAAAAATAGAGACATAGACCAGTGGAAAGTATAGAGAACGCAGATATAGAACCATCAACATACAGCCAACTTTGACAAAGCAGACAACAATATATGCTAGAGAAAAGAAGTGCTATTCTATAAATGGTGCTGAGAAAATCGGATGGGCACATGCAGAAAAATGAAACAGGATCCATCTCTCTCACCACTCACAAAAATTAATTCAAGAAGGATGAAAGACTTAAAAATGTAATGCATGAAACCCTAAGAATTCTAGAAGAAAATGTAGGAAACCCTCTTCTAGATATCAGCCTAGACAAAGAATTTATGAGTAAGACCCCAAAGGCGATTACAGCAATAATATTTTTTTTAATTTTAGTGCCCCACAAACTTCCAAAACATTGTCTAAGGAATGTTATAACCCCCACTGAAAACCAATAAGCTACATTATCTCCAGTCCCCTTCCCCCATCTCTGTGTTTCTACAACTTTGTGAAGCATCCAGCATATTAACAGTATCACTTCCCATGGGACTGGCCGCCCAATCCGGTTTATCCTGGAGCGTGGAGATGACATGCTGATAACTGCTGGCCGCCACCCACTCCTTGGGAAATACAAAGTGAGTGAGAGAATGATTCAGCAAACTGCCTACGACACTGTCCAGTGTTAACCAACCAATACTAAAGACAACTACTACATTCCATACTCCTTGAAAGGGATATTTGAATGCTGCCTAAAATGAGTCAGAACCTTCTGTTAGGATCATGTTCAACTTGGGCACCATTCTTACTACTCCTCTGGTCACTGATGTATTCAATCATGTACATAAGTTAAGTATGGATTGACAACCATGATCAGAGATATTTGTGTACAGCATGATTTGATTGCAAAGAAGGACTGTCGCAAGGATTGCCTTCACTTTGCAGATTGGATTCATGAACAACGGTGTGATCAAAGCTGCTGATGTTGAATATTATGTCACTGGTGGGTGCACTCCTGATGAATCTGAGCTGGTAAGTAAGAAACATGCTTTCCCCAAAGGTTACCAGTTGAGCTATATGCACCACACTTCATCTGCATGAGTGTTTGTCTTACAAATCAGATAAATTCTGTGAAAGGGTCAAGTCAGAGATAAAATTCAGATAAGTGGTTTTGAATGTTTGACAGATGTGAAGTTTTGTTTTGTTTTGCTTTAATTCAGGTGTTGGAGTTCATTGTATTGAAATCTGAGAATGCATATTATATTCCTAATTTCCGGTGCCATGGTAGGCCGTGCAAAACAAATTTGCCATCCAACACTGCCTTCCGAGGATTTGGCTTCCCTCAGGCTATGGTGGTCGTTGAAGCTTACATAACTGCTGTGGCATCTCAATGTAACTTACTCCCTGAAGAGGTAATCAGTCAAGAGTTCCCTAATAAAATACTGAGAATACTGGTTCCATTATATCTTGAGCACCTACATAGTGCATTATGTCGGCTTCTATATAGATTCAAAGAAATAAAGTGCATCATCTATGTTTCTACTGATTTTTGCTATGTGGTGAATTGACCACAAAATTTAGAGTCTTAAAATAATAGATAGTATTTGTTATGATTCTGTGGGTCAGCTGGGCAGCTCTTCTGGTCTAGGCCAGTTCAATTGGATGCCTCAGTTCCAGAGTGTCTCATCCTCCAGGCTAGCCAAGACTTCTTCTCATGGTGGTGGTCACTGGGTTCCCCAAAGCAGCAAGAATGTGGCAAGCCCTAATATACAAGCACTTTTCAAGTCTCCATCTGCCTCATATGTATGCATAGTCCCATTGGCCAAAACAAGACACACGGCTAATCCCAGAATCAGTGTGAAACCACCCAAGGGAATAAATAGAGCAGAAAGATTATGCCCATTTGTACAAATATTTTACCACAGTTCAAGACTTTGAGGAGCTAATTTGAGAACAGTTAAGAATAAGGCAATGTTGTGTGGGAGTAAAAGGATTTTGAATCAGGAGAATTTTGTCTCACCACTAACAAACTTGTAACAGGGCTACTAATAGTTGGGACTTCTTGGAGTTATTGTGAAGTTCACTGAGATAATACACTCTAGAGCCTCATGCATACAAAGCATTCAATAGTAGTTTCTATTGTTGTTATTATTATGTTTATACATGCACACTTGCACGTGCATATTTATAGCCATTTAGATAGTTATTTCTTTTTTTTTTGAAAGACTTTCAGGCATATAACAAAAACGCATGCTTCACGTATAGAACAATCATCTTTCCTTGAAATCCATTTTATTTTCTCATCTTTCAGGTTAAAGAAATAAACATGCTTAAGAGAATTAGCAAAACAGCCTATAAGCAGACATTTAATCCGGAGCCCTTGAGAAGATGCTGGAAGGAATGTCTGGAGAAATCTTCCTTCCATGCTAGGAAACTGGCAGCAGAGGAATTTAACCAAAAGAATTACTGGAAAAAGAGGGGGCTTGCCGTAGTCCCCATGAAATTTACCATTGGGATGCCCATGGCCTACTACAATCAGGTGAGTTTGGGGGAGGTATCTTTCCATCCAAAGCTCTTTTCCAAATGACTGGCTGCCCAGAAAAGGCAATCCTGTGCAACCAGGGATGTTTCCCTCTGGGGAAGAGTGAAGAAACTGGGCAGTTTCCTTTAGCAGGAAATAGAGAGAGTGTGTTTAGACAAGTGTTGGGGACCACGATGTCAGGGCAGACCTGGCAGGTCACCATATCAGGAACCTCAGAAACCAATCAAGAATAAAGTCCAGCTCAGGAGCTTCTGGGCTGGGGTAGCAGGGCCCCAAATATAGGTTTTGAGGTATAGAGTCAAATTTCAAATCCATGAGAAAACTAGAGGGTAACAAAAGGATCCCCTTCTCTCTTCCCTAGTGTCTTAGTGAAAGCAGTAGGTCATTTGAAGACAGAGCTTGCAAAAACACATGAGAACAGACAGAGCTACGCGATTCACGTAGAAACTTGGTGTTACTATATCGGGGCTCAGTGACTCCTAGGTCTCCTTTTTAGTTTCATTATAACCACCTTTTTGTAGGGTTCCGTGTCTGATTCTGTCATTTATTTTTTTGTTTCCATCCCCATAAATTTCTGAAATGTCTCCATAAGCCAAGCCAGGCAAAGGAAGGCATATAGGCCCCCTTCATGGTGTGACTGAGGTCTGCCCAGGCTGTCTCTTACCAAAATTATCTCCTGTGCACACCCTTCCTCAGAGTCCACTAACAAGGTAGGAAGGACAATGAGAAGGAGGAAGGGGACGGCCAGAAGCACTGCACCACCTGGAGCAGGTGTACATCTTTTCCCCAGGTAGTATTTCTCAAGCCAGAATAACACACAGATGCGCTTAAAGGAGAAAATTCTTGTGGACTCTCCATGGTTGCTTAAATTATTTATTTTGATGTTATTTAACGGTGTATAACCACAAAACAAAGAATAAGCTTCTTTTAGCTCTTATGCCTTTACAAAAAAAACAAATTTGCAAATTAAGTAAAAATAATGCTATAAATGCTAGTAGTATTCAAAATAGTGCCATTAATTGAATGTGGTGAATGATGTTGCTTTTCTAAAACTAAATCCTTACTCCCAAATCGATGGTGGTCCTGGCTGCTGCTGCATCCTAAATGTCTATGATGGTGTGATGACTCACTGCCCCACCTCTTATCTCGAATATGCTCCATCAATTAATGTCATCCTACCTGGTGCTTAGACAATCATCAACCTAAAATCTAACATGGTATCTGAAAGTACATGGCAATACTTGTTCATGCGTGGTCATACATTACTCTTGTTAGATTGTCAAGGAGACAAAAACACAAATTTTAAAAGTTCCTGTGGAGGACTTAGTGATTCTGTGAATATAGTGTCATACCCAGAAGACTGAGAGAGATGAGTTAGTTGGTATTTGCCTGCTTAGTAGCAGGGGCACAGGCCTTAATCCGGAGGTAGGAGCCCAAGGGGTAGGTGCAGAATCCTGGGCCTCGTGCCTGAGCACATGGTGGGGATTGCTCTCAAGAAAAATCCCAGCGTAGAACCACCCTACGTAGCCCAGCCTCCTCCCTCTTGTGGGTCTGGTGCCTGGAGCCACATGTGCATTCTGTGGATTCCTCAGTTAAAACAACCAGCTGCAGAGATGGACAGCAGCAGTTAGTTTGAGGAGGCAGCATGGTGTGATAGCCAAGAACACTGGACTCAAGTTAGGACTGTGGGTTCCAGCCCTGACTTTCCCACAAACTAGGCATCTGGCTATGGCCAAGTCTCCCCTCTCTAGGCTTCTATTCTCCCATGGGCAAAGTGAAGAATTTGGACTAAATCAGTGAATCCCAAACCTGGCTAATTATCAAAATCACCTGGGAGCTTTAAAAATGGGTATTTGGGAACCACCTCCAACCTGCCACTGAATTTCCAGAGTGGGACACAGACCCCCTCCCCCATCATTATACTGGAAGATCAGTGTCTGGAAACCATTAAAACATCTCAAGGTTCTTCCAGTTCCTCTGAGTATCCAGGAGAGGTCATGCTTGTAAATTTACTCATGTAGGTTCCATTTACTTTAAAATTAATTTCCATGTCCAGGGAAGGAAGAATAATAAAATGTTATGCAGGTTGGAGCTTTGGAGAGGCAGCTCTCAAGGCAACCACACAAGGCCAGGAGGCAGGAGACTGGTGGAAGGGAAGAGGAGCACATTCATCTGTCTACATTAATGGTTTTGAAGTTTCAGCTTTCTTGCAAGAGGTTGTCTGTAGCCACCAATAATAGCTCTCTTCTCTAGAACAAAAAATGAGAGATTGGCTCAATGAAACAAAACTATTCATCCAGCAACCTTGGCTACACTCACAACAACATTTGGCTGCATCAGTTTCCAAACTGGTATTACAATTGTTTCCCCCCAGGCAGCTGCTCTAGTCCCATCTATCTGGATGGCTCTGTCTTGGTGACTCATGGTGGCTGTGAACTGGGACAAGGCCTGCACACCAAAACTATTCAGGTGAGATAAGTGTCCATCTTCTCAAATGTATCAATAGAGGAGTATAGCATGTTACAATCAACTTAACAGCTATTTTCTTGTTAAATAAAATAAATACAGTGAAACTACATGCATAAGTCAATTGTAGGACTCATCCTGTCTTCAGAAATGCAAAAATGCAGGGGGATGAGGGCAATGGGTGTTAGGATTGAGGCAATACATTCTATTATTCCTCCTGCACACGAAAAGAACCAAGTCCATAGATCTCCTGAAAAATGTTATTTGAATTTTTCAAGATGAAATACTTTTAAGCTTTATGGTGTTGACTTAAAATCATGATATCCATAAATTTGGAGAGAAGAGCTTTATTTCGTATAAAGTGTTGCAGCCTGCTGGCTGGCCATCCTGTAGGCTGGGAAGGTGGCCTCCAGCAGAAACCAAAAGCAAGCACTTTGAAGGAGGAAGGGTGAGACAGGAATTTATGCTAAATGGGTTGGGTAAATATACACGTTCAACAGGTTATAGGAGGAGCTATGGATATTCACAAAGGGGGGACGCATGTGTTCGTAGTAGGCAAACATGCATCACTTTGGGGCGGAGACTTAACATTTAAATGCATTAAAATTAGGCTCTGTACGTCTGAAAGTAAAAGAGAGGACACAGATGCAACCTGTGTGAAGTCCTGTAAACCAGCCAGAACCAGTCCACGGTTCGTGGTCTCTTAGCAAGGAATGCTGGTCAGTTGTGTCAAAACTGCAAAAAGGGAGGGGAGTCCAGCTGCCGCATCAGGCAGTTGGTTGAAATCAGTGGTGGAGCAAGTCTCTGGAAAGGGTTGGTTTCTGTTTAGCCTCAGGTAGGAAAGTCTAATGTCAGTTAATGAGGGAGGGGGGATAACAAGGCACGTCTGACCTCCCATCCGATAGTGGCCAGGAATTCAGTTTTTAAGGTTTCTCTGGGGTCCCCTTGGCCAAGAGGGGATCCATTTAGTCAGTTGGGGAGCTGAGGATTTTATTTTTGTTTCTCAATGGCAATTGCTCAAAGCAATCCTATGTTCATTCAAATTCTCAATTAGAAATGAATGCAGGCTGGGCGCGGTGGCTCACGCCTGTAATCCTAGCTCTCTGGGAGGCCGAGGCGGGTGGATTGTTTGAGCTCAGGAGTTCGAAACCAGCCTGAGCAGGAGCGAGACCCCATCTCTACTAAAAATTAGAAAGAAATTAATTGGACAACTAAAAATATATAGAAAAAATTAGCCGGGCATGGTGGCGCATGCCTGTAGTCCCAGCTACTCGGGAGGCTGGGGCAGAAGGATTGCTTGAGCCCAGGAGTTTGAGGTTGCTGTGAGCTAGGATGACGCCACAGCACTCTAGCCTGGGCAACACAGTGAGACTCTGTCTCAAAAAAAAAAAAAAGAAATGAATGCATTTAATAAGATGAAAAATTATGCTCTTAGAATTTACGATCTACTTAAGAATGTCACATGACTAGCCACCATGTGTGCTAATTCAAAGAAGTGTTTCTAATATTATCAAAAAAGCAAGAGATTCCTGCAATAACAAATTTTCCTCTCTTTTTGATGTGAAATAAGAATTTGTTGAATATGACGTTTGAATCAAAAATGTGCATGGGAAACAAAGCTTCTCTCCCAATGAGATATAGAGAGAAGATATTCACCCTAAGAAAAGAATATTTTTAAGTAGTATTTACTAAATAGTATACTTGGAATTAGAAAAGCACAAAAATACACAGGGCCTTCTTTGAACATATCTTGCTTCCTCCCAACAAAATCCTTAAAATGTCCAACAAAGTAAACATAATCTGTTAAATTGTCTGTAAACCACGAGGAAGAGATGAAGGTGAAACAGCGAGATCATGGTCTTGTGCTTGCCTGCACCTGTCCTACTAAATTAGATGTCCCACAGTGAACATCCTGCCACATGACTTCCATGACACTGGTCTGAAAAAGAGCATAATGAGGCTCTGTGGTTGGCCACATGTCTCTCAAAAGGAGTGTGTCTTTTACAGTGCCGTTTAAAATCTTCGAATGCATCAATCTACTTACCAACCCCGGATGCCAGCTTAAATGTTGGTCTCTACAGGAGAGCAGCCAGGTTTTGTATTCAGCTCTAAAAAGGACGTAAAGGTTTTTGATTTGGTGGAGAGGCTTAAAGTCCATGAAACAAATGTTTTTCTTCTGCTTCTGGCAGGTGGCTAGTCGAGAACTCAACATCCCCCAGTCCTATATACACTTGTCTGAAACAAGCACAGTCACGGTGCCTAACGCCGTCTTCACCGCAGGGTCAATGGGGACAGACATCAACGGAAAGGCCGTGCAGGTGACTTCGCTTTCATTTCTCAGTCACTCAGTGACAATGCTGGAAAGGACCTTGGCTCACCCCTTCTTTTATGGAATATGAAACTGAGGCCAAGAAAGGTCAAGTTCTAGGTCATTCAGCTAATTACTGGCAGAGACGAGGCCCCAGGTCAAGTTTTCTGAGGCTCCCATTTGGTGCTCCTTCTGTCATACTGGGCTGTTTCTCATAATTAATGTTCCGTTGCAGTGCAAACCTACACTTTCAGCAGCCTCCCTTTTCCTTAGGTAAGAAAATACCTCCCTTCTCTCATCCCAGCACACCAGAGCAAGGCAGGACAATCCCATCCTAGTTCTACTCAGGGCTTGGGCCAGGCAATCAACCTCTCTAGGAATCCCTTTCCTCTTCTGCAATACTAGGGGTATAAATACCAGCCAGCTCATAGAATCAGGTGGATTACGAAGATCATGCGATAAAGCCACAGCCACGGCCTCCTTCTCCACCCCCAACCTCTAAAAAACTACTGATTAGTCATCATCACCCACAGAAACCACCTCCACAAAATGACAAGCACCTGGACGAAAGAGACACTTTCAGCCTATCAAACGTGCCTATATATCGCATAAACCACAGCTCCCAAAAATACGCTCCTTGGCATAGTGGTCTCATGAAATGCTCAGTGGAAAAAAAAGGATTCTGTAGTCAACAAATTTGGAAAATGTTGCATTCTTACTACATTCCACTCATAGAGGCTAATAAGACATATTAGCATGTTAAAGTCTCTGAAAAGTCCTGCAGTAAAGAAATCTATTTAACTTTGTTTCACTCTGTTTTTTCCAAGTTTATTTAACCATGAAAACATTTTAATTAATATAATATCTCTTAACATTCTGTGGAACCAGTGCCCAAGAAAAACACTCTGGGAAATTCTCATTTTGATAAAATGTGCAGATGATTGAGTCCATTTTTCACTTTTCATCCAGAGGTCAATTGCCTCGCAAGCACAGTTCGCAAGGAGACATTCAATATACAATTAGACATAGTTTCAGGCATTGATAAGGCAAGACCACTAAAAAAAAAAAAGAAGAAGAAGAAGAAGAAGAAGAACAAGAAGAAGAACAAGAACAAGAAGAAGAAGAAGAAACAAGAATATTTTGGAAAATATTTTCATATTTTTATGATGGTTTTTGATGAGTTATCATATGAAAATTTATAAGTGTGGGTGACTTCACATTTATTTTATTGATTCAATAGTGATTTAACAAACATTTACTGAGGCCCACTCTGTGCCAGATCCTGTTCTAAGCACTAGGGGTGTAGCAACAAATGAAACAGAACAAGATCTCGTTGAACTCACATTCAGACAGACAATAAAGAAACGTAGGAAGCTGTTACTTTGAAGGAGCGGACTCCTACGGGTGCGGCTTTTCTCCACCCACGGTTCAAGTTCCCTCTGTGGGCTTCTTCTTCCCTTCCCCTGAGTATAATCTACCCATAATTTTCTAATTACTCCAAGACCGTTAAAAGCCCACTGATCACTTTTTTTCATGGAAACAATCTCATTTCAGTAAATAAAACGTTCAATCCAAAATTCTAAAACGCATTTTCAATTGCGTTGTCTCTGCTGCTTCCCAGCGGGGCCCGCAGGTAGAAAGGGTCAGATGCAGCTTCTCCCTGTTTCCCTCTCTGTACTTTCTCCCCTCCCCTCCACCTTCCTAGCTTACATTCTATATCCTATAGAGTCTGAAGCTAGAAGGGCATAAAGGTAAGAAGCAGAAAACATCTTACTTGGTGGCATCAGTACAATCTGGCCATGTTGCATCTGACTGCTTCCCCCATGAATGGCATTGTGAGCGCCTCAGAGCGTCCCTTCTGGGCATCTTTAATGTGAGCAATGCTTCTCCTATGGCTTTAACCATTTGTGACCTGCCCCAGACCCATCCTGATGGTGGAAGGGCTGTGTGGAGGTCAAGGTGGCCACAGCAGAGAGCGCAGAGGGGAGCAAGGTAAAAGAAGAGGTGAGAAAGATAGCTGGGTGATGATCATGTTGAAGCTGGATAAAGGGCAGAAAGGAGGCTATTGTACTATTCTCTCCACTTCTGTAACTGGGAAATTTTCTACAATGCAAAGGAAGCTGGAAAAATTCGTTCTGGGATTTGGGGCTTTAGTAGAGGGAGGCGAGTCTACAGAAAAATATAAGGTGAGAGAATTCCCCCAAGAAAGGCATTCTGAAGATCGCAAAAGAATGACAAATGTTTACTGCAGTATTTCACTCTCCTATAGGGAAAATAATCCTAGGAGACCACGAAACTGTTGAGTCTGAAGTTATGCACAGAAGCATGGTGGTCAGGGCATGATAAAGAGAAGAGTGTCTGATATTTGGACAGGAGTGGGAACTCCAGGACTTAGGTTTTCCTGGAATAGGCACTCTTTTGCAAGGCTTCCACTTGTATTAAAGTCAGTGATTGAAAACTGAATGGATCAGCAAAGGTAGATCTATGAAAACAGGGATTTCCCTGACAGATGAGAAGCCATAGATCGTTTCTCAAAAAGAGGATGACAGAAAAGAAAGAACAGAAATGAAGAAGGGGCATGTAGGATGTTCTGCGGCTGAGTTGAATAAGTAAAAGCAGAGATGTAGATGGTTTTGGATTTGAATTAAGAGCGGAGGCCAGCCGGGCACGGT
>NW_012135303.1:4524878-4526846 GCF_000956105.1 Propithecus coquereli | reverse complement strand
CAGACTTTGTCCAGGGACATCTCTACAGGCTGGCCTGGCACAGATACAATCCTGCCACTCGGGGTCTAGTTGCTTCCCTCCCAGTTCTGCCCCAAATGGGGCACGAGGTCCCTCCACTCTCACCCCTCCTCTCTGCCTCTGAGAAGTCCCTCTCCCAGCAGCCCACATCTCCCTCCATATTTGCCTCAGAATAACCCAGGTTATTAACAGCCAAAGCCTGAGGAAGCCTTTATCTGCTTTGAGCCTTTGTCCCATCCCTCCACCAAGGACACAGATCACGGACCACACTCCCTTGAAGAAAGAAAGAAGCAAAATCAGTACAAAACCAAAAAAGTATTGATGAATCATTCAAAATATAATGCCACTGTACTGTGAATTCAAAAGCATCCAACACATGCTGGGGAAGTTAGCACACATGAAAAGAGGCCACCACCTCACTGTCTTTCAAGCTCCACTTCAAAGATTGTGGTGGTTTCATTCCGGTCTTGTGTTAAACACAAATGGTCTGGAGCCAGAGTTGAAGTATCCTAGGGCACCAAGGGCTTTGATCTTCAGGACTTTACGGGAGCAGGAGTCTTTAGCTGCCCTGACAGCCTGATGTCCTCAGGCATTCCCACGAGCTACTTTGAGGAGGACCCCACACACAAATCGTCATGGGGAAATTAGATTATGGCAATTCAAAAGCGTTCCACTTTGAGGGTTGTAAAGCCAGAAGGAGTGAGTGTGTGTGGGTGTGTGTGGGTGTGTATGTGTGTATACACCAATTAGCCCTCAAAGACCCATGCATTTCTGATAGCCTTTTGCACTTCTCTCAGGGATTGGGTGAGGCTGGAATGTTCATGGGATCCTCTGTGCTATTTGCCATATATGACGCAGTGGCGGCTGCCCGCAGAGAGAGGGGGCTAACCAAGACCTTCACCCTGAGTAGCCCAGCAACTCCTGAAGTGATCAGGATGACTTGTGCGGATCAGTTTACTGACATGGTAAGGAGTGGGGGGCAGGGGGTGGGGTTCCTATTGTAATCACCCCTTGTGTGGACTTTCAGGTTCTTGGTATGAATTTGACACCCATGATGAAATTACAAGGCAGGTTAATCTTTTTCAATGAAAATTCTCATTTTGCTTCCACTTGCCACATCTTATGTGCTTCAAAGCAGCTGCCAAGTGAGTGAGCCTCTTTAAATTGTGGTTTAATTATTTCAGACCCAAAATAAAAGCAAACTCTCGGGCCAGTGTTAATAGCAAATGGACATGGTAGGTTGCTTCTTTAAACATTTTACCAGAATGCAGTTGATGTAGTATTAATATTTTGATTACCTCAATAACAAAATTATATTAACTAGATACTTGATCTGGTCTATTTTGCAGAAAGTATAAGCAAACTAATAAAAATAGTTTAAATGAATGTATCAAGTCACTGGGCACACCTTGATATGCCTTGTAATCTCACACTAATAGAATACAGTTGCATTTTCCAGCTACTAAAATATATCTAGAACTATCATCAGAGGGTATCCCTCTATTGAACTGCTTACTGAAGCCCCGTAAGTCTTCGGTATAAAATTGGATTACACTTTATGCCTTGGAAATTACAGAGCATCTGAGTAAGATGGAACTTATTCCAAACATAAGAAGTTTATGAGGATAAGGAGATTTATGACTCAAGGATTGAAACAAAAATTTAAATTATGTAATTTTAGCAAGAATAAAATGGCATTAACTTGCTCTTTCTTAAAAAACATAATTTGTCAGGCCGGGCGCGGTGGCTCACACCTGTAATCCTAGCACTGTGGGAGGCCGAGGCGGGCGGATTGTTTGAGCTCAGGAGTTCAAAACCAGCCTGAGAAAGAGCGAGACCCCGTCTCTACTAAAAATACAAAGAAATTAATTGGACAACTAAAAATATATAGAAAAAAATTAGCTGGGCATGGTGGCACATGCCTGTAGTGCCAGCTACTCGGGAGGCTGA
>NW_012135303.1:4522944-4524828 GCF_000956105.1 Propithecus coquereli | reverse complement strand
CTGCTCCCCTCCCCATCTCCTTCCCCCTCCTCCCAGCCAACTCTTGTGCCTCTTTATTGCTTAAGCAAAGGCAAAAAGGGAGATGCTATGATCAGAAAAGGAAAGAAACCAGAAGTGTGTTAGACTGAGTCTCTTGAGCTTTGATCTTTTCCTTTAGAGATGAGCATTGTTTTTTCCAAATTTAGCATTCAAATTTGCTTACCTATTTATTCCTAAATTTTGTGTTTCAATAAAATGCAAACTGCAACTCCCTAATTTTTATAACCTCCAGGCAAACACCCCCTTTAAAAGGCATCTTTTTCCTAGAGCATAATGGTTTGCAAATAGAATTCAAGATGCCTTTTAATAAATATAGTTATTTCTTCCAACCTCCCCTGTTTAACATTGATCTACTCCCCATAGTAATTTATAAAGGGAAGTAAGGAAATCCAGACATTATAATAAACTACAGTGTCCTGGCTCCATTTATTCTAGTTCATGTTCCTTTAATGTCTCTTCTTTTTCATCTACTTCAGCGGACATTTATGGAGCATCTACATACCAGGCACCAGGCTTAGAACAGAATACAAGAAAGCCAGGCCTGAGTTGCTCATAAGTTAGAGAGAGGGTGAGAGCGAGAGGCAAACAAGAAAAATGCCCTCCAAGTGCCACCACACAGGGAGTGCGTTCAAGGTGCAGTGAGCCTGGAGGAAACAGTTCCTAAATCCACCCAGGGAGTGGTGGGAGGGTCCGAAGGGCTCCAGAGAGGCTATAATTCTTCAGCTGGAACATGGAGGATGAACAGGAGCTGGCCAGGTGGACAAGCTTAGGTGGGAAGGGGTAAAGAGGGTCAGGAGAAACTGCATTTACCAAGACTCGGTGGTGAGGAAGGACCTTGTGAGTTTGGAGAATTACCGGGAACTTGGCCAATGTCAGGTACCCAAATGTGGAGTACCCAAGGATGAGGCCAGGCAAGGCGACAGGCACCAGTTCCTGAGGGACCTTCTGCAAGATCCACAGCAGTGCTTTCGAGAATGGCATACCATGACTCAGAACTCCACTTTCGTTCACACTGGAATTTTATTCAACCAATGTTGTAACTTATGATCTGTGAACTTTTTGGTTATAGATTGAGGGAGCATTTATCCAAGGCATGGGATTATATACCATAGAAGAATTGAAATATTCCCCAGAAGGTGTGCTTTACTCTCGGGGTCCAAGTGACTACAAAATTCCCACTGTCACAGAGATTCCAGAAGAGTTCTATGTCACTCTAGTGCATTCCCGAAATCCCATCGCCATCTACTCATCCAAGGTAAGAACGTAAGACCTCCGTATTACTTGGCCAGGTCGGCCTTAACAAAATGCCACAGACTGGGTGATTCAAACAACAGAGATTTATTTTCTCACAGTTCTGGAGGCTGAAAGTCCAAGAACAAGGGGTTGGCATGTTGGTTTCTTCTGAGGACTCTCTCCTCCTTCACATGGTCTTCCCTCTTGGTCCAAACTTCCTCTTCCTATAAGGACACCAGTCATATAGAATGGGTCCCAGCTGAATGACCTCATTTTAACTTAATCATCTCTTTAAAGACATTCTCTCCAAATACAGTCACATTCTGAGATTCTGAGGATTAGGAGTTCAACATATGAATTTGGATGGGGTCAGAATTCAACCCATAACAACTTCCCCTTTCAAGAAATTGTGAAACAATCCCCTGAATTTGCTCTCTCCTTTGAGTTGTAAATCCCGAAAGGTAGAAAGGGAAAAGAAAAGCAAGTTTGTGACAGAATGAAGCTCAATGACTCCAGAAACCAGAGTAGGGTCTTCGTGCTTGAGAGAGATCATGAAAGGAATTTGAATCAAACAAGAAGGGTCAAGAAGGGGCTGCACATCTTGGCTGGTCA
>NW_012135303.1:4521233-4522894 GCF_000956105.1 Propithecus coquereli | reverse complement strand
TCATGACCTAATTGCCTTCCAAAGGCCCCATAAAGGCCTCATACCATCACATGGGGGTTAGGATTTCAATATCTGAACTTTGAGGGAGACACAAACATTCAAACACAGCACCCCCTTGGTGCCTCAGGGCTTTGGTTTTCTCACCTGTGCAATGGAGACAGTAGTACTCCTAAGATCAAAGGATCACTCTATTTTTAATAATGATTACTATTATTACCATTTTTATTACTGTTCCCCACCTTACCCAGTTTGCTCCAGCAGGAAAGCTGACATAATGATATATTGAGACAGCCAAATTATTTGGGAGCAAAACAGGATAAAAATATACATATACATACCCCTCTCCCTAATTTAAAAACCCTTTTTGGGTTTTTAAATTAGGGAGTAATAAACTTTACACTATGAAACCCCCAAAATCAAAGGGTCCCAGAGCACAGCTAGCAGCTGCCTTTGAGCACCTCCCTTGACAAGCATGACCTGCAGCTTGTGGCCAGGCACGAGTCTCAGGAAAGTGTGGGTCCAGAGCTTGGCGCAAACAAGAGGAGGCCAGCCCAGTGTGGAAGGTATTTTTCATTACTTACCCTAAATTTATATTTCTTTGTAACTAATCATCTCTTTTAGGTTGCAAAAGCCTTTGAAGACTCCATCAGTCTCTCGGCTACTGGATATTTCAAGTAAAGGGCATTTTTACTTTGGCTTAAATTACACTTGGGCAGGGGCGATGTGTGCTCATCAGTCATCAGCCTGGACAGGTGTCCGGAGAGTGCCGGAGCTCTGCTGGGCCTGGGGTTAACCCCTTAGTCATGGGGTCGTGGGGGTGGGGAAGGACATGGGGGAGGGCCGGGCGCTGGGGGACAATCCAGAGCCTTCATGGAGTAGCAGCTGTCGGCCAGCCAGGAGGGACACCACAGCTATCCACACACACCAGACCCTTCCCAGCAACTGTGCACTGGAGGCTAGGGGTCCAACACCAGTTGATCTTCTCCCCGTGTCTGCTGTGGAAACTTGCAGCCTGACCACATGGTCCTCTCCAGGGAGAAGAGGGAGGGAGGCCTCCAGCCACTGGGTGGAGATGCTGCCTGCAGCCCCTGCAGCCCTGCGGGAGGACTTCCGCCCTGTGCATCTCCAGAACCCAGCACAGAGGGGTGATCAGACCCCTAGCGGGGAGGGTGCCTTTTCTTTTCACTCTTCATTTCTCTTCTCAGAGGCTACCAGACACATATGGACTGGGAGAAGGAGGAAGGCAATGTGTATCCATATTTTGTTTATGGCGCGTCCTGTTCTGAGGTTGAGGTTGACTGTCTCACCGGGGCTCATAAGGTTAGGAGTGACATTTGTATTCACAGTGTAAACACAAACGCTAAATAATAATCAACTTGATCCTCCCAGGGGAACAAACAGGGACAGATGTATAATTTTAGTAAAAATCTATTTTAAATAAATAACATTTTGCATTCTGCATTTTCTCTTGGTGCAGCTCCTTAGGACCGACATCTTCATGGATGCTGCCTTTAGCATAAACCCAGCCGTGGACATTGGACAGGTGCGTGATCCCAGAGCCACCCCCATGGGGACTTTTGGTCAATCCCATTTAGCAGCTATTCATTCAAAATTCTCCAGCATCCTCCAAACTTTGTTCATACCTAGTACAAGTATTCTGC
>NW_012135303.1:4484220-4509598 GCF_000956105.1 Propithecus coquereli | reverse complement strand
TGATCGTTAACTCTGGGCAAAACTGCTAGTGCTTGCTCCTGGTGGAAACTTTTCATTACTGTCGCTTAATTGTGGGTTAAATCAAAGTTTATCAGAAGAGATATAATGTGTGGCAGTTGCTATACTTGCTGTGCTTCTCCTTCTGACCGAAAGTACTTATGGTGAAAGATGTCCTACTTCTCCTGGGCCAAAAGTTTATGACGGAAGGGTTAGTATCACCTTACGAGAATGGAAAAATGGAGTTGAACGAAGAGTAGTAACCATGGAGTTGATATCTGCTTAGTGTCTTGAATCTGCAGACACTTGCACGCACTCAGGTTTTGGAAAAGGTCAAAAAGAGGGCTGAGACTGAAGAGCTTAGAGATTTATGTTGTTTCTTTTAAGGAAAAAATCTTTAAATCCTCTGCACTTGATACTTGCAATGACGTAAATTGGGCATATTCTGCACACTATCAGAACACACAACATTGCAGGCAGAACTCTCCAGACAGAGGCTGAGACAGAGTGTGGAAAGCAGGACGTTTCTCAGGGATTGACACCTGGCAGAGGAAGGTTGAAGAAGCAGAGTTAGGCAGAGGGAGAAGTAGAACTGCGGTGCAGCCGGAGGAGCGTCAAGAACCCAGTAAGGAGCCCTGGGAGCGAGCATTGTCCCAGAGTTGCCCTGCTTAGGCTGAAACGTTCTCCCTGGATCACTGCAGTCTCTAATGGGGCTGCCACAAGAAGGGCGTGACCTTGAGGAAGGAGGCTGCCTGCGCTGAGGCTGTCCCTGCAGGTGCTGGTGGCTGGAGGCCCTTGTGGACTCCACTCCCCACTGGGCCAAGTCCTTCCTCACAGGGGTCGGGGCGGCCACTTCCTCATCTACCACACAGACCCATCAGAGCTATTCCTCCCAACTCCCGTGAGTTTATTAATATGCAAATCTGGCATTGGTATAAGTAGCAAAATCACATTTAGTTATACATTGGATGAATTTCCTTTATAGAAAAGAATAATTTTACATTCAAAGAAATACACAATTTACATTTTGTAACATTTCAATATTTTAAGTCAGTACTTGCCCCAGAAGTTCCACAGTATATGTTTGCTGTATGCTTTCCTTACTTATTCAAATGGCTTTAATGAAATTCAGTTATTAGCATACTGTGTGCAAGGGCTGTTATTAATTACAGATAAAACTTCACGGAAAAGTCTCTTCCCTGAGTTCCACTATCTGGAATTGACACTAATCCAAAAATTGACTTGCTCTGCATAAATAAGTGATCGTGAGGAAATGTTCAAGAAAATGACTTTCTGCAGAGCACTAAAGCCCTGAGCTGACAAAAGACAGGTCTGTAAGTAGCATTATAAGAAAACATAAATTTACCCCAGAATGTCATAGGAATGCCTTAGTATTAAGTGTAGTGTTAATAGCTATTTTTAATCTAGTATTTCCCAAAAATTATAGTCAAAGAACTTCGGTGACCAGGTCAATCATTTGATTCACTTGCTAGGGAATATACTATGAGACACTCCCTGTTTGTCATTATTAAATTCATGTGTATACTGGGATCTATTTTTAGAGACTGTCATCCGCTCCACTGACCTAGGTGTCTATCCTTGTACCAACACCATAACTAATATGAGTAACGTGTCAGGTTGTCCCTCACTGTTGTTATTTTTCACATTCTTCTTAGCTATTTTGTTTCATACCCCCCAAAATTTTCCTTTTATTTAATTTCCCCTAAAAACTTAGGTGGGATTCTAATTAGAATTGTATTAAATTTATATATTAATTTTAATAGAATTTACTTCTTATATTAACTTTCCATCTGAGAACATTATATGTCTTTCCATTTATGTAGATTTTGTTTCATGAGTACATTCCTATACTTTTCTGGAGAAGGGTTAAATTTATTCTTAAATATTCTATGTTTTAGAGCTACTGTGAATGAAATCTTTTCCACTTCCACTTTTGAGTGCTTACCTATATAGCAGTAAAAGCTATTAATTTTTTAATATTTACACTATATCCAATCACTAGATCAAGCTTTCTGTGCCAATTTTTGTATCAATTTATACCAGTTATTTCAGTTTTTCATTATTTTACTACATCTATTATAACCTCCAAGGCAATGTTACACAATAATGGCAAGAAAAAGCATCCCTATCTAATCCCTGATTTTAATTGAATTTTTTTTTACTTACCTTTAAGGATAATATTGTTACTGGTATATTATCTCTTGACAAATTGCTGGATTTTATTCACTAGTATTTTACTTAGAATTTTGCTATCTATATTCATAAGCAGGGCTCTTCTACAATTTTTTTGTACTATCTGTGTTGGGTTTTGATATTAAAATGTTACTTGGTTTATAAGATGAATTAGGGAGAATTTACATTTATATATGCCAGGGAGAGTTTAAATAACATTGCCATTATCTTAATGATTATATAAAATTCATCTGTAAATTCATTTGCTCCTGGTGTGTTGTTCAGTGATACAGTTTTAATCTTTTCCATTTTCTTCCTTTTTTTTACTAGTTAATGGTTAATTTTATATTACGTGACTCATATCACAATAAAAAAGTAATGATGTAATAATGGTAAAACAGGTAGCAAAGATCACTCTTCCTTAATAAGTTGTCTTATTGTTTACATTGGCATATTATCACTTTGACCCTTCTATATTTTCATCCTCTCATTTTTTCACTTTAAATGTTTCTCTGTGGGTTTTTTCCTAATCCAATCTGCTAGTGGTTATTTTTAAGTGGTAGAATTAATTTCATTAACATTTCTTATAATTATTAAAAATTTTTGTATTTTACTTCATGCCCATTATATTTCACACATATAATATATAGTTTAAATTACATAAATATACAGAAAAAGCATCCCTATCTAATCTCTAATTTCAATTGAATTTTTTTTACTTACCTTTAGGAATAATATTAGTTACTGGTATATATTGTGTATTTTATACCATGGTTTCCATTTTTTTTCCTTTTCATTATTTTTGATGGTTTTTTCCAGCTATGAGCAATATCATTTCTTCTCTTGTTAATTTGGAAGTCAAACTGTACCACTAGTTGTTCATCTCCATTTACCTCCTCTAACAAACAGACACATATTTCTCTACCACTATTTGAAAACAAGATATCAAATATTTCCCTCACAAACATTTGCTCTTCCCTGGCCTCCTGCTCTGTCTGTCCCCATGTTTCCACCCAGTGCCCCAGGAAGATAGTACTTAGGTAACTCTTCTCGTCCACGCCTCCAGCAGTCCCCAGCCTTTAAGTTTTTAAATTTGCTGTGTGTTGTAGTTCTAGGCTCTTAATTGAATTTCCCCTGCATTATGACTTTTTATGATTTATATTACACACTCCCAAACAGCCTGCCCTTATCCATCTAGGCTTCCCTTCCTCTTCACCTTTCTTATCTGAGTTGGCTTTTGTTTGATTTTTTTCCTCAGGTGGGGTGGTCTTAGCCCGGGTGGGAAGTTTGCTCCACTCGCAGGGTCTCCATTGCCCTGTTTTGTCTCAGTGACCGGAGATGCTCGTCTCCTGCCCTCTCGTGTCCACAATGGCAGCTGAGAATTTTGATGCCAAATTGATTTCTTTTCCTTCATAGAAAACTTAATTGTTCAGCCTAGTACCTTGTAAGATAGTCCCTTTTTCCTTGGAGTTCAAAAGTGGTATCAGCGCTGGCACAGTGGCTCACACCTATAATTACAGCACTTTGGGAGGGCGAGGCAGGAGGATTGCTTGAGGCCAGGAGTTTGAGACCAGCCTCTTGGTCTATATCAGTTTCCCAGGGCTGCCCTAACGAAGTACCATGCACTGGCTGGCTTGAAACAACAGAAAGTTATTCTGTCACAGTTCTGGATTCTAGAAGTCTGAAATCAAAGTGTCGGCAGGGTCATGCTTCTTCTGAAGGCTCTAAGTAACAATTCTTCCTTGCCTCTTCCTGGCTTGTGGTAGTTAGCAGCAATCGTTGGTGCTCCTTGGCTTGTAGATACATCACTTCAACCTCTGCCTCCATCCTTACGTGGCCATCTTTCCTCCACGTGCCTGTCTTCAAATCTTCCTCTCCTTGTAAGGACACCAGCGATTAGATTTCGGGGCTACCTAATCCAGTGTGACCTCATCTTAACATGATTGCATTTACAAAGATCCCGCTTTCAAATAACATCACACTGGGGACACAGTTCAACCCACACATGTCCCCTTGAAGGCTTTTTGATTTGTCAGCTCGCTGGACTTCAGCTTAGTTATTGGAGTATCCTAAGAGGCATCAGCCACAGAACATAGAAGGCAAAATGATCCTAATTCACCACCCCCTGCCCCAGCAGAGTAGAAGCAGGAAGGCTGCCAGGACCCCACGGAGGGAAGTGGGTGAAGCCTTCCAGCCTTACAGCTCTCCTGACTCCTCACACTCGCCCAGCCTCAGGGGCAGGAAGGCACTCCTGACTGCTATTCACACCAGTGCCAGACTTTCTCTCCACGCCCCAGCCCCACCCCAAGGGCCAAGCTCTCCTTAAGACTCGCAGGGCTTTGGGTGCTGATCTCCAGGTGTTCCCCCAGCTAAGGGCGAGAGAACCGCTCTGCCACAGAGCCCAAGGCCCAAGTGGCACCCAGCTCCCCCCATAGGTCCAGCAGTTTCCCAGCTCAACAGGAGCAGAAAGATGGGAGCTGGGAAGGGGAAGGGAAGGGGCCTCACAGACAAAAGGCTGAGAACAAAAGGTCCAGAACACAGAGCCCAAGCTCTCAGGGTCCTAAAAGTGCCCACTGTCAGTCCACCTGCTTGTGTTCCATCTTTGGATTTCGAAAAACTCGAAACAGAAGGCAGCACCCCGGGGACATCAAAGTAGTGGCCAGTACTTTTCCACTTACATCAGTGAGCAGGATGTTACAGTTTTTTTCCCAGAAATAAAGTTTGTTTGAATCGTTGGGGAAGGCAGTGTCCTGTCTAATATTAACTCTTCCATTGGGTAACAGGTTTTTTTATGGAGATCATAAGACCTTTACTAAAACAAACATACAAGCACCTGGGTCAATATATGTGGAATTTCTCTCGCCTACTAGAAAACAATCATTTAAAAGTGAAGACATTTAATCTTCCCTTTTTATTAAAGAAGAAAAAAAGAAACGGGGAAAAAAAGCAGTAGTTGCCTTTTTCCATTGTCTTGAATAAGAATTGAGAGTCAGAAAGACTTGGCAGAGACTACATCCCACGCTCTCGCTGTGGGCAAGCCTTCGTCCACTCTGAAGCAAGCTGTTTTCAAACTGAGCTCCCCAGAGGACTGGGCTGTCTCAAAAGAGGGAAAGCCAGAGGACTTCGGGTCTCTACCCCAGTCCCCTCTGCTAGAGCAGCAATTTATTTTGTTTCATTTGTTTACACCTGACAGGATTTCATTCCAAGTTTTCCCTGGCTCAAACAAGATTGAAAAACACTTCTCTAAAGCCATTCCCGGTCAATTTTCAGTTTCCCAGCAATGAATGCATTTGCTTCCCTAATCCGTAGTACTTTTATATTTCCAAATCTAATACCATAACCCAACTTTAGCACTCTAAAACTGGTCTCGTACTTTCAATGCTTGTGTTTTATGTTGACACTGAAGGATTTATTCCAATAACTATTTTGAAACGTCATGATTCATGCTTTGTACCATCCTTGGCAGCATCGTGTTACTATGGATGGTAACCGTGTGCTCTCTGTGTTTACTAGCTGCCCTCTTTTATTTTTTTAATTTTTTTTCATTTTTTAGAAATTTCAGAATATTACATTGATATGAATGTTTTGGCTACATGAATTGCTTTTGTACAGTTTGAGTCAAAGTTATAAATGTGCTCATCACCAAATAATGTGCATCGTACCCATTAGGTGTGTGTGATTTTATTGATCCCCTCCTCCCCGCAACCTGCTTGATTTCCAAGGAGTTTTACTGCCATATGCGCACATGAGTGTTGACCAATTAGTTCCAATTTAATAGTGAGTACATGAGGTGTTTGTCCATTCTTGCTATACTTCACTTAGGACAATGGTCTCCAGTTCCATCCAGGTTGTCACAAAAGGTATTAGTTCACCTTTTTTCTTACATGTGAGTAGTACTCCATGGTATACATACACCACATTTTATTAATCCACTCATGTATTGATGGACACTTAGGTTGGTTCCACATCTTTGCAATTGTGAATTGTGCTGCTATAAACATTCCAGTGCTAGCTGCCCTCTTTTAAAGGGAAGAGTGAGACGGTGAACAGATCGTGGACCCTTGGAAACAACCCCTGTGCTGTTTTCCCCTGAACGGAAGCTGGCATAAGAAGAGCCTGTGTCTTCTCAGGCTCCTTTCTCCTCCCCACTGGTCCCCCTCCACTCCTAATTCTCGTGGAATCAACTCCTACTCATCTTTCAGGCCTAAAGTCCCTTCCTCGGGGAGGTCTTTTCTGATCCCTTTTCTTGTCCCTAATATAAGGCTAATTTCTCTATTCTATGCCTGTCAGAAGCATAAATGTTTAATTGCATGTTAATTGTCTTACTAAACCTTAAATGCCTCAGAGAAAGAAAACTCATAGATGTCATTTTCCACTGTACTCTACCACTTAGCATAGAGCCTGGTGCAAGGCAGGGGCTCAATTACTACTAGTTGAATGAATGAATGAATCACTGTCTCCTTCATTTAAAGTATTTTAGGTAATCAGTCAAGCATTGATTAACCCCTGCAGTGAATAAGTGGTCATTTATGCTGAACATTGGGGGGATACAACCAGCTATTCTAAACTTTAGGGTCTTATTACCTAATTGGAAAAATGAGACACAAACACTGAAAAGATAATCAACTCATTAATGGCAGATAAGAAACTAGCTTCCTGGTTCCTGGTTTAATAAACAAAAAGTAAAGAAACAATAGACTGGATCTGCAGGTGCTTTTGGAATGCAGGGAGAGGAGAGGAGGGAGGTTGGGAGCTGCTTTCCGAGGAGAAAGAGGGAGGGAGGGAAGGCGATCTCAGTGGGAAGGGGCAGGTCGTTACCACTGCAGGGCGGGAGGGCCTTCTCCAGCCGTTGGACACTCACTCACTGGGCTTTACTCTCTGGGAGGTACCATTCTAGGCCTTGGGATACCGGGGTAAACTGAAAGCAATGTCCCTGCCCTCCTAGAGTTCATATTCTAGCAGAGAAAGCAAATAAAAAGAGAAGCAAGTATCCGTGTCAGGTAGGAATGGATGCTGTGGAGAATATGAAACAGGCTGGTGGGACAGAAGGTGACGAGGTGCCACATAAGACTGGGGGATCAGGAAAGAGCTCGGACCCAAATAACAGGAGGGCACCAGGCCCCAGACAGGAAAGAATTTAGCATATTCGAGAAGCAGAAGGGGAGAACGTGGTTGAAGACACTCAGAGGGGTGGGCGGGCCTCCACGGCACGCACAGGGTGGAAGGCCATTGGAAAGTTATGGGTAAAGAAAAGTCAGGTTTAAAGGTTTAAGCAGAAGGACAGTGAGAAGAGTAGTTTGGCTGCAGCGGGAGATTTTTTTTTAATTGAAAAGCAAGAAAGAGGAGAGAACAAGAATAGCCTGTAAAAGGCTTTGCTTATTGTGCTCAGGAGTCTGGACCCCGTGTTCCAGGCCTCAGGGAGCCACTGGGGGCTTTTGCACAGGACTACTGTGATCAAAAAGTCCTGATATCTTCAGGAGTGATATGATCAAAAGGTGACCTGAGGGCCTACCTAATTCACAGCATGATCTTTCCAACTGCCCCCTCACGAACCTGTTGTAGATTTATTTAGCAACCTTTCAACACGTGTGAAACACCCACCTGCACACTCAAACACACGGGCACGTGCATAAACACTCCTCTCCACTGGTGCATAAAAACTGGGGTGCCTGGGGGCCTAGGCATTGAATTGTCGAGAAATTTGGGTACCGGAACTCCTTTTGATCAGGAGTAGCTCTGTGGTAAAAAGGGTTCTGAAGCCACATTCAGACCAAGTGAGAAAGAAGATCTTCCTCAATTAGCCAAGTCAGGAGGGTGCCAGGGACTCGCTGTTTCTGGCCTGACGCACCACTGCAGAGCGAGTGCCCCTCATAAGACAAAGGGTTGACTGTAATGACGATGCCAGGGCTCCACGAACTCGTGGAGGAAGCACTGGGGAGCAGAGAGGCCTTGCCTCATCTCTGAAACCAAACACGAAAGCAGCTCCCTGCTTCACCCATACCTGAAGCCAAGTCCGGGGCACTACTTCAGCCAAAGAATAAGAACTGTTTGGTCTTATCTGCAAATATCTAATCGGAGGTGTTCGGAAAGGACAAACATGATATTTTTCTTTTTATCAAGGATTCCGTCTATATACTTTCCAGGTGCTACAAACCAGGAGATTGGGTTTTAGTTCCTGCTTTGCCACTTACTTCTGAGTGACTCTGAGCTTCTGATCTCACCTCCCTGGGCCTCAGTCTATTTATCTGCACAGTGGTTGCCTCAACTGGATCACTATTCTCCAATGGGACGATCCTGGGGGTGAGAAGGAAGTAGGAAGTCACCCCACACTTCCACGGCGACTAGGACACAGACTGGACTTGACCATATGATTTCCTATGAGAAGATGTTTCTGCAAGTAGAATAAGAGAAAAGTTGGGGAAAGTGGGAGGTCTCAGAAAGCTCACTTCTAACTGTCTTTGAAAAAATGAAAGCCATCCAGGGTACATTCCTGGGGCTGAGGCACTGTGCAAAGTGGATTTAAGCTTGGATTGTTGTTTATGATTTCACACGGACACCCTCAAACTTCAGAAAAAACAAGAAGAGGTGTGGGCTGTGTACTGAGCCAGCTTCAAAGTCAGGATTGGTGGGAGACAGAGGGAGGCTCGAGTTAAGAGGCTGGGCCAGACAGGTGCCCTAGACTTAAAAAGCCACAAAGCAAGGAAATCTCCACCTCCTGCCCTCCTGTCTGAGGCTCTGGGCTGCCCGCTTTTACACAGGGAGAGATTACAGTTGCTTGGACCTAAATCTTTCCACTCAATTCTGTGCCGGTGCAAAGAGCATTCCCACCCAGAGCTGTAAGGGGAAACCTATTTACACGTGTGATGCCTTGCCCGCCGCAATCAGATCAGTTGGTGTTCTTCGTGAATGGGAGAAAGGTAAGTGCTGGGTGTCACTACCGTGGCTCGAGAGACAGCAGGAAACCAGTAGCTTGAGGGGTGCTCTTGTGGCCCATTTGGGCTGAGCCCCCTCCAGTCAGAGGCAAGAAGCCAGGGACTGGGGACCCATCCTAATTTGGCCTGTCCCCCACTCACCAGAGCTCAGCGCCTGGGGATAGGGAGGAAGCGGTAAAGCACGTGCCTTGGTGTTGGATGAATCCATACAACCTTGAACAAGTCATTTTTCCTGCCTGAGGAGGAGTGGAGTGTCACCTTGGGAACCCACTCCTAGGACGATTGTAAAGATGACAAGAAAGCTGCTTCTTTCGTTGATTAGGAACCCCTAAATGCTGCTACGCACTTGGTGCTGGCCTGATACGTGGAAGCACTTTACCTGGTAACATATCTTGATCCTCAAATTCAGAAAGACAAGAAATGGAGCCTTTTAAAATTTTTATATTTATCAACTTTTTTTGTTGTTGTTGAGTCCCCATTATACAAAATCCGTTGAAATGTCATCACAGTCGACTGGAGTCCTCCTCTTTCCGTGGGTTGTAGCTAAGTTCCATGGGGAACCTATGTGACGAGGGAAGGGCTCTCCGTTGCCAACGCCCCCCGTGTCCTCCCCTCCAGTCCTCACCGTCGACCCATGCAGGCCACTGGTTGCCCCTCGGTGCCCTCCCAAGGCCCTTCTTCTCCTGAGTCTCTATCTGTCTCCAAAGGGAGCCATCCTGTAGCTCCCAAGGCACATGGCTTCTCTGGGGTCTGGCCACCTCTCTCCCAGGGACCCTCAGCCCCCTGATCCCCCAAACCCAACTTGGGTTTGGCCGTGTCCACCCCTCACCCTAGGGCTTGACTAAACTCATCGTTCCCCCTCTGCCTCTCTCTCCTGTATCCGGTCTCCACAACCAGCAGCCACCAAAACTGTCATCCGGGCACCGAGCCCTTCCTGGCTTGTTCCACTGGCCCACGCTTTGGAGATGCAAAAGCAGAGGAGGCGCCTTCCTCTCCTTTCTGCCCCACACCCCCTGAGTCATGGGCCCAACATGCAGTAGCTGCAGCAGAGCAGGGAGTCAGTGAAGGGTTAGAAGAAATGCAGGTGGGTGTGTAGGGTGGGAGTCAGCCAAATAATGAAAATACTCTCCAAGCACATTCTCAGGAAGTGTGTTTAAAGGACCTGAGGAGAGGTAAGGGCAGGCAGAGGAGGGCTTCTTCTTTCGTTGGTTAGGAGTCCCTAGAGATCCAGAAGGCAGGTGAATTTTAACATCTAGCTTGGAAGTATCTTCTTGCAGTTTTTATTCTTTGAGGTCTACAAAAGTTTGTTTTGCTTCTGGAGAGAAAGGAAGAATCTAACCTGGACAGCCCACTGTACCGTCCTCTACTCTACTACAGCAGGATGGCTAGAAGTGCTGGCAGCACCCTGAGGCCACGCCGGAGGAAACACTCAAAACAAGCAAATGGGAAAGGGCCCCAAAGCAGGCTCCTCATGGTTTTGAGTGCTAAGTCCCCCACTTTCCAAGGGGAGGGATTCTAGTGTCCCACCAGAGCCACCCTGGGTCCTGAGCTGGGACATCAAGGCTCACCACCCAGCCCTCTGCCATTGAGGGGATTGGCAAGCTCCAGCCTAGCCAGGTGACAGCAACTCTCCCCACCTCCCCCTCTGCCACCGATTCTTAAGACCCTTGATGTTATAAAATGTGTTCCCTGCCAGAAGTGTCTCAGAGGTGCCAGAAACCCTGCCCACCCAGCTTTCGTCCCTGCAGGACCCTTCACTGCACGTGTGCGTGTGCACACACACACACACACACACACACACACATACACACACACAAGGTCCCTCCCAGATTTGAAATATTTCAAGAGTACAAAAGACTGAATTGGAAGATTCCATAAAAATAGGTAGTGGAACAAATGCGAAGAACACAACTCCTGGGGCACGTTTACACAGCAGTGGTCCCGGCTCTCACCATCTGTAAGAGCAGGGTTGCCACACTTGCTCTGTGAGTCTCCTGCCCTGTAAGTGTGTGTGGAAGTACTTTGGCCTCATAGCACAAAAAAACAGGTGCAGATGGAATCAGGCCTGTTATGCCCCGATCACTAAATCGAACAGGCCACAGCAGACACTCCCCTGGGTCATGGATACAAGCCCCGTAATAATCTCTCTTCTGTTTCCAACACAGGTGATAGAAAAGAATGTGGACCCAGAATGGACTCTGCTGACCTTCCTACGAAAGAACTGGACCCTTTTTACCAAAGTCCTGGCCATGTCTATGCGTGCCTTAGAACTTAGGCCGGCTGTGCCCATGAGAACACGGCAAATCTCTCCGTGCAGTCGCTCACTTGGCCCTTGCTCTCTATTTGCTTTGGCAGTGGTTTCAAGGGTATTAGGTTAATCGGGCTGTTTTGGAGAGGATAAAGTTTCCCCCAGAGTTTCTTATATCTGATAATAGCAGTGAAATGGAAGCTAAGCTCTTTGCTTCAGCGCTAATTATTCCCTTGAGAGCTTTCCAGAGCCCCCCCAGGGTTGTTTATGTAACAGAGGCTTGTGTGGCATGTGCCCTGCCCTTTCGTGAAACCACATTCCCCAGATTCAGGGAGAGCGTGTGTCAAAGGAACAGACTTCCTTTTCCTACATCTGTTTTCTTACCGCACCACTTTATATTCTAGAATATAGATCTTCATGCTGGCACACATGTTTTAATTCGTAAATCTGATGGATCTCTCAGAGAAGCCAAAAAAATAATAAATAAATAAATGGCAAGTAATAAATTGATGAAATCAGCCTCTGGACAAGTTTTATTTAAAAGTCCACATGGTTTTGAATTATCAATACTTGTCAATGTTTGCAAATTAGGAAATTTCATATTTTTAAAAAATCAAGATTTTTCAGCTGCTCTTGAAAAACAAGAACGTAGCCATCCCTGCACGGCGACAGCCTTGCTCAGAGCTGAGGAGGGACTGACTATTCCTGGTCCCTTCTCTAAAATGGGGCTCCAGCTCTCCAGTCACACTGGCCCACTTGATTCATTTACATCACCCCTCTGGCAAGTGTTTGTGGCTTTGACTTCATTTAGATGAATAAGCCTTAGGATTAAAAACAAATAAATAAAACTCAACAGATAATAGCAATTAAGAGTCGATGATTCTGAAATCTTTTTAGCCAACTTAATTAATGACGTCCAATCCCATAAATTGTGTGGAAAGAAACCACAGTGAGGGAGAAGAATGGGTAAAGAGAAGGGAACTTTTCCAGACAGCTTGGGATTAGACCCCAGCCACGCCAGAGCAGAGGGACATTCAAGGTGGCATCTGTGAGTAAGGACAGGAGAGTCCCCCAAAGTTTCACCAACTCGCTTTCAAATGCAACACAAATTACTGGGCAAAACTAGGAATACATTGAGTTGTTAAAAATAATGTTTTTCTCTTCCAATTATATGATTGGAACCCAGAAAAAACAAACAAGAATTTTCTATAGTGACATAAGATTTTTCAAAGGGCTTCTAAAACCATTAGCCTACAAGATGCTTATAACAAGCCTGTGAAGATAAAGTAGGTATCACTCCTCCCCCTTTGTAAGTGAGAAAACAAGCAACAAGAGGTTAGTATGCCCAGTGTCACACAGTTAGTAAGATGTGGAGTGGCCTTTCCTGAGACCTGGAGGCGGGCGAATGCATCTCCCCCCACAACGAAGACCTTCCTCGCTAGCAACACCCGGGGGAGGCAGCTGTACTGGATGAGAATGTCCGCTTTGGCATCTTTTCCTTGACCACCCTCTTCCAGTACGTCTCACAGGAACCAAGTATGCCTGCGGAAGAGGAGGCTGCGGCGCCTGCACCGTGATGGTGTCCAAGAACGACCCCGTGTTCAAGAAGATAAGGTATCTCACCCAGATGCCCAGATGCCAGAGGAGGACCTTGTTTCTGTGCCTGGCTTGTATTCTCATCTCACACCTAAGAAAGATTCTTGGATTCCTGCTGTCTCTGGATTTTAGACCCTTCTGAAAAATCAGATAAAAGCTGTGAGCCATCTACTCAGATAATAAATAAACCAACTGCATTTTGCATACCATTTTCAGGAGATCATGTATCTCCAAGAACCATCCATGCACCCCAGGTTAAGAAACTTCAATTTAGGTCAGCCATTCATTTTATAGATGAAGAAACTGAGGTTCGAAGAGATGACATGACTTGTTCAAGGTCATACAACTAGTAAGCTATAGAACAAGGATTCGAACCCACATTTTCTGGCTCTGAAGCTAATGCTTTTTCTACTGTTGAGCAGAGCAAGGACCTGAGCCGACTTCAGCCCTTAATCAGAGCCAGATCCTAGAACTTGGGCTTCTCTCAAATCCGTTTGAGAGAAACAAATCAAGAGATGTCTTCAGAACACAGGCCATCCAACACTGTTCAATGACCTTACCCAGAAAGCTTAAAATTAGCAAGCAAAAAAATTCCCAAATGAGTATATAGGGGTAAGAGACATAGATGTGCCTTTTGCTTGTTATGAGGTCAATGTCCCCATGAATACTAGTCGAAGTCCAACCAAACTCCTAGTGGCATGAGTCCATTGCCGTTGCTCTCAGGTGAGTCTGTTCTGATCTTGGAAAGTTTTTCTGAAGTTCAGAATGCCCAGATTCACCTTAAGAATCCCCGATTCCTATAGGTAGCACAGAATCAGCAGAGAGGACTTTAAATTCTTCCTCCCTGTCACCTCTCTGATAGGCTTTGGAGGTTTTCTGCTGCCCTTCTTGGTTCCAGGTTCCCCATGCGGCGGGGCTGTGTTGCTCCCCTTGACTTTCCTTGTGTTTCTCATACAAAGACACTTCTCCGTCACTGCATGCCTGGTGCCCATCTGCTCTCTGTATGGAGCTGCTGTCACCACGGTGGAAGGTATTGGAAGCATCAAAACTAGGCTTCACCCCGTACAGGTAAAAACCCATCCTAATTTTCTCATTTTCTAACTTTATCTTTTTACCACATGCTGTGTTGACTGTACTGCCTGAGGCTTCTAGGTTGTGATCAGATAAGCAGAAGCCAGGGATGCATATTGATCAGAGTAATAACATTTGTGAAGTGGTTTAAAAGAAAGCTGGAAATCCATCCATATTTTATGAGATGAGATGATCATCTTTTTGCATATTTTTTCTGCTTGAATGATAAGCAGGATTATTGAAATATTGATTAATGCCTATTGGACTATGGTCTGGAATAGGTATTGTACAAAGAAAATTACATGTAGAATAAAATGTCTCTGAGGCAACACAGTAAAGTTTAGGATTAGTCCCTGTGGCATAGAGGTCTTGGGAGTAAAATCAGAAGGTGGAGTGAGTGGCGTCTAAAACTGACTTCGCCAGAGCATCAGGACAATTGTTTCTCCAAATCTTAACCTGAAGCTGGAACAGAGAGGTTGTAGTTAAGAATAATGTGACATGCCTTGGCAGAGAACACATCAATTCATCTGTCATTGTCATAGGGGCTTGGAAGTCACAGGACAAGATCCATCAACATTGAGTCCTTCTAGGCAGTAGGAACCCTGAGGGCCTCTGGGTTTAACCACACCAGAATCAATTCCAAGGGGGTCAGCAAATGCAAAGGACCCAGCGGGGTCTACTAGAGTCTAGTGGGAGATCAGAAAGTACTCACCGCAAGGTTGATAAATCCAAACCCTAGGATTACAATATATTCTGAAATCTATTAATAGAACAGGGCTTTCCAAAATTCAATGCCCTTAAGAATCACCTGGGGGACTGATTAAAGATGCAGAGTCTGAGATTCAAGAGATTTGTAGCAGTGACCCCAGGTTCCGCATTTCCTACAACCCCGTCCCCTGCCCCCTGCCGGGGGGGTAACCAATACTGCTGGTCCATGGACTTACACTTTAAATAGCAAGGATCCAGGACACAGACCAAAATCTTAAACCTTTAAAAGCAGAGCTCCCTTTGAGCCAACACAGAAGAATTTAAAGAAGAAAGCAAAGTGAGATCAACAATAGACAGTCTCCAAGTTAATCAGAAAGAAGTAGCCTCAGAGACAGAGCTAAGCTGTGCAAGATGTGGAGGTGTTCAAGGAAACTGTTTTTGAAACTTATGCGCATTCTCCCTCTAATTATTGATCTCCGGGGAGTTCTCATTCTGGGAGTGGAAGCTGCATATTGCTGATTCCCAGTTAGAAAGGTTTGAGCACTTGACCTTGAGAAGTGATTGCAATGATGGCGTATAGCTTCTGAGTCACTTCCTCCAGGAGCAGCCTAGGAAAAGGGACACCAGGAGACTCTGATCAAGGGATGGGTTTACATCTGACAAGGGAGAGGCAGGCTGTGGAGCATGGTGAGAGTTGGTGGGAGGAGGAAGGCAGGGCCACGCCCATGTGTGTATCTTTCCAGGAGCGGATCGCCAAGAGCCATGGCACCCAGTGTGGCTTCTGCACCCCTGGGATGGTGATGTCCATGTACACGCTACTCAGGAACCACCCGCAACCCTCAGAGGAGCAGCTCATGGAAGCCTTGGGCGGTAAGTCTGACACAGAGAAAGTCCACCACCCCCGAGGCCAGATGGGGACTGTGTTCCTGGCTGCTCCACACCCCGCTCAACATCGTCCCAGCCCCCCGCAGGCCCCTGCTTCAGTTGCTATCAGAGCACGTGCCTGGCACGGCCTGTACAGAACTAGCACAGTGTACACAGCCACCCCCCACCTGACACCCACCTCTCCATCCAGGGCTCATTTGGCTGCCTTTGTTGGGGACCTGTATTAGTTTCCTAGGGCTGCCCTAACAAAGTACCACAAACTGGTTGGCTTAAAACAACAGAAATGTATTGTCTCACAGTTCTAGAGGCTGTAAGTCTGATGTCAAGGTGCCAGCAGGACCATACTCTCTCTGAAGGCTCTAGAGGAGGCCCCTTCCTTGCCTCTTTCCTAGCTTCTGGGGTGGACAGCAGTCCTTGGCATTTCTTGGCTTGTAAATGCAGCACAGCAATCTGTGCTCATATCTTCACACGGCCTTCTTTTTTGTGTGTCTGTGTCCAAATTTCCCTCTTCTTATAGGACACTGATCAATGGATTTGGGCCTACCTTAATCCAGTGTAACTTCTTCTTAACTTTGTTACATCTGCAGAGACCCTATTTCCAAATAAGGTCATGTTCACAGGTTTCAGGGACATAATTCAACAGGGCCTTCCACAAATCAAAAGAATCCTTTACATTTTTAAATAGGTTTAAATTACTGAAGAGGAGTCCATAAACATATCCCTTTTGCAGAATCAATAAACATCAACTTCAGGTGTCAATAATCCCTAAACAAATCATCTGTTAGACACGTGAATTCTTAGATTGAGGTCTGCAGATGAGCACAGACACACTCTCCTAATCTGCTCATCCGCCAGCTGCTGGTGAGTCTCTCTCTCTCTCTCTCTCTCTCTCTCTCTCTGCAGAGTACAGAAATCAGCTTAAGTCAAATAAAATCCCCACCTTCCATAGGTCCTTCTCCTATCTAGGGTCCTTCCGTGGCTCTTTATCAATAAAGCGTGCCCAAGCCTAATCTCCCTCACCAGGCATTCAGAGAAGCCCAACAACTGGCCTCCCTAATTCACACTTCCTCCTCCTCTACCCAGCTCCCTGCAGCCAGCCTCCCCTGTACCCTGAGTACATTTCCTCCTCTGCACCTGCTCATGCTGCTCTGAGAGCCCAGGACACCCTCCCCTGCTCCCCACCAATCCACAGCTCGCTCATCCTTCAAGCCCACGCTTCTCTGTGAAGCCTTCGCAGATGAACTCTGTTCCACACTGACGCTCCTCCACCCCCACCCTCCAGGCCTTCATCCTTGGACACCTGAGGGTCTCAAAATTTACCACACAAAAGAATTACCCACTGATCTCTTAAATGCAGATTCCTGGCCCATCCCAAAAATGCTCTGATTCTGGAGAATTGGAGCAGGGCCATGGGTCTGCATTTTTAACAAATACGCCCAGGACATTCTGATGTAGTGACCTAAAATGCATGGAACAGCACCACTGCCGAACTGTCTGAGGCATGATACTTTGCTCATCTAGTGCCTTGGAAGTGCCTATATTTTCCGTTTCAGGATCCCCACTATCCAACCTAGTGTCTGAAACGTAGTTGCTGTCAATAGATACACGTTGAATGAATAAATGAATAGATGGATGAAAATGACCTCACCAGCCAGACATCTTTAGGACAGAAAATAAAACTGGAATTGAGGTGGTGGGGAGCATAATTACTAAGTAGAGGAAAAAAGCATTAGACAGTTCGGCAGATGTTAAAATAACCTCAAAAAAAAAAGCCGGGTTTATTTCAACTTTTGAAAGAAGCCAGTAAACACAAAGCCTACCAACAACCGCGCTTCCTCTCTGATTAGGTAATCTGTGCCGCTGCACTGGGTATCGGCCAATTCTCGAGAGTGGAAGGACCTTCTGCGTGGTGAGTGGCTGACTGTGGGGACACCCACAGGACAAGAATGACAGTGACAGCTGGTCAAGTCTAGAGACACAGGAAGTGAATGTTTTTAGACCATCTCAACAGACTGTAAGGGCGACCACGTGAGTTAGCTCCACTAACTGTTGAGGATGGGGGAACATTATACCACCTTTGATGTTGTCCAGTGAAAACCACAGAGGGCAGTCGGGTGATCTAACCAGCCATCCAGACGTCTCCCATGACCAGTTAAGCGAGGCATCTGGACAGGACGGGTAAGAGGGTCCCAGCAAACCCAGGGAGACAGAGGGATACAAGGGGCTGGAGTCCGCTTTGGTGAGGCGAGGTTAGTTCCAGAATCTAACCAGCTGAGAAGGTGTGAGCACAAAAGGACCTGATATGCAGAGTGGGATCTGAAGCATGCCCAGTGCAAGAGCGCAGGGAGTTTCCGCTACGAAATGGGGATCCTTCACCAGGTTGCTGTGAAAACCAAATGAGTCTTGCTTGGCACTTAGCAAGAGTTCAACAGTTATTGAGGGTGTTGTTGACACATGCATAGTGTTTGACATGGGGACCAGACAGGCACATCTGATGGTCCTCTGCTAAGGGCAGGATGGACGTAGGCAGTACAGACCTCAGACCCCTCTCTGGTCCTCCTCCAGCTGTTCTCAGGATTCCGTGGGGCCAAGGTGACTTGCCCACCTGAGCCTCACCTTTTTCCTAAATCATTTTCCATGTGTGGTCTTGACCCCACTCCTAGGCCAGACATAGCCTCTTTCTGGAGTCCATCTAGGACACGTCATAACAGCCAGAGTCTGCACCCTGGGTCAGAGGGTGGCCAAGGAGCAGCTGTTTGTGGAGGGAATGGACCGAGCTCAGCCATCCGGGCGGGATGCTCACAGGGCCTTTGAGGTCTCTCACCAGTACAGCACAGAGTAAGGCAGGAGGGAGGGCAGCAGGCTGAAGGCTTGGGGCCTCTGTGCTCTTTGCCACCGCTCCACAAACAGTAGAGGTGGGCCTAGAAGTAGACCAGCAGGTGTGTCCCATGCCCTAGAGCCAGGCAGGTCGCAGGTGCACACGTGTCCCAGACTTCTACAGCCACACTGGAGAGCCAAAGGCCACAAACTGAGAAGTAAAATAAATAGCTTGTAAGCCCAGCAAATTGCTGGTGTAAAAGGAAAAGCACTTGTGAAATGCAAATAAAAGAGGTTAAAGGAAACTTCTTTCCCTATGGATGTGGAAGTTATGCACCTTTCCAGGCACATAGACTCTGGGGATAAAGGCAAAAATGTACTCAGACACCCACCCTATAGACAACAGGTCCCATGGGACTGTAACTGGAGAAGCAGCCCAGCCCCAGAGGGAAGATGCAAGACTTATATGGTCCTCGTGGTCCGTTGCAGGAGCTCTCAGAACTTTGAGTAAGGGAGGAAGCGCTGCTTGCTTGGTGATTTGCTTCTTGGGCAGAATTAGGAAGGTGGCAGCTTGAGATACTTAAGCAGAGACAGAGAACTGAACTGTCAGAGGAAGGTATTTTGCTAGATACTTAGGAGAATTATTTGAGGAAGAAGATACAAGAGGTAAGTTAGGAGGAAACGGGAAATGAAATTACCAGCAAGTGGAAACCTGCTTTACAATTCATTGTCAGCTCATCCCCAGATGGCCCGGGGAGATCACAAATGTCTGGGTGATCTGGTTATCAGAATGGCTTTCCTTTTCTCCTTCTTTTTCTTTTCCTCCTTCTTTTCTTTCTTTCTTTCTTTCTTTTTTTTTTTTAGCTTTCTTTTATTTTCTAAAGGCCCTTATTCAATGTTGTTGAATCTTGTATATGGTAGAGAGTGGATACATTGTTATTGCCCTGAAAAGCATCTCATAAATTAATTTTACCAGTAGGAACTAACCATAAAAATGCATAAATGCTTACAAAGCTGTACATGTAATGAACAAAAACATTCATATACTATATACTATATAAACTAGTATAATCCCAAATACATATTATGTTAAAATATCATCAATAATGATAGTTTATTTCTTTTATACTGCTCTATATTCTATATTTTTGTATATATTATGTATCATATTATATATTTTATATATTCTATATGTACCACTTTATTTAAAAAATAGAGCAAAAGAAGAAAGGTCTTGTGACTATCCCTGTTCCAACGGGGATAGTTCCAACACTTTAAAGTGTTCCAACACTTTAAAAAGTGTTTTAAAAAGTCTGAAACCTCATTTAAATTGCCAAACCTTTCAGGGCACATACCAATTTACCTACTGAAAAAGTTTTTAATCTAAGGCATTTCACCTTCTTAGGAGTCAAGTGGCTGTCAACAGAAGGGAACAGGAAAATGCTGCTTGGATCGGGGAGAAAATGCTTCTTCCCCACTTGGCGGGAAAAATGACGTGAGTCCCTTTGCTCACCTTGTCCTCTCACTGTGAGTGTTGCTTAGCGCCGCTCGGTGTTGCAACTGCGCCTGGTAGTTTTAGTGGTCATTCTCCACTTTACTTACACCTGTCCAAAGTGCAGGCGTTCATTTGGGGGCGGGGTAAAGTGGTGATCCAAAGCCCACACTGATTTTCCCCTCCACAGCCTGAAAGGCTGAAACAACAGAAAAACAAAACTGCTCAGACAAGAGAAAAAGCACCTACCCCAACTATGAATGAGTCCCATCCTCCAGTGGAAGGGACTTCTGTGCCTGCCACTGCTCACAGCTGTCCTCTGTCAGTCTCCTCCTGGGTAGAGAGAGGGCACTGCCACTTCAGGGGAGCCATCCGACCGCATGTGGCCAGTCTGTGGCCCCCACAGCCAGGAAGTCCAGCCTTAAACATTCCAGTCTCTAGCTTTGCTCTCTGAGAGATACCAGTTTCCAGAAAAGAGCCACTGGCAAATCCTTAAGGGATTTCAACCTACAGAAGTTGAAATACAGGATAACACAGAGAACCAGCTTCCTGCAAGCAAGGAAATCTGAGAGCACAGAGCTGGCCTGGGACAAATGCTGTCCACCAGGCCTCTGCGGCATCTATTTCCATCCTTCACACCCACCTTTTCCCATTCTTGCCTCCCACTGTCACCTTATTTGGGTGTGAGGAAAGTGTGCAATGGCACAGAGGGTGTTGCCCAAGGGAGGTGGGCTGCACCCCCCACAACCACTTCACAGAGGAAGTGGGATCAATATATCCCAAAACCGATTCTCAATATTGTGGTCTCTGGAGTTAACTTGGATGATTGGGCCCTAGGAAGCACCTGACTCACTTGAACTAAACTCAAAAGAACGTGATAGTTAAACCAGAATGTGCTCCAACATTCATTTATAAAGAGAAACAATTATAACGTCTTGCCATCACTGAGCCACACAAGCCTTCCCTGTAGGAAAACACGCTAGGTCTCTGGGATGCCGAGGCGGGTGGATGGCTCAAGGTCAGGAGTTCAAGACCAGCCTGAGCAAGAGCGAGACCCCATCTCTACTAAAAATAGAAAGAAATTATCTGGACAACTAAAAATATATAGAGAGAGAAAAGATTAGCCGGGCATGGTGGCGTATGCCTGTAGTCCCAGCTACTAGGGAGGCTGAGGCAGGAGGATCGCTTGAGCCCAGGAGTTTGAGGTTGCTGTGAGCTAGGATGATGCCACGGCACTCTAGCCAGAGCAACAGAGCCAGACTCTGTCTCAAAAAAAAAAAAAAAAACACGCTAGGAAGGCAAATTATAGTCAGAAGGCTGCTTGGCGAGCATGGACACTGGCAGCTGCATAGTCTTAATGGGCAGCGTCCCAGAAGACCCTGCGCTTCCACCAGTGGGGACTGCTGGATGGCCAGGTGTCTGCCCTGTGACTCCTCCTTCCCTTTAAGCTGTCAATATCTTCCATTAGGTAACTATTAAGTCTTGGCCGAGGACCTGTTTAGAGAAACTTTTCATTTCTCAGCTTTGATTCATTATGTTTGTTTTACATTTTAATTCTCAGGCACAATCTTATTTCTAGGTTTTAGAGATATACCATATGACTGCCGCCAGGTACTGCCTATAGTTCTAATTCCAACCAACACAAAAACTGATCATTCATGTGTGGGCCTGTAATGCCTCAATCTGTGGCCCTGTAAGAACTTTTACAAGGAACAGTTATAAGTGTTCCTTCTGGAACCTGGAAGGACCGAAGAGATAGAAAAAGAGGGGGAGTATTGGATAAATGTCATTTCACCTATTATCAAAATTACCCTTCAAAATATGGATTACTATTTAATCTTTAGAGAGGTTAAGTATCTTTCCATTGGAGCCGAGCCAAGAGTGTGAACCCAGACCTGTTGGCCCCTGCTGTCCACGTGTCCCCCTCTCCACTGCCCTCGCCTCCGCCCGGCGCCCCGTGCTTCCCTCCCAGCTTTCCTCACCTCTTCAGGAACGTTTTCTGGCAATAAGTGCTTTCCAAAGCTAAAGCAGATCTGATTCAGACAAGATTACCATTTGGGTAACTTTTTACCGTGTTTTAGTTTCCTAATGGGTAAAATGGAGATAACTTACTTTCCTTATATAATTATTGTGAAGGTTAAATAAGTTATTAATACATGACAAAGCACTTGGAATGTAAGCACTCAATAAATGTTAACTATTGTTATTAAAGTCAGATTGCGCGTGTCTGTGTGTGTGTGTGCACATGTGTGTTTATGCGTGGGTATGTATGTGTAGAGTCATTTTTACTTAAACAACAGGACTTCTCAAAGCTCTTAGTGTTATGAATCCTGACTTGGCAGGGGAGAGGACAGTGGCTGGGGCACAGTGGAGAGGATTTCTCTATCTTATTTAACCTCTGATAGCTTTCCATAAACTGTCTTGGTGTTTCCCAGAATATTCTTTGGCGTATTTCATAGAATACTCTTTCTTTCCTTTGGTATGACATTAGTGGCAAATCAGTCTCTCTCTTAGAACAAGATTCTTATTTTAAATTATTTGGTTTGAACTATTTCCTTGTGTAAGAAGAGTGGGAAAGTTATTACTGCATTCATCTTGCCTAATTCCTGTAAAGAATTACAATGCTGTTTCCCACGGAGCTGGGCTAACAGGGCCATCTGCTTCTTCCCTTTATAAAGATTTGCACGAAGTTATTTGCGAAAGAGGAGTTCCAGCCCTTGGACCCTACCCAGGAGCTCGTATTTCCTCCAGAACTCTTGGTAAGATGACTTGGGTGTTTTATGGGCTTGTTTAAATATCATTAGTATAAAAACTCGGTTTTATAAAACCACCCATTTTCCTGCCTGTGAAATTGTCAAATTGTGGAAGTGTTTGATCAGATCAAGGTGCCTGCTTCCTCCCCAGCTCACCGAGCTGTGGAGGACCCCCTGGACACATCCTCTGACGCCTCAGCTGAGGCTATTTTTTTAAGTGATTTCCTCATTACTCTCCTCATGCCATCTGGAACGCGTCGCTAGTGCCTGTGCAGGCGATACAGCGTTGCTAGGCTTCTCCCCGTCTTTCCGGAGATGCCAGCGCATTGGCCCCAAGGAGCACTTCCAGGAGAGCTGCCTATTCTTCATCCGTCCTTCCTTTCGCATCTCCATCTTTCTCCATGGGCACCCAGCAGTCCCATCCATAAAATACCTACTTCCGAAGGGGTTCTGGTGTGTTTACTCATTATTCATTTATCCAACAGATATTTACCCATTCGACAACATGCCAGACCAGGGGTGGGGAAACTTTTCATGTTGGAAGGCCACACTAATTTAGCTATAATCAAATAAGGCTGCATTCAAGAAACTTTAATTAGATGTGCTTAAAAATGCACAGTATTTTGTAAAAATCTAACTGCTATGTACTTAATCATTTCAAAAATGAAACTATTTGTTAATTTTAAATGACTTTGTTGTGTCTGCTTTTTGTTGGAAAGCATTTGAATATTTGGTTGCAGCATGGAGGTCCACAGTTTCGGTTGATCCTCTAGATGGGTATCAGTCATTTGTGACCTTAGGGCATCTTGATTTGGGTTAGGTAGGAGAATGTAGATTCACAGCAATAAGTGGTGGAAAAGTAAGAAAGCATTTGCCGAAGGTGTGGGTATTCTACTGCATTTTTCCATATTTCAATGGGATCTTTCTTAGCATCAAACAATGACTTTAAAATCTACTAAAAGCTCCAGCAATTCCATCTGTAGTTCTTTAGGTGCCTTGGTGAGATCAACTAGGTGAGACTAAAATGCTAATTTGAGTGTGATGTCATGATTCTCAAAGTCAGTGACCCTTTCATTGTATTCTCCAATTAATAGGTCTGTAATAGCTGCATATTCTTCAAATGATTCACATATATCATCCTGCTCATCAATGACCTTTGCTAACTGGGGAAAATGTTCATCCAAAATATCCTTTTGAAAAAGACTTGTTTTGAAAAAAGATAGCTTTTTTCGAAATGCTTGGAGTTTTTGCCACATGTCATCTATAAACTTAGTTTCATCCTTGCAAAGAAATATTCAAGTCATTTTGATTTGACGTGATATCACACAGAAATGTTGCATTCCTATAGAAATCTTCTTTCAATAATTTACATTGCTGATTCTGTCCTTCATAAAATTTAACTATCTGTTCTTGAAGAGATAAAATTTTGGCTAACCCCTGTCCCTATGATGGCCAACGCATTTTAGAATGATCTGGCAAATGCACACTGAATACCTCATCACTCAACTTTAACATGTAACGAAACTGATGATGCTTTTGGCACCAGTATAGTTAAAAATACTTATAACTCGTTGCAAAATGTCACTTAAAATAGTAGCTTTAGCACAGAGATTTTGCTAATGCAAGATACAATTTAAAAAAACAAGAGCATCTGGGTCTGTTAATACTTTTTTTATCTGTGCAATAAACCCTTCATGTTTTCCTGTCATGGAAGGTGCACCATCTGTACACACACTCACTAAATTTACCAAGTTCAATACAACCTCATAACATTTATTTTGAAAGTTGTTGAAAATATCTATTCCCCGTGTTCTGTTCACAAGAGTGTCCAAAATGAGTAACTCTTTGTAGCAAAGAAAATCTTCTGTTATGATCCAAATGAAATATAAAACCTGCACCAGTTCAGTAGTATCAGTTGATTCATCTGAACTGATTGAATAATTTATATTTTCCTTTTGAAGTATTGCATGAAGTTGTTCTGTTAAGTTGAAGGCTAATTCATGCTGCCAATCAGTTATGATTCTCCTTGAAAGAGGCAGTTGTTTGTACTTTGAAATATTATAGGGGTCTAAGAATCCTACAACTCCAACAATGCATTCTTTCACAATTTCTATATCACTGAATGGCTTCCCTTTTTTCTCGAGTATATGCTACTTTATAAGTTGCTTCAGTGGCATTATTTCCAGATCTTATTGCTGCTTGAAAGAATTGTTTTTGTTTTTGCTTTTCATCTTTTAATTTCTGCAATACAACCTTTCACACCTCTCCCTCTAATTTAAAATACTTGTGGTTCTTATGAGTGTTATACTGCTGATGAGCATTGAATTTTTTTAATAATGATATTGCAGTATCACAAAGCAAGCAAATCATCTTATCTTCAGTAGAAACAAGATACTATTGCAATTCCCAATCCTCATTTAAAAATCTGTTTTCTTCCTTCAGCATCCTCTTGGTCTTCTTTGACATGATGGGCTGTTAAGCAGACAGAATTTAAAAATACTGTTGAGCTGTGCAAACTATTCACAAATTCCACTTCAAACAGTGCACCATTCTCAAAGCTGGTAACAGACTGGTGTACTCAACCCCCATAAACTCTCGCCAACCAGCCTCGTGCGGTAGTGGTGCCAGTCAGGCAAGGGAAGTTAGAACTAAATCATGAGTGTAGGAGCCATTAATTTAGCCTTTA
>NW_012135303.1:4457260-4484115 GCF_000956105.1 Propithecus coquereli | reverse complement strand
CTTTAAGGCCGCAGGTTCCCCACCCCTCTGCCAGACACTGTTCCAGGTACTGAATATGCAGCAGGGAAAAAAACTAACAAAAAGACCCGCCCTCCAGGAGCTTACACTCTTCTGAGAGAGAGACAGTTAGCAAAATAACAGATAAAAGACACAGTGTGTTAGCAAGTGAGAAGTATTAAGGAGAAAAAAATAAAACAGAGAAGGAGGGTAGGATGCAGGAGTTGCAATTTTAACTATTCTGGCCAGATAAGACTTCTCTAAGTAGGTAACATTTGAAGAAAGTCTGGAAGGAAGTGAGGGAACCCTCATAGCTGAAAATGTAAGGAGAAGGAGCAAGTGCAAACGTTCTGAGGGCAGAACACCTGGCCTGATGAAGGGACAGAGCAGAGGCCAGCCTAGTGGGGCAGGGTAAGCAAGGGGAAGGTATGGTGGGGATGGGGGCAAGCCATGCTGAGCTTAATGCTGCTCAGCCTTTACTCTGCATGAGAGGAGATGCTGTTAGGGAGGCTGGACAGAGGAGGTGGGACATGCTCTTTCTGAGGTTGAGATGGGCTCAGTCTGGCTACCGCATTGAGAGTGGCCCGCAGAGGGGAAGGAAGGAGCACTGAGCCCCGCCAGGGGACTCCTGCCATCCTGAGAGGTGGTAGTGAAGGGGCCAGGCTGCACCAGGCTGCTGGGGTGGAGAATCGAGTGGATTCTGGATACATTTTGGGAGAAAAGCCAACGAGATTTGCTGACGGATGTGCTGTGGGTGTGGAAGAGAGAGAGGAGTCAAAGCTGACACCCGGCTTTGGACCGCTGGAAGGGTGAAGTGTGAGGTGGCCATTTTCAGGGATAGGGACGACCTCCTGAGGAACAGAGAACTTTTCCTTTTGGGGGTCCTTTTAGGGGGCTTAAAAGGAGATTGGATATAAGAAGCTCAGTTTTGGACAAATTAAATTTGAGATGCCAATTTCACATCTAAGAGGTAAAATCGAGTCCCCCAGATATGAGTTTGGATTTCAGAGGAAAAATCCAAGCAGAAAATGCCAACTTAGGAGCATTGGTATAATTATGATTTTTAAAGCCATGAGACTAAATTATGCTAAATTAATCCATACTGAATGATCAATGACAGGTGCCAGCTTATATTATCACTTGCCCCCCAAAAGCCATCTAATTATAAAATTCAAGCATTAGCCAATGTAGTGAGTATCTTTTTGGGCAAGCAGACCCCAGAACTCCTGAAATCTCTCTAGAGGTATCTCCCCTGAGACCTCATATAAGCCAGGAGGACAGGTGTGCACACGAGCACATGTACTTATCATTTGCCCTTAGAGGATGGCAGAGAACCCGGAAAAACGAACGCTGACCTTTTATGGAGAGAGGGTTACCTGGATCTCCCCTGGGACCCTCAAGGATCTCCTGGAACTGAAGGTGAAACACCCCGAAGCCCCTCTCATCCTGGGCAACACCTCCCTGGGTGAGTGATCACAACGGTTCTAGTTCCACCATTAGTGCTGAGCCGAACTTCCTGTTCTCAGGCAACAAAAGCTACTGCTGAGGGATGAAAACCTCATCCTTTACAACAAAGCCAGTGGCCTCCAAAGCTGGATGTGCAGATGCACTGGTAGTGTGTGGGGTGATCCCTTGAAGTGTGGGGGGAAAGTATTAGAGGGTTTTTTAAATCATTTAAGTCATCATGTCCTTTTTAATTTTGTTTTTGTTAATTATTTAATAAACGTAATGGATTTTTATAAAATACATGTGGAGATATTAACAGTACGGTGCACCCTCATTTACCACCCACACCCACTTTAAGCATGTGAGCTTTATCAAGAACTCTGAAGGCCCCATGGGCCTTCCCTTCCTTCTCGAAGGTACTCATTAGCCTGAATTTTGTGCTGGTCAGTCTCTATTTTCATAATTTTACCACATATTAATATATTTGAATCGTTAGACAATATGTCATTTAGTTTTGCACATTTCTGAACTTCACATAGACTGACACTGTGTTATTTTTCTGCAATTTGCTTTGCTGATTCAAAATTTTTTTTTTTTTTTTTTTTTTTGAGACAGAGTCTCACTCTCTTGCCCTGGCTAGAGTGAGTGCCGTGGTGTCAGCCTAGCTCACAGCAACCTCAAACTCCTGGGCTCAAGTGATCTTACTGCCCCAGCCTCCCGAGTAGCTGGGACTACAGGCATGCGCCATGCCCAGCTAATTTTTTTTATATATTTTTAGTTGGCCGATTAATTTCTTTCTAATTTTAGTAGAGGCAGGGTCTCGCTCTTGCTCAGGCTGGTCTCGAACTCCTGAGCTCAAACAATCCGCCCGCCTCGGCCTCCCAGAGAACTAGGATTACAGGCATGAGCCACCGCGCCTGGCCTCTGATTCAAAATTCTTGACCTGAGATTCACCGATATTGTTGCATATAGCTGTGCGCTCGCCCATTCTATTGCTGAAACACAGCTTGCTAAAACAGCTCCAGCTATTTCCAAATTTTGGCTATTACACATATTCTTCTATATGTCTCCTGGTGCCTATAGGCAAGAGTGTTTTAAGAGCTTATCATCCTTTTTATTTCCTATTTTTACATAAATGTAGTGCATACGTAAGTAAATAAATACATATATTGGGAAAGCATGCTCTATAAATTTACTTGGCAGTGGTGTGTGACCACTGCTTTCACATCTACACACATTCATTGTCAAGCTTTAAAATTTGTATATGAGTATCTTTATGAGAAAATTTCAATGCAAAAAATAGGGAGGGGCATTTTCTCTTTCCTAACTGTCTCTAAAATGTATTTACTCTTCAGGACCTGCAATGAAATCTGAAGGACGATTTCACCCAATTCTCCTCTCCCCTGCCCGGATCTCCGAGCTGACCAGGGTGACTGAAACAAGTGAAGGTGAGTTCCTGGTGTCGATGAAGCAATGCCTGCACTAAACTTCTGCTTGCCAAATAACTCACAACCTCCTCATTCGTTTATCTTGTCTGGCCTATTTCCAACTCCGCATCGTTTTTCTAGTGTGATATTACACCCCCACCATGAAACTTTACTGTCAAACTCTTTTCGAGAAATATGAAGTATCCAAATTATATCGTTCAAGACCTTGCCGTCACTTGCAGAATGCTTGCCTATAAAATGCCATGATGCCCCAGAGACAATGAAATTGCAGTGTCACTTTGACAGGATGATGGTGAGAGAGAGCAGATGCTGTCCATCAGTGGGACAGTCAATTCCATGGAGGGGAGATGTTTGCAAGGGCAAAGTAGGAGAAATATCACCTGGCGCTCACATGCTACTTGTCTTATGGGGACAGTGATAAGGGGCTAAGTGGGACAAAGGCCCTGCTGGGCAAGCACTCCTCGTCACCTAATATGCCCTGAAGAGCCCGCTATGGCAGAGTACTTGTACCAGGCAAGGTGGAGCTCACCAAGTAGGAAGAAAACATGCAGGACTTGGCATTCAAGATGCATGGCAAACCCTCTAACAGAAAGAACCTTATTTCACTTCTTTCTTCATCTGCCAAGCCCCTAGTCCTTATATGCATGCATGTAAGTGCTCAGTCAATGGCTGAAGAATGCATTAATGGAAAAATAAATGAACGAGTGGATCAGAAAGTGGAATGCAATGGGAGGCAGTGGTGATGATGACGTCCTTAACTTAAGCAGCAGGGAGGTTAACTGAAAGCTGAAGTCAAGATGGACTTGGTCACCATGTGTTTGTGGGGGTCCGTGGTAGAGAGAGGGGACCAGCCACGGCTGCATCACTGCCATCCAGGAGTCCCACCGTCCTGGCCTCTGACCATCATCAGCCAAACTTACACTGTGCTGCAGATCAGCAAGCCTGCCCATGCCTGGGCTGACCCTCCCATTTGCAGGGACCCTTCCTAGGTTTTGCCCAGCACAGGGGTTTCAGAGCCTCAGTCTCAGGACAATTGAGGTAGCTTACCTGAAAGCCATTTAGAAAAACAGAGGAATGTGCTTAGATTTAACAGAAAGCCTGGTGTTGGCAGAAGAGAGAGGAGAGGAAGAGGGAATAGTAGAATGGGCGATTGGGCATACAGACAACCAGTCCAAGCAGAGGTACAGCAGGAGGCCCTGGCCCAGCTCTTCACCCCAGGCATCATTTAGTCTCTCTGTTTTCAGACTTCTCTTGAGCACTACAACCTTGCCCTCAGACAAATCTTAAGTAGATGAAAATCAGCTGCTCAGTTTGAAGGAAAGATCATCCCTCCCCGTCCCTGAGCCCCTATATCTATCTGTCCCTGAGAGGGCCCTTCACAGCACAATTCAAAATCCTCAGTATAGCCCAAATCTCTCATCTTACAGATGAGGAAGCCAAGATGCAAAGGAAAGTGGACGAGCCTGAGGTCCCCAAGCTGGCTGGGGTCGGGTTACAAGGTTTCCCACTTCCAACTCAACACGCTTTGCTTTTCATTACTGCCCCTGCACTGCCCCCACCCCCGGTCCACCCCACAGCCCGTCCCCCTGGCTGTTTGAATGGACTGCTCACTTTGGTCTCTGCGGCCACAGTGGAGCCAGATTCTGACATCTGAGGAAACAACGCGCTTCCTTTGGGCCTCTTAAAATTAAAGCGTGAGTACCCTCTAGTGGCTTCCAGGGAAGTTTCTGTGATCCTCAATTTTTTCCTTAGGCCCAGAAGAGTGAAGGACACTGGCAGGGGCGGGGTGCACTGGAGCCAGATGTGCCCCCTCCCCCACGCTGGCACCCCAGGAAATGAATTTCTTCAATAGCTATAATTTTGATTTAAACATTTGTTTAAATTTTGCTGTTCATCCATATCATGTACATGTTGATTCCGCATACATTTTACTTCTCAAAATCTTTGGTATAGTAAGTGCTCCAGAAAGTCACTGCATGTTTATCCCCTGGACCCATGAACTCTGAAAAGCATGGAGTTAAAACGTAATGCTTTTTCTCAGAATCGAAGTTGAAGCTCTTTCCAATTGCACAAAAGCTAGGTGTTATGGTCAGAGATGGAATAAAACATGAATAGAACTACAGTAAACAGAATTTTCTCTGTGTGGCCTAGCACAAAATGTGTCCTGCCTAGCACAAAGCGAGGTGGTAATGTGAGCAATGGAAATAGGATTGTCTAGCTTCAAACTGGGTTTGAAATCTTAAGAGGACTCAGGCAATAGAGTAGACAGCTGGCATTTCAGTCCCCACTGGTGTGGGGCTGCCCTTTTCTACCTATGTCATGTAAGAGGCAGTGATGCTTGTCTGTGTAATGCTTCTGACCTTAATACTAATAGTAATAATAATTTTTTGTTTATGATTTCTTCTCTAGTAATAAGGCTTTGGGTCTTCTCCTTAGGGAGAAAGAATTGTGTAACAGGAAACAAGCTTGGTTTCCCTAGCATTCCTGCAAAGATAAAGCCAGGATTTTTGCAGAAGTTAAAGGCCAGCCTCCAACGGAACCTGCAGGGATAAGGAAGCAACAGAACGGCTGATGGGTCTGAGATGGGCTCAGATCCCATGTCACCGAGTGCCTTTTAGGAGACACTGAAGCAGAAACAGGCTGAGACATTCCAGGGAGGAGGGACAGTTTAGCTGCTCGTAGGCAAGATTTGCTTGGCATAAGGATGACAAAGAGCAGTGAGTGGTTTCCCCATCAGTGAAGTCAGCTGGGATGGTGGGGGTGTTGAGTATGCTGTCAGAGGTGGGAGAAGTATGGCACCAAGTACATTTCTAATATTGATAAAATACAACTATGTGGGAGGGTGAAATAATCTCGAAGATTAATCCACAAAAGAAAAATCAAAGCCCAAACTGAGAAGTGATAAAAACAGACTAACCCTACTAGTGCTGCCAAATCAAAGTCTATGTGAGTGTTTCATTCTACAAACCCCAGGAAGACGAAGAATTAATTTTTTTTTCTTTTTTTTTTTTGAGACAGAGTCTCACTCTGTTGCCCTGGCTAGAGTGACTGCCATGGCGTCAGCCTAGCTCACAGCAAACTCCTGGGCTCAAGCGATCCTCCTGCCTCAGCCTCCCGAGTAGCTGGGACTACAGGCATGCGCCACGCCCGGCTAATTTTTTCTATATATTTTTAGTTGTCCAGATAATTTCTTTCTATTTTTTTAGTAGAGACAGGGTCTCACTCTTGCTCAGGCTGGTCTCGAACTCCCGAGCTCAAACAATCCACCCGCCTCGGCCTCCCAGAGTGCTAGGATTACAGGCGTGAACCACCGTGCCCGACCTAAGGATTAATTTTAAAAGGCTGCCTAAGTCAGGTCCTGATGGTTTGGGTGACTACTTCACATTTGAAGATTGATCTGAACCCTTTCATCCCTACTGAAGAGAAACCCTGAAGCTCACACCAATATCCTGCCAATCCTCATCAGTATAGCTGCAACAGTTGTTAAGATTTTGAGTTACTCCCCTGCCAGGTGACGAATAGCATCGCCCCAGTCCTCCCGGATGCTCACCCGTTGCTCCCTTGGCCCCTCCCTGGGAATCCCCAACTTCCTACTTCCAGCAGTGCCCAGGTAACCACCCTTGCATGAGCATTCATTCCAAGTGACCAACGCCCCTCACGAAACTGATGAAGATTTTGAGTATCAGGTGCAAAACCTGCAATCAAAGTATTATTGATTTTAGACAACAACCTGGGGAATTGAATGAACTTTGCCATTATTTTAATGCCGTCAGATTATCCCCATTAATCGCAAAGCAACTTTGCATAGCTTCACCAAGGCTGGTCAGGAGGGGGTCATGGAAAGTTCTAGTAGGATCTGCCACCTGCAAGTTTCTACTGTCATTCCTTCTCTCTAGCCTCTATTTCCTTGTGTTTGTCCAAAGAAGAGCATGGGCCAGCCCAGGGTTTCTCAGCCCTGGCTGCACAGAAGAACAACCTGGAGAGCCTCTTTTAAAGCCCCAGGGATTCTGATTTAATTGATCTGGGAGTGGGGCATTTGTGCTGTTGGTGAGTTCCCAGTGGTTCTCCGTGCAGCCACCATGGATGGTCATTGCACTAGCTGAACATGAGGCCCTGGGCCCTGCCATGGTTACAATTCAGCTGCTCCTCCCATGTCACGAGTAAAAGCAATTTGCATTCCAGGACTGACCATAGGTGCTGGCTGCAGCCTGGCCCAGATGAAGGACGTCTTGGCTGAAAGGATATCCAAGCTCCCAGAGGAAAAAACTCAAACGTACCGAGCCCTCCTGAAGCACCTGAAGAGTCTGGCAGGCCCGCAGATCCGGAACATGGCAGTATGTCCCCTCGTTTCAATCATTTTCAACCATTTCACCTAGTTCTCAATTTCATGGAAATGTTGGAATATGCATTGGCAGAATCAGTATGCAAAAAGATCTCAGCAGATTCAAACAACAGGCATAATTAATATTTAAAGTTAACGGACATTATTTAATAAAATATTTAAAAGAGAACTATAAATCAAGTTCAACTGAGTGGCTAAAACAGCAAAACAGCTGTGAAAAGGAGGGTCTGGTTTTGCAAATTTCATGATAAGCCTGTCAAAGAAGTTAATTTAGTCTTAGGCTGCATTCATGAAAGTATAGTATCTAAAACAAGGACGGTAGCCTCCTCTACTCTGGACTGTTCATACCAAAGCTGGAGAATAATGCCCAAATCTGACAAGTACACTTTCAGGTCTGGCTGTTTTCAACCTCAGGAGAAAACAGAAGAGACATAGGTAGCGTTTCAAAATACACATGCTCCCTCTCCTACGTTCTCCAAATGGTGTATTAGAAATCCTTGGGATGTGGGAAACTGGGGGGAGACATACTTCCTTTGAAAAAGCTCTCGAGTGACTCCAAAATGTTCTCTCCCCAGTCGGGAGCTCTGACTAAACACCCCAGAGCCTGGCAAGGAGGTGGCGGCAGGAGAATGAAGGGGTTGGAAACCACTCCAGAAAGAGGAGTGGGGAGGAGGACAGTCAAAGGGAACATGAGAGCTGCCTTCAAATATTTACAGGCTCCTGAAGTCAGATGTGTCATTACACATGATCACATACATAGAAGTATGACCAATGGGTGAGAGTCCAGGGAGGCAGATTTCAGCTCAGGGGAAACAAAAGAACTTTGAAATTGAACTGTGCATAGAGGAATGGGGTTCCCTGTACTCGCATGTGTTCCAGCCCAGACCACAGCCACCTGGGAGGTCACTGCAGGTTCTGTCACCCTGTGGGGAGGGGAGCATTGAGTTAAATGGCCAGTCTCTTCCCTCCCAAGTCCTGAGATGCTACAGGCTCCATCAGATCCCAGTGAGGTCCCCCAAGGAAGGCACAAGGGCAATACTCTGTCAACAGCATGGATGCCTCAGAGCTCTGACATGGCCTGAGTGAAGCCTGGCCATCTCAGAGGCCCCCAAGAGGTGAGGCTGAGAGCCTGTGTGCTCAAGGAAGAGTGACATCTCTGCGGCCAGCCCAATGACCATTGCACTGGGGTCAAGACCCAGTGTGGTGACTCAGAATTGGCCACTGACCCTCTCTGCTCGGGTTTGACTCCCCGGCCTACCACCTCCTAGCTGGGACCTTGGTCAGGCTTCCTGATTTCCCTGTGTCTCAGAGTCTTCATCTGTACAGTAGGGATAATGGCCTCCATCCTGCGGGGTTGTTGTGAGGGCGCAGTGAGTAAATGTGTGTCAGGAGGTTAGACACTGGGTGGAACGCACCCAGTGTTAGGTAAGTGCTCGTTGCCTTCAATTCCCTTTCAATCCAAAGGCGCCAGTGGAAGGGCATCCTCCCCACCTCACTGAACTGCCCCAGATTCTTCCTGACCCTTTCAGAGCCACCGAGGGGACCATAAGCAGGTGCTGGTGGTGTAGAGAAGCTGAGAGATAGAATGAGCTATAACTCTCTCTCCTCAGTCCTTAGGGGGACATATCATAAGCCGGCACAGCTACTCGGACCTCAATCCAATTCTTGCTGTGGGCAGTGCCACCCTCAATCTCACCTCAGCAGGTAAGCTTTCTCAGAACGCTGGGAAGAGCTCCTGAAGACCTTCTATTTCTTTTTTTTTTTTAAGGAATTGCTTTAAGTAAGAGCCCAGGTCCCTGACTTTCAACTCATGGGGAGTTCAGGCTCATGGGGGAAGGCACGCTGATGCAAGGGCAACCAGTGCTTCCTTCTGAACCACACACATGCACACACATGCACACATGTGCACACAACCTGGGACCACACGCTCAGTTAGCCCACATGTTAGCTCATGTGTTTTCTTGGCCAATAAATGCCAGGGTGGTGTGCAGAGGCTGGGGAGAGGGTGAGATTGCAGTGAGCTCCCTCCCTGTGGCCTGAGGGGCAGCTCCCTGCTCCCTCCTCCACTTCACAGGCCTCCCTCCACCAACGTGCAGTCTGCGGCCTCCCCACGGCACCCTCTAGGTCACCCCCACCCAGCTGCTGGGTAAGAAGCCACAAGTCTGGTGATGACACACAGTGGACATGCAGACGTCATGGGTCTCTGGGGGAGGAGGGCAGTGATTGACTTCAAATGCTGGCTGAGAGGAACATTCCCTTGGGGTGGCTCCCCACTAAACCACCCTTCCATCTCCCCCGAGTGTCCAGTGCACTCACACTGCCTCCGTCGGCTCCATGGATGCCAGCACCCCCTTGACTGGGAGCTAACTGCGTGCCAGGTTGTGCTGGACCCTTCACACAGCTAATCTCTAATCTGCTCCACCTCCCAGCTGGGGTCACTTGCAAAGGGAGGAGTGGGGTGTTGTCTTAGTCTATTTGTGCTGCTGAGACTGGCTAATTTATAAAGAACAGAAATCTATTTCCTCACAGTCCTGGAGGCTGGGAAGCCCAAGATCAAGGCACCAGCGTCTGGTGAGGGCCGTCTTGCTGTGTCATCCCATGGCAGAAGGCAGAAGGACAAAAAGAGCAAGAGGGATCCAAACTCCCCCTTTTATAATGGCAGAGTCCTCTTGGCCTAATCACCTCTCAAGGGTCCCATCTCTTAATACTCCCACAATGGCAATTAAATTTCAACATGAGTCTTGAAGGGGACAAACATTCAAGCCATAGCAGCTGTGAACCTGTGGTCTGACCTCCCAGTGGGCATGCCTACCTCTCCTCCCCAGCCCTAAAATGCACCTCCTATGGGTGACATGTCCCACAGGGGTGCCGGGGGGCGATGGCAATCTCTACCCCAGGTGGACTTCCAGGGAGCGTCCAAGCAGGAATGGCATCCTGGGTGCCATCTCCCTCCCTGAGGTGCTTGCTGGCTAATGCAACGCAATCCCTCCTGGCTGGGAATTTAGACTTGTAGAGGACAGACTTGGTGGCCCAGGAAAAGTGTTCATCTCCCCACGGTCCTCACCCTATTTGGCTTCACATGAGGCCACAAGGCCATGCCGGGGGAGGAAGGGAAGGCTCACCCTGCTGTCTGAGCCAGGCTTTTTCTCGGTCCCCCAGGCGCGTGGCCTGGGATGACCCCAGCTAACCCCAAAGTCCAGGAGAGGAGAAGGCAAGACTCCGGGGCACCAAGACAGTGAGGATGGCCAGGTCTCCATCCAGGGCCTTCCACTGCAGCAGCAGCAGGAGGAGGAGGAGCGGCAGCAGCGCTACTGTTCCTCTCCTGGGGTGTTGGTTGTTACCACCTGCTGAAGGTTTCTGCCTCCCCAGCTCAGCCAAAGCCATCTCCACCCCAGCACGGCCTGGCTCCAGTGAGGACAGTAGATCGGCCTGCAGGCCCGGCAGCAGGGCAGGGCCACGCAGAGGCCAACAGGGGCTGCTCTGGGGCGCCCCTGCCTCCCTCACAGCTACACCCACATTCCAACCAGCACAGCGCAGATCGTGGCAGGATCGGGGCCGGGCAGAGTCCCCAGACCATACTCTGATCTCACAGCACCTCCTGTGGCACCACACACCACTTTGTAAAGCCGGAGGGTACGCTCTGATCACCAAGAGGTGACAGCTGGGCCAGAAGGAGGCTTTGAGAATTGTTCACTTTACTTTAAAGGTGTAAGTATCTGTCTTAGGAGCTGACAAAAGCAACAAGAACAAAAACAAATCCAACTATTCAAACTTGGTCAATAGTGGAAACAGGCTCTGTCTTCGCTTCAGTTACGCCCTTAACGTGAGTGTTCACAGGTGATCATGAGCGTTGAGCGGGTTCTGTTTAGTTAACCAGCCTGTACTGAAAGGTGAAAACCACACGTTCTGTGAGACAGAGGAGACCCGTCACGGGGCGTGTGTGCTGATAAGAGAAGGGTGAATGTCAGGAAGCAGCTGCCACCCCCTCCTGTGGCAGGGACAGCACCTGTGACTTTGCAATGGACTCAGACCTCCGCGTCACTCTGCAGAGAAAACTGGCCTTTCCTTCTCCACTGCCAGCGTTCAAAAGTACAGAATAATCTCACTGTCCTTGTTGTCACTACAGAAATGTCATTTTCTTCCACAGAAGGCACGCGGCAGATTCCTCTAAACGAATATTTTCTTGCTGGCTTGGCAAGTGCGGACCTTAAGCCAGAGGAAATTTTGGAATCTGTGCATATCCCTCACTCTCGAAAGGTAAGAATTCCACTGGTTGCTTTCGACAGTTATTTTTCCCTTTTCGTAACTGAGTACAGTCATCTTTAGAAATCTACAAACAGATGGAAGGCTGCCCTGTAGACCTGTTTCCTGTCCCACCGCGGACAGCCGAGAGCAAGCAGCTGCGGGGTGTGGATGGGGGGTTGTTGTTTCAGCTGTGGGGTGGGGCCTGCGGCGGGCCTGGGTCATGCTTCCACAGCCCTCGTGTCCTCGGGTTGAAGCTCTCTGGCTGTGGAATGGCTTCTCCACCTGACCCACAGGGAGACAGAGGCTAAGGCTCGACCTCCCCACTGCCCACTCTAGCCACCCCCAGCAGTTCATAGGGGCAGGACAGCCTCCAGATGTTTGCTAACCCGGGAGCCCTGGGGTTGACGTGGCCACCCAGCCAACTACAGAGGTGGCCTTCTGTCCACACTCCCTGCTCCCTGTGCCTCTCCCAAAGCTGTACCTGAATCCAAGAGGTCAGTCTTTCCAGAGAGAGGTGTTCAACACACACACACTTTACAAGAAGCAGGAGCCAGGAGGCAGCTGGGTTTTGGAGGAAGTCTTGCGTTAAGTTATGCTTTCAGCCATGTGTGGTCTTCATTAGGTTTTCCTTAAGAGTAAAAACTTTAAAATGTGCTCCCATTCAAATCTATATAAAGACAACACAAAAACGGGCAGGCCCAGACATGAGCACCCTTGGTGGCAGCGCAGATGGAACTGTACTTAGGGGCACAGGCCATCGTCATTGACCCCACCTTGGTACACCCAGCGGTCAAGGCGCCAAGGGGTCGGCTGGGGCAGCCATTGTCCCCTCACCCCCGCCCGCCACCGCCCCTGACTCTCACTGCTGATACAAGAGTCCCTAGTCAGCTGCTGGAAAGTTCTATCGGGCTCCCTTGTGAGCTTTGCCAAATGGAAAATGATCATTTCTACAAACCAAGAAATGGGTTTGTAGAAACCCATTTGTACTTTAAGCAAACCACCTTTAAAAGCCCTTGTGTTAGGAGGGCTCCTCATCCTCACAGGAAAAAGGTCTGAAGACTGGAAGGGAGGACACCAGGAAATACAAGTGCGCAGAAACATTTCCACAGCATTCTGTGCAGGGGCTCCTGGCCTCAGAGGGAAAGCGCACGGTGGTTCCTGTTCCTTGAGGGTGCCAGGGCCTTGAGGCTGGGCCTTGGGGAGGAAGCCATTCTCACTTTGCACGAGAAGGCAGCCATGGTGTCCTGTAATTGTGCCAGCTGTTGCTTGGGTCCCTTTAGATTGAGTCTAAGTGATTAATTAGTGACACCAAGAAGCATAAACCATGCTCTTAGTTTTGGCATAGCAGATAACCCAAATGGTTTTTGTCTCCACAGTGGGAATTCGTGTCAGCCTTCCGGCAGGCCCAGTGCCAGCAAAATGCCTTGCCCCACGTGAATGCCAGCATGCGAGTCCTTTTCAAAGAAGGCACAGACAGCGTTGAGCACCTGAGCATCGCCTATGGAGGTGTTGGTGCTGCCACCGTCAGTGCGCATAAGTCCTGACAGCAGCTCCTCGGGAGGTAAGCAGAGCCCTGCACCCCAGGGTGAAACTTGACATTGAATGAAACAAGTGGAAATTTGGCTCTGGCAAGTGTCAGGAAAGCCCTGAGAAGATGGAAACTCCTACATGAAAATCACTGCTTGTTCTTTCTGTAATTTTGCTGAGTGAATTAAACCTCATTCAACTTCGATTAATTAGATGCCACTCTTTGGGTGAGGGATATGACAAAAATAGCCCAGGCCTGAGTCCAGCCAGCAGGTGAACTTTTCCCATCTGGCCCTTGTTCCCTTATGCAGATCAACACCCCAGCAAACCCACACTGGGCAGGGTCCAAGTGGCACCTGACACTCGCCCGGCTGGTGCCCTCCTTCCTCCCTCTGTAAAGGCAGTATCCAGGTCTGAGTCCTATCCAGTTCATAATGGAGTTGGCCCTAAGGGTCTATTTATTTAGTACCTGGTTCTAGCAGGTCTGGCTCTGGAACGTGTCCATGTTCATGGTGCAATGGAACAGGTTCCATTCCCACCCTGCCATGACCCTTGGGCTACTTGCTACAGCCTCCCCACACCTTGGTTTTCCTAAGGGGCTTGATTGGGAGATTTCTAAGTTTTCTTCCAACTCAAAAAAGGAAACTCTGGGGTCTCTAAAATGTCACCATCCTATATCTAGCTCATGCCATGCAATTGAGACTGCCCTTTAACTAGTTCCTTCCTGCTCCTGCCCTGCCAGGCGCTGGGACGAGCTGATGCTGGATGAGGCTTGCAGGCTGCTTCTGGACGAGGTTTCCCTCCCAGGCTCAGCTCCTGGTGGCCGGGTGGAATTCAAGAGGACCCTGGTAGTCAGCTTCCTCTTCAAATTCTACCTGGAGGTTTTGCAGGAACTGAAGAAGCTAGTGAAGCTAGTCTCTGTGCCTGTAAGTGCTCTGATATATTATTACAGTTTCCTAGGTTTACTAAGCAAAGAACCACAGATCGGGTGACTTAAACAACAGAAATGGACTATCTCACAGTTCTGGGGTTAGAAGTCCTAGAATCTAGATTAAGGTGTCAGAAGGGTTGGTTCTTTCCAGGGCTGTGAGGGAGAATCTGTCCTAGGCCTCTCTTCTAGTTTGTGGTGACTTTCTGGCGGTCTTTGGCATTCCTTGGCTTGTAGAAGCATCACCCCGATCTCTGCCTTCACGAGGTGTTCTGTGTGCACGACTGTGTCCAAATTTCCCCTTCTTAAAAGGACGCTAGTCATATTGGATTAGGGCCCATTCTAACGACCTTATTTTAACTTGATTGCCTCTGTAGTAAAGGCCCCACCTTATTTGGATAAAGCCACATTCCGAGGTACTGAGAGGACTTCAACATAAAAATCTGAGAGGGACACAATTCAGCCCACAATGTCTTGCTTTTCTGTGCTCCTTGCAGCTGTAAGCTCACAGCTCTCCCACTGCTTTTGCAAACTGTCCGTGTGCAGCCTGTGCACAGACCCCTGCTCTCTCGTCCCTTGCTCTGAGTCAGGCCTTGTCTGTCCCCAGCTGGCCATTCTCCGGAGTCCAGCTCTGAAGGGCTGCATGAAGCTCAGCAAGTTCACTGCCTGCCCTGAGCGCTGAAACATCCTGGTGCACCTGCCTCAGGTGCACAATCTTTCCTTTTGAAATCAACTTTATTGAAGTTCAATTTACATACGATAAATACTTCTATTTAAATTCGGCACATTTTGACAGATGTGTGTACCTGGGTAGCCACCACTGCGTGCTAGGTACACATTTCCATCACCTCCAAAGTGCCCTGTGCCCCTGTCACTGTCCCACTGCTGCACAGACAACTACTGTTCTGCTTTGGGGCGCTGTAGATTCATGTTGTCTATCCTGGAATTTGACACTCAGTATGAAATGCAAAATAAAATTTTGTTTTTCAAAAAGACCAAAACTGATGTATACGCTAAAATTTAAATAGCTTTCCAGATTTTTTTTGTTGTAAACTTCTGGATAAGCTAAGCAAAGCAAAACATTCTCTCTCACCCTCTCTCTCTCTCCCCCTCTCCCCCTCCCCTCCCCTGACCATGATTACAACTCTCACCCTACCTCGTACCCCCATTCCCCAACCACAGCACCCCAATATCCCGCCATTCCTAAAGCATCTGATTTTCATTGTCGCAAGCAAAGACCCTCGCCTTGCTGCGGTTTAATTTCTGAATCAAGACACTTGATGAGTGACACCCAGAGCAGCTTTCCCAATTCTACTGCTCTCCCACAAGAGCTGGGGGAAAAAACAGGATTTGGGCCCTTTTGTATACAACAGACTCACGTTTATTCTGGGATGGCTTATCCAGCCATAGCCTCCTTGCTTCTCCTGCCTCTGCCCAGCTCCCTGGCAGGCCTCTCCCTCCTGGCAGGGCTCTCCCTCCTCAGGACTGAAGGATCAGATTCAAACCAGTCAGTCGGGTCCTTGTGATGGGGGTGGAGGACATGCAGCAGACAGGGAAAGGGAGCCCTGGCAGGTAGTGTGGGTGTTGGTTATCCAGGCCACCCTGGGTACATTGGCTGAGTCATTGTCACATAAGCCAAGGCCCAGCTTCGTCATAGACTAACCGGCTTATCTTTATTGTTTTGACTCATCTCTCAGGACAGCCGTCGTCACCCTGACATTTCAGACCGATTCCTAAGCGCTCTAGAAGATTTCCCGGTCGCAATACCCCAGGGAGTCCAAACGTACCAGGTCAGTGAGTTTAACTTAGCTGAAATCTGCAAACCAGAGCATGTGAGCAAGCAAGCTTTTCAGAGCTGTGATCTTCAGGTCTGACTTTCTAGTAGGTCCCAGCACATTGGCTCTTTGCTGAGGCTGAGTCAGGGAGATGCTGCGATCTGAGGACAGACCTGAACTGCCGCTAGATGGACCCAAGGCTGAACCATCTGACGCGTCTGTAGAATAATAACTATAGCCTCTTCAAAGTGATATTCTTTGGGCATTCTTTTATGTTTACTCAGAAGAGCCCTGAGCTGGAAAGTTCGGCTCCCAACCCTGATTGCAAATATTTCCTATCCAGGCAGCAAATGAGAGCCCTGCACGTTACTGAACTCACCATTTCTGGAAGGGCAGTTTAGAAGTTATTTATTCTTGCTAGAGCACACCCCTCCCCAACCCCACCTCCACACACACACACACACACACACACACACACACACACACACACGCAAACACACACACGCACAGGCAGATCTCCCTGAGAAAAGCTCCAGAATAAACACTTCCCCATCTCCTTATACTCCCAGTGATGTTGTTGTGCCACCCACAGGGGCAGCCAGGACACCTTAACCTGGATCTGGTGGGACTCGCTGCCATCCCTCAGAGGCCCTGACCAAGTTGACACTCGGGCTCTGGCTTAGATTTTAACCTCCCGCGCTGGGAACTGTATTCACTTTAGGCCTTGTCACAGGGTCACTTTACATGTGGACAGGTTGACCACTGGAAAGGTAAGCAAACAGGACAGGGAGACACTCTAGATTCTTGAAGAAAGGAGTACACAGCACCACTGGGAAAAAGAAGATGCCAAAAGGAGAAGTCGGGGTGCTCCTTCACCCACTTCACCATTTGGACAAAAGATTGGCCCCATCCGAGGCATTGCCACATAGCTGGAATGACAATTCCCCATTCTGGTCACATCATCAAATTGTCACACTCACCATCTGACTCACTCCAGGGCTTGCTGCCCTGGGCAGACCATCCAATTTCTCAATTCTCAATCAGGAATGTTGGTGATTGGCCAGGCCACTTGTGAAAATTTAAAGTTTCTGGGGCAACCTGTCTTCCTCTGTAGAGTGTGGATCCTCACCAACCTCCCCGAGACCCAGTTGGACGCCCCATAATGCACCTGTCAGGTCTGAAACATGCCACTGGTGAAGCCATATTCTGCGATGACATCCCCGTGGTGGATAAAGAACTTTTCATGGTTTTGGTGACCAGTAGCAGGGCTCATGCAAAAATCATGTAAGTAAATGAAAAGCTTTCAAAAGCCTTTCAAAACACACCTGGAGATTCCCTCAGAGGGATGTACTCATTCTCCCGCAATGTCTTGAACCTAACGAACCTGAAACGGAAAGAATAAAGGAAAGGTCACCAGCCCCAGGAGGAAGGGAGAGCATCTGGAAATGACTATCATGAAAGAGAGAGTGAAAATCACAGCCATGGGCCCTTTGCCCCCATCCTAACCTCACAAAACCGCATCTCCCTGCGGCAGCCTCAGGCATGGCTCAAAGGAGTAACTGTTACAGGGCTGACACTCAGCTGGTGATAAAATGGTCACTTCCTTACTGCATGGTAAGCGGCCCTGTCCTAAGCTTCATGTCCCTCGCCACAGCCACAGACCCCTCCCCCCCACGCCAGCAACTGCAGTGATACCTCCTGGCCCAGCAGGGGCTCTCCTGGCCCCCACTCCGTGGCAGGTTCATTCGCATTGGTGAGGGCCTAAGCTGGATTCGTGGTCACATATTTTTGTTTTCAGCCATGCTCTATCCCTCCCTCAGGTCTGATGCCCTTTCAAAGCTTGCTGATGCCAACTTCTTAAATATTTCTCTTTGTTCAGATCAATTGACTTCTCTGAGGCCCTCAAACTGCCAGGGGTGCTTGATGTGGTAACAGCTGAAGACGTTCCAGGCACCAACGGTGCTGAAGATGACAAACTGCTGGCTGTAGATGAAGTACGTAAGGGACACGCTTTCCCAGATGACTTCATGCAGACAGTCACCGAGGAGCCACCACCTCTAGCCAGCTTCCCAGCGCTTCCCAGAGCTTCCTGCTGCGGGAGGGAGAAACGCCAAGCCTTTGAATGAAGATGCCCCAATATCTTTATTCAGCCCTACTCTTCTGGAGTCAGGAAATAACACAGTAAAAGGAAACTTATGACAGAAAAGCGACAAGTCCTAGTTCTGCCGCTGTAAGCTCTTGAGTTCATTCACCCTCATCTAAGGAGTAAATGCAAGGAACTGATCTGCATCAGGATAGAACACTCTAGAAAGATCTAGAAAGGAAAGTATAAAAAATATGGCCAGTCCCTCTTATTGACACTGAACTTCCTCCTTTCCTGGACCCCCCCCCATGTCCCACCTCTTTTCACACATTCCATTTTCAATAAAGTTGCTCTTGCTGTCTTTGACCTTTTAATTCTAATTCAGCAATCACTGCTTGAGCACTTGATTTTGAAGCCAGGCTGCCTGTGTTCACGCTCCAGCTCTTCCCCTCACTAGCTGTGTGCTCTTGGTTTCCGTCGGCTGTGAAAGGGGAATAATCACAGTACCCGCTGCACCGTGTGGTTGTGAGATTCAGTGCGTCAGTACACGCAGAGTGCCCAGGCTGGGGCTTGGTGTGTAGAGGCTTTCAGGAAGGGTGAGCTGTCTTTGTCACATCTCAGGGAGTCCCACGCAGACTGTTTCCTCTCCAGACACAGAGTGAATCACTGGTCCTTGGGTTGAACGTCAGATGAAGAGATTGGCTATTTAGGAGCTGTTAGTCTGCTCTGGCTGTCATAATAAAATACCACAGACTAGGTGGCAACAGAAATTTACTGTATCACAGTTCTGGAGGCTGAGTCCCAGCTCGAGGTACTGGCATGTTTGGTTTCTCCAGAGGCCTCCTTTCCTGGCTTGCAGGTGGCCACCTTCTCACTGTGTCCTCATACATGCAGCCTTTGCTCCGCTCGACAGCATCCCCGGTGTCTCTCCTGCTTCTTGTAAGAACACCAGACGTACTGGAACAGGGCCTTACCCTTATGATCTCATTTAACCTTAATTACCTCTGTAAAGGCCCTATCTCCAAATACAGCCAAACTGGGGGTTAATGCTTCAACATATGAATTTTTCAGAGGGACACAATTCGGTCCACAACAGAAGCCACGTTGTACAAAACAATACTTTGCTTATCTTTAAACTCTAGAATGATACCATGAAGGTGACGCATGTGAACCAAGCCCAACAGAGGACACAGTAGATTCAGGTTACAGCCAACCTCAGGTCCACTCTGGGGCTTACGTTCACTGAGTCAAATGGCCAGTGGAGCTGTCCATATTGTTTAAATTATCTTCTCAATAAAAAATTATTTTAAATTTTAGCCAAACATGTGTAGTCAAACGTGATTCCAACGTGTTTATTATTGCTCAACAATAACATCTAAGACACCAGCCACTGGTAAGGTTAAGCTGAGCCTATTCCCACCCAGAATTTTCTGCTTCATGTGTGTACTTTCCACAGGTACTTTGCGTGGGCCAGGTCATCTGCGCTGTGGTTGCAGAGACAGATGTACAGGCAAAGCGAGCAGTTGAAATGATAAAGATCACCTACGAAGATCTGGAGCCCGCAATCTTCACCATCCAGGTAAGCAGGGCTAGCCGGTCTCTCCCTAAGGCTTTAGAATCAATAATACTTTGTAAATATCTTAATGCAAGATGAATTTGGGGATCTAATATTTTCTCGTCACTGGCTTCCTCTAGAAAAATCAGCTTTCTCTGGAAGATATTATTTGTATGACTTGAAATTATCTTTGGCTTCAAGGAAAAGGGGAAAAAAATAGAATAGAAATTTCTCTCTTACGTTCAAAAATCTAGCAGTGGTCAGTCCAGGGCTTCTGTGGAGTTCTATGTGTCAGGGGTCCAGCCTCCTATCTAGTCGTTCCATCATGCATGCTTTCAATTCTCCAGGTCACATTTTGGTCCACAATGGCTGCTGAAGCTCTGGCCATTAAGTCCACATTCCAGACAACAGAGAGAATGCAGTGGTGAAGAAGTGTGTGCCCCTCCCTTTAAGGACACTTCCCGGTCCTTAAAGGGAGGTATGTACATTGCACATCCATTCCTACATCTCTCACATGCCACACCGAACGGCAAAGGGAGCGAGGAAAGGTAGATTTTATTCCAGGTGGCCATGTATTCACTAAAAATTGGGGACTCTATTGCTTGAGGAAGATGAGGAGAATGCATACTGTGAATGATAATGTTTTCAAGGTGGAGCCCAAAAGCAGCAGCACTTTTGTAGTGGAATTTCACAGAAACTTCCATGCTCGTTCCTGGGTCTGGATAATGTAATTCAAGTGGTATTTCCAGGGAAGATAATGGAGCGAGAATAGAAACTTTGAATGTGGAGTGGGGTTTGCAAGTTCTAATTCAGTAAGGGACGGGTTCAGAGTAAGCAAGCTAAGAAAAGCTTACTTGTTTATACGCATATGACAGACCATAGAAACTGTTCAAAGGCTTTAGTGAACCATTTGAGCATTTTGAAATATAACTAAAAGGTTACTCAATCTACATTGCTCAATATTCCAAGTGTTTAAAAAAAACAAAACCCACATGTTTCTTGATCTTTCTAAACCAAATCAACTCTGCTCTAAATTCCAATTTGCCAAGTTTGGAAGAGGCCTGGGCCATTTTTCTTGGCTCATTCCCCTTCTTGGGTTGCACTAGGTTGTTAATATGAGCTTTTGAAATTTCCATTGTAATCTCACTTTCCTCGAGGGGGAGATGGCACCCCGAGGATGCACCCATAAAATAGTCTGGGACTCAGAATGGTTAGACATCCAGAGGTCTCTCAGAGCAGGACTTTCCAGAGTCAGCAAAAAAATTCTGTGACCAAAGGCTGGTAACAAAATAGTCATATAGACCAATGCTGATTAATTCATCTATTCACTCATTTATTTATATGATTATATATGTGAGAGGCAGTGTAAGGTAGTGGTTAAAAGCACAGGTCCTAGAGCCAAAAGACCAGATTTGAATAGTAGCTATGCCTCTTACTAGCTGCGTGACCTTAGGCAAGTTACTTAACCTCTCTGTGCCATGGTTTCCTCATCTGTAGAATGGGGTAATAATAATAGACACATACATCGTCGGGTTGTCATAAGACTGAGTCAAAATGCTTAAAGCACTTAGAACAGTATGTGGCACATAGCACTCACTAAATATAGCATGTTATAATAAGATTATATTGTCTTATGACACATTTACAGTGTGGCCATATACTCCACATGTAAAAGATGACTTATTAAGATCTTAGTATAGCAGAAAATGAAAAATTCTACTATATTGTTCATTTTCTATTGTTTTGAGAAATCAGGTACTCATCATTAGGCAAGATGTTTCTGAAAACCAAGCCTGTGAACACTGCCTCCATCACTCATTTGCACTGTGACTTTAAACTCTCTGAGCCCAGTTTCTTCATCTACGAAATGAAGATCATAAAAGAATTCATGTGAGAAGACATGTAAATACACTGCTATTGTACAGTGCTTATTAACACAAAGCAAGCACTCAATAAATATCAGCTGTTCTCATTAGCATCATTAGAACGAAAGGTTATGGAATCTGAGGCTATTGGAGTCTACAAATGCAGGAGACAGATGTCATTCTCAAGTGTGGAAAAACACTTGGGTCTAAAGGTTAAGCAAGGATCAGTTGTCAGTAAGCCAGTCCACAGAACCGCAGTCTTTATGTGTGAATCAGTTCATGTTATAGTCAGAAAAAAACACAGAACAACAGCCTCCTAGAAAGGGTCCTGTGAGATTATGCCAAATACCCGGAGAAATGAGCACAGTTCCTACAATGCCTAATGGGCTTTCTTGCCCCAGAGATGTGTAAGGACTTGTGTTTTCTCCCTTAACACAGCCTCAGTTTTTTCAGATTCCTGAGTTAGAGGTTCTTGTACACAAGCTACCAAAGTAAACTAACACAAGTGTTTTCTTCAGGGAGAAGGTGAAAACAGAGGGCACGAACCTCACCTATAATGCATTTGGACTTATCACCTGTTTGTGGAGATTCACATTGAAAATGAGAAATTAGTATTTATCGTCCTAGACCATCATGGTGTCCCCAGACCTCAACTCTAAACATAGCTTTCTTCTTAACATTTTTCTTACCCTCTTGCTGGTTTTCTTCACAAATCTAGAACATTCCCTCCGACATCTCTTCTCTGCAGCGAACCTGCTGCTCTAGTACTCCCTTGCTTGCATGGCACCTTTCAGGTGTCCCCAGAGACAGTGAGCTTCAGGAGTGTGCTGGCTTTTGTTTAAGAAAAAACTGCCAGTGGAAGAAAAAGTAGGAAGGATTGGGTTTTGTGCTTTTTTTTCTGTCATTCAGGACGCTGTAAAACACAATTCATTCCTATGCCCTGAAAAAAAACTTGAACAAGGAAACATCGAGGAGGCATTTGAAAAAGTCGACCAAATTGTCGAAGGTAAGCTGCTCAGGAAACTCTTTGCCTGAAGAGTTTATGGAACAGACACCAAGAGCATGTGATTTCCCCTCCGAAAGACCAACCTCTAAAGTCTTGGTGCTTTGCCAAATTTCTCTTTCTCTCAAATTGTGTGTGTGTGTGTGAGTGTGTGTGTGTGTGTGGGTGGGTGGGTGGGTGTGTATTTTGCTGTGTTTTGAGGTGGAGTTAAGTGGTAGGGAACAATAGAATAAATGAAAGAAAAATTCCTAAGATTTTAGTTAGTCAAAGACAGAGTAAGGAACAGAACTTGGCACTTTTAACTCGTCCAGAACTGTAGTCTCTGGTAACGAATTGCCACAGGGCAAATGCCTGGTTGCTTGGTCAGGATAAATCCAGGTCAGCCGGTCCACGTCCTGATTGCTTTGCTTTTTTTTTTTGGAGACATAGTCTCTCTCCTTCACCCCAGCTAGAGTGCCGTGGCGTCATCATAATTCACAGCAACCTCAAACTCCTGGACTCAAGCAATCCTCCTGCCTCAGGCTCCCACATAGCTGGGACTATAGGCGTGCACCACCACGCCCAGCTAATTTTTTCTATTTTTAGTAGAGACGGGGTCTCGCTCTTGCTCAGGCTGGTCTGGAACTCCTGAGCTCAAGCAATCCCCCCGCCTCGGCCTCCGGGAGAGCTAGGATTACAGGCGTGAGCCACCGCGCCGGCCCTAATTGCTTTTGAGTTCCCCAAAATGGTGGCTTTAGCCAGCACACACCTTCAGGAGCTTCCTGTGCTTACACTCAACAGGAGAGGTCCACGTTGGAGGACAGGAGCATTTTTACATGGAAACACAGAGAGTGCTCGTTATTCCAAAGACAGAGGACAAAGAACTGGACATTTTCGTGTCAACACAGGATCCAGCCCACGTGCAGGTGAGGCCCAGGACCACCCTCGCCCCTCACCCCCCAATTCCATCATGGCGGTCGATCCCCACGGACTCGCGGTGGGTAGCCATTTTACCTCAGAAACTTAGGATCCGAGCGTTAGACATCAGTAGAGCTGCTAAGAGACGGCAGAACGTTTTCATTTTTTCTAGTCTTGTCAAGTAAATAAAAGAGCAGCCACAGTCACTTAGGTCTGAAGAGCACGTTCATTCGCATCATGCTTAGATGAAGTCTGTGCTGGGATGACACCACTGAACTATTTCTGCACTTCATTTTCCTCTGAAATTATCATTACAGATAACCTTTAGAGTCAATGCATTACTTTCATTCTCCGGTCACAAAGTGCTCTAGGTTTTAGCTGCAAATACAGCATCTTCTTTAGTAGGTTGTCAGGAGTTTGCTGGTTTTCACCTCCTTGGGATTTTAGGTCCAGGCATTTCACCAGGAATTCAACTTCTGACAGAAATCCAGAACTCTGATAGTTTTCCCTCCAGAAAATGCCATTTTGTCTTCTGGAAGTGATGCTTTGTTAAGATTAATGATGTTTATAAACCAAATAAAACCCTGCAAGAGAGAGTCAAACTACCTCTGTTGTTTTTACAGGTAGACATGAATGGATTCTGCTGTGATGTTGCATTTCAAGAAACAAAAGCTTCCTTGCCATTGCATTCTCACATGCCTTCCCACTGTCTCACTTTTACAGAAAACGGTGTCCTCTACTTTAAACATCCCCATCAACAGGATCACCTGTCACGTAAAACGCGTGGGTGGAGGTTTCGGAGGGAAGGTAGGAAGGCCGGCTGCACTCGGGGCAATTGCAGCTGTGGGTGCTATCAAGTAAGTACGCTTGGGGAAACGGAATGGTATAGAATGCACAGAGCTGAGGGCAAATCAGTGGCCTGAGAGTCACTTGGGCTGCCGTCATAAGCACCTGTATGTCCTCTTAGGCAATTCAGCCTCCAGTCTCTGTTTCTTTATAAAATGTAGCTAAAAATACCTGCCCTCCCACCCTTTTAGAGTTACTGCAAAGGTCAAATGTGCACAGGACTGTGAATAAGCTAATACGCTGTAAGAAGGAACAGTGGTATCTTTCACTGACTATCTCCAGGGATGGGGCTGCCCCACTCCTGAGCTTCAGGGAAGGTGGCTCCTGAGGGGTAGGGCAAGTCACCCTGCCCAAGCGGAGCGCTAAGAGCAATATTGCTCCTGAATTTTCCTTCCCACTCTCAGCCCCACAGCAGAGTGGGGTGAGGAAAGAGGGGAGCTCCATCCTCTGCCTCCCTGCACCTGGGAAGGGCCCCCTCTTCAAAGTCTGCTCAATAGACAGATGACTCATTTGCAAAGACGGCTCCCGGCCAACCTCCCCAGAAGGCTCACTCCTTTGCTGTTCATGCCTCAGCATCTGTGTTCACTTGGTGCTGGCTTCTCTGTCACTCGTTCATTTTCTATAGCTGTTTCTTTAGTAGTTTTTCAGAGCTCCAATCAGCCTGCAAAGTTCACAGGTCCTGCTTCCTTTGACAACTTTTGTGTAGCTCAGAGCTAGGTCCTGAAGCACTCAGACATGTGTCTTAGTCCTCAATGAGAGGCAGGAAAAAGCAGGATCTGAACCCAATCTCCAGTTCTTTCTCTCTATTCACACCCACCAGGGACCCAGAAAGGGATGATCAATTCGTTGAATTCCCAGCAGGCCTCCTGCCTTTGAGACTTCTCAAGCCTGACTGCACGTTAGAGTCATCTGGGGAGAATTTACATCCCAATACCTAGGCTGCCCAGTACTGACCCAGATCAGTATTTTTAAAAACTTTCCCTGTGGTTCCACTGTGCAGGCAAGTGTGGGAACCAGTGACTTAAGATACAACCCTGCTTGGCACACAACTGTCATGCATTAAATGATCCCGAAAGCAGTGTTCCCAGATCTCTTGAGAAGTCATAGACATTCCTGCCTCCCCATGTTAGCCCCACGGAATCAGGATTACCCAGGGAGGGACCTGGAAACCATACATTTAACTGATGTTCCAGGCGTCCTCACCATAAAAGACCAGGGAACCCTGTGCCAGAATAACAGTTTTCAACATGTGTCTGAAGACACCTGCATCAGAATCATTGAGAAAAACACAGATTCTAACTCCCACCCCCAACTCTACTGAATCAGAATCCCAGTAATGAAGGCCCAGGAATATGCATTTTCACCAATGCTCCAGATGATTCTTCTGCACTCCAAAGTCCAGGAGCCTCTGCCCTAGAGATACAGAAAGGCTGAGACTCCTTGCTACCTGAGGGCCCAACTTGACCAACATAGCAGCATTCATGGGTGAAACTGCTAAGCCAGACATCCCAGGATGAGTGTTTGGCCTTGTTTTTCCAGTAGTGTTATTAAGTTTCATTTATCTGTTCACTTTGTTTCTCCTTTGTAGCTAGTGGAGAAGATAATGTGAAATGGCTGGATCTGGGTGAAGGTCATATTTGAAGCCATAAGAATACAACTTAACTGCGTGTGACATTAATACCTTTAGTTATATCTCCAACCATTGATTTATAGACCACAGAGACAATAATTTAGTCATACATTAATTCACATCAGTGCCTAGCATGTTGTATGCTATTATAAAATTGATATGGATGGATAGATGGATGGTTGGATAAATGAGTGGGAGAGTTCTGGGATGGATGGGTAGATCAGTGGGTAATTGATGGGAGGGTAGATGGTTAAATGGGGAGATGGATAAATAGGTGGGTGAATGGGTAGACAGGTAGACGGATGGGAGGGTGGATGGATGGAAAATCTGACTAAGATTAGTTTTCTTTAGAACTGGTCGTCCCATTCGTCTTGTTCTTGATCGTGAAGATGATATGTTAATAACTGGGGGAAGACACCCATTATTTGGAAAATATAAAGTGAGTATTAAGGATGAAATTAGTAAAATACTTCATTTTGTTCAAATGGCTTTGTCCTTTTCTGTTATTTTGACTTTGCTAAATTCTAAAAACAATCCTAGCACCTAAAATATTAAATGAGGATGTGGTGTATTTGAATACTCATAACATTTTATGAGGAGCTTTTAATAAATATAGTGTATAATTATGAATAAGTTTGATGATAAAAATATAATTTTAATGATAAAAACACTACTTGAAGGAATAATGATTTATATTAGTGGTTCCTCAAAAAAAAAACCAAACGAAAAACTGAAAGAAGCTACAAACATTGTTATATCAAAATTTCTTGGCTATATAAATTTTTCTGTAGAAATGTTTGGAAACAATTTGACTACTTTAATTGCAAAATCATTTTTTACAAGTGTTTCCACCAAGTGGTTATGAAAGTGTTACAAAAGCTCTTTGCAGATAGGAAAAAAGAATCCACTAAGGAGTGAATTTAAAATTGTTTCAAACCACATTCACTGCATTTTTATGTAATAATAGTATAAACACTATTAAACACTATTAAAAATACTTGCTGGCATCTAGTTGACAACAATACTACTTTTCAAATTTTGAGTTTTTAGGATCATTCTAATGTAATGCAAAGCATATCAAATATGCTTTATTTGGGAATTGTTTGTAGCATATACACAGATTTCCTATCTTACATTATTAAATTATTACCTTATTAAATTATTGTATTCCCTGTATTACTAAAGCCACAGCTTTCCACACCACAGCACAATTTTATTTTTTCCAATGGCATTTATAATTTTTATAATTTCTATACCTCCCTATAGCT
>NW_012135303.1:4430642-4456735 GCF_000956105.1 Propithecus coquereli | reverse complement strand
GTTCTTCCAAAATTCTTGAAAAGTTTACAGTAAATAGTTTAAGCATTCTCTCTGCTCCCTTATTTATAGTACTGTTTTGCTTTGCAGTCCTTTCCTCATGAAAAGTCAAAGGTAAACTTCAGCTTAGTATTTGTCAAAATTACCATAAATCCTGAATTCGTGGATTTTCCCCACTTGTCTGTAGTTTATTACACAGTATTTCCCTTGGGGTAGATGATGGTAGCCATATAGTTGCACAGGGTCCTTCAGTTGTATTTATCCCTGTTTTCTGAAAGGCAAAGGGACCAGGGCCAGCCTTCTTTGGGTAGAACTACAAGAGGGAGTGGGGATTTCTCTTTTCAATCTGAGCTGTGCAGACAACAAAATGGTCTAAGTGAGTGGGATGGCAACGGCACCACTGGAAAATGCAAGCTGCCCTAGGCTCCTCCAGAGCAGTACCGAGAGCACAAGCTCAGGTTTGTCAGGGCCTGTAACCCACTTGCAAAGCATCTTCGCCGCCTCGCAAGGTGAGAGCAGTCACTCGCGCGCATCACTCACTCACCTGGGTTTCAGAGGCTTTCCCATAACAGGAGGCACTGCCACTCATTCCCACATATTCTACAGGCTTTTCCACAAGGGAAAAACCACTGACTAAATTAGAAAGACAGCCAGTCAAAAAGGGAAGGAAATCTAAGAATAAGGAAGAAGAGGGTGGCAATTATATGCCGGGAGACAAGCAAGGACTTTAAAGGATTTCACACTGACTGCGAAGCTAGAAAATTACAAGCGCGCGGCAGAGTCAGGTCAGAAGAGGTCGCCGTCAGTGCAGCGCTGACGGGGAAGAGCCAGGCGCGGTCCGCCACGGAGCAAATGTGGGGCAGTCTGGCTTCAGTCCTGCCCAGTAGGGAACCCGGCTGCGGCTTGAAGCTGGCGTGCAAATTTTAACGTCTCAGTAAAATGTCCATCGTCTGGTGGCAGGTGGGATTCATGAACAGCGGGCGAATCAAAGCTCTGGACATCGAGTGCTACATTAACGGAGGATGCACGCTGGATGACTCGGAGCTGGTACGTGTGTCAGAAAGCAGCAGTGTTCTTGATTATGAATAGAATGCAGAATTTCTAGATGAGTCTTCATGAAGCCTATTTCCTAAAGCAGTTAAATTCTACAAACAATTCAACTCTGTACTTGACTTTCAGAGAAGAAAAAAGTGGTGCCCACTATATGTGAATATCTCCTTTTACTTTAGGTAACAGAATTTCTTATACTAAAGCTAGAAAATGCATATAAAATCCGCAACCTCAGGTTCCGGGGCCGTGCATGCATGACGAATTTGCCATCCAATACTGCCTTTCGGGGGTTTGGCTTCCCACAAGGAACCCTGGTAACAGAATCTTGCATCACAGCTGTGGCAGCCAAATGTGGCCTTCTGCCAGAAAAGGTAAGGTTGCAGTCAAGTCCGTAATCAAGGTTGCTGAGGAATCACGTGCAGTGGGGAACCAGTCACCTTGACCCGGGAAACACACAGAAGAACCACACAAATTAGCCTTGGCTCAGAATTCAAAATAAATTAGAAGCTACCTAAAAGAACTCACCTCTCCCTATCTTACTCCTTCCCTCCTTATGCAAAGATTTCTCTTTCTTTTTATTTTTATTTGTACAAAATAATTACTGTTTTTAAAATTCAAACCACATTGAAGTAAGCAGAATAAAAAGTGAATGCCCCTATTTTTATCCCCCACGTACCTGTTGGCCAAGAGTAGTCATTGTTAACAGTTCCATGTCTATTGTGCTAACCCTTTTTCTATCTTTGGCCACCGGTTTATATTCATACACACATACATAAACATCAACATATAACATATATGACACATACATAGTTATTTACCAACATGGGATCATAGCATACATATTATTCTGCACCTTCCTTTTTCTACTTGACGATATGCCAATGGCCATCTTTCCATGTCAGTAGAATGATCTGCTTCATTCTCTTTCATCACTGAATAGTACTATGTAATATGGATATGCCATAATTTATTTGGCCACTCCACTATTGATACACATTCTGGTTGTTACCCATTTGGGCCTTTTAAAATGGTGTTTGCAATAAACATGTTGGTACATATGTACCAAGGCTATAACTTTGCCCTATTGTGTAAGTATATTTACAGGATAAATTTACAGAAGTGGAATTGCTGGTGCACTTGGAAACTTTTGAGAGATACTGCCAAAAGAATACTCTCCAAAAATAGTATTCTGCACAATATACTAGAAAGTGCACAGGATGTACATTACGCTCTACCAGAGAGAGGCAGCTTCTGGAACTGAGATCACTGTTGATAGCACTCTTCCATTCCTCACATGTTCCAGTCAGACCCCTGGCCTACTTTTTCCATTTCTATTCCCTGTTTCCCCAATATAAACCCTCCACTCCAGCAAAGACTCTCTATGCTTTGTCCCTTGAACCCTTTTGTCCCTAAATTCAACAGAGGCCTCTCCAGGTTTGTGATCTGTGATTGTCAAGATACTTCCTACACACAAGGGAACACCTAATATTGTACAAGAAAGACAACAGATTTCCTAAGAGAAGTCACGTAGAGTGTTGCGTGGGTACGTAGGAGGAAGACGTCACATTCTCATGGGGGGAGGGGAATCAGGAAGAACTTTCTGGAGAAGACGACACTTTGAGATAGACCTCGAAGAATGATAGCCCAGAGCGTGGAAAGGTATCCAGGCAAGGGAACAGCATGAGCAAGGAGAGTCCATCTCTTCATGGCTCAGTTTCCTCATCTGTAAAATGAGGACAAAGTGACTCACCTCACAGAGTTCCTGCAAGAAACAAATTAGTTAACGTTCACTAAAATATTTGTTTTAATAAACTAGATAGTATTATTCCAATGTTGCTGATAATAATAATTATTTTATTGTTATTAAAATACGATAGGGATAATAAAAAAAGAACTACTGGGCATATCTCAGCAGGTTCTCCTTCTTTGTCACATGTTGCAAGTTCCCAGGACATAAAATACCACCTATTCAAATAAATTTTTTAAAAGATTTACTCCTACATTCCAAAGGCAATTGGATAGCTTAAAGGAGATTTACTATTATCTGCAATGTTATTCCTCTCTAGCAGAACAAATCTTCAGTTGTGACAATAAATCCTTTCTTTAATATACCGTCTACCAGCTCTGCTCCATCCTCTGAATCTTGTAAAACAAAAAGAAAACTCTGCCTCCCTAGGTCCCTCCATCCCACCACCTTTCATGGACTCATCCCTACCCACTACGCTCTGCTTCGAGTGGGGAGAGACCCTGATTGGTGCATTCATGAAGAAATGAAAAATAACCTCTATTATTTTTGCAAAAGCACATGCTGTCTAAAGAAAAAACAGACCCTGTCTTCCCCCCACCAAAGTCTATGCTTTCGTGGAGAGGCTTTTCAAGTCTCTACTTGGCCGTCAGTTTCTGTCTTACCACAACTATTGACTAGATTTCCCACCTGTTTCAGATTAGGGAGAAAAACATGTACAAAACAGTTGATAAAACTATCTACAAACAAGCATTCAGCCCTGAGACCCTGATAAGGTGTTGGAACGAATGTCTGGACAAGTCTTCCTTCCACAGCAGAAGAATACAAGTGGAAGAGTTCAATAAGAAGAATTATTGGAAGAAGAAAGGCATTTCTATCATCCCCATGAAATTTTCAGTCGGTTTTGCTGCAACGAGCTATCACCAGGTAAGACTCTCATATGGTAAGTAATTCTCATACATGGTAAGTAACTCCCAGGCCAGACACACTCCTGGCCCAATCAGCTTGTGTTGACTTTGAAAGAACATCTCACTTCTCAGAGCACAGAGCCCCTCCCTGCCAACACCTGGGAGAAACCTACAGAACACTCCTGAGCAGCCCTCCTCTGCCATCATTTTTAACATAGTGCAATAGAAAAGGTCCCAATGATAGGAAACAGCATCAGCAAGCATGAGACCTGCAGCATAACTGCCAAGATGGATCCATGCCCCCCGACTCCCCACTATCCAAAAGGGAACAGGAACCTGGAAGCATATAGTGCTGTGCTTACTGAGCTCAGGGGTCTCACGGCTTGGGGAGGAATGGGCTTCCCCCATCTGTGTCCCTAGACACCCGCAGCACTCCTTGGCGTACCTGCTACGTCTCAGGCAGAGAAGTCATTCCATGTTGCCCTGGCAGCTGGCAGTTTCAAGCCACCTCTCCCAAGAATCTGCGTCCAGTTCTGGTGGGGAAATGGGAGGGGGTCCAGAAATCCTCCCAAATAAATTTGCAAAATGCAGAAGCAAGTCATTCACAGGCCCTATCCAGAAGGGAGGAGGAAGGGCAGCGTGTAGATGAGTGTATCAGGTACTGCAAGCACTGGGACAGACACGTCTTCCCTGCAGTCCCAGCAGGCATGGACAGGAAAGCTGCTTGGAAAACTGTTTAGAAAACTGGGAATGTTTTTTGGCTACACATCACTATCCACCAAAAGCAGCAAATCTAACAACTGGAAAATCATGCATACATTAGATCTCGCTGTGTGCATACCATTGAAAGCATCCTTCCACTGGAACCCAGCTACTGGCAGCCAATAGATTCTCTCTCCCTCCCTCCCTCTCGCTCACACACACAAACTATGAAGCTGCCTTGCCAAAGGAAATCCTTCTTAGGGAATAAAGGGGTTGCCCCAAATCCCTAATCAACTGAAGTCAGAAAGACTTGAGAAATCCTTGGCCCTGCTATTTTATAGCTGTGTGACATTAAGCAAGTTATTTAACCTCTCTGAGCCTCAGCTCCCTCAATTATAAAATAAGACTAATAATAACTCTGTCTTAAGATTGATGAGGATTCCATGAGATAATGAACGTAGAGCACTTGGCAGAGTTCCTGGAACACCCTAGATATTCCCCGGGGCATCCTAAAGAGCTCAGCCACGCTGCCCAGGGCTCTTGGGCCTCTGATGGGGAGGATGAGACTCCCAGGCCTCTAGGTCACATTCCTGCCCAGGTCCAGGACGCCCGCTTTATAAACAGACATGAGAATGTTAACTGTCCTCCTATCAGCTGGCCTGAATCAAAGGCTGGGGCATAGGAGACCCTGGAGAGCCGCCTGGGTCGTTTCTCTCTGACACCAAATATTGTGTCTTCTCCAAACCAACTCTCTAACAGCAACTGGGTGTCCAACAATCCAATTCGATTCTCACACTGACTGCCCAGAGTTAGCACACACTCCACAGTCAAGGGCTGTCCCACAGGACTGTCCCCATTTCAGACGCCAGCCTCAGTGGAGTGCCTGGCTATGCACACTTCTGCCTGGTCGCCTACTCATTTGTAGGTTTTCACTCCCCTTGCTCAGGTTTCACAATTTGCTAGGAAAGCATTTTACTTATAACTATTACCAGTTTATTATAAAGGATACAACTTAGGAAGAGCCAGGTGGAAGTGCTGCACAGGGCAAGGTGTGGGGGAGGGGCGAGGAGCTCCCACGCCCTCTGTAGACGCCACTGTCCCAGCACCTCCGTGTGCTCCCCAACACAGAAGCTCCCCAGACCCCATCATTTGGGGTTTTTATGGAGGTTTCATTCATAAGCACAGATGATTGAATTGTTGGCCGTTAATGATTGAACACGATTTCTAGCCCAGGCCCCAAGGAGCTGGGGAGAGGGACTGAAAGATCAACACGTACCCCTCTGAAGGGGTGCCGAAGCTGGCTAGGTCCTCCCATGAGTCATCTCATTAGCAGACAGAAGACAGTAAGTTCCAAGGTTTTAGCAGTTCTGGACTAAGAACCAAAGACCAAATACATGCTTTTTATTATAACGCACCTCCTTTCACCTATACAGCCCTCCTCGCCTAAACCGCAGCCTCCTCTGCCCTCCTCCGCAGCAGCCCACTTCCCAGCTCATCACTAAAAAATCTTTAAATCAAGCAGCGACTTTAAGTCTCCGTTTGAACAGCCTCCAGCTTCCCCACAGAGTTCTAAATTATTAATAATACACCCAAGAATCACCTGGCTAGGAGTTGAAGGGTGTCATTCCAGGTCAGCTGGTGACTCACAAAGCTGGAACACCTACTCTAAACTGACAGTGAGGACACTACCCTCAGACGGAGTCCAGAGGCCCACAGGGAGGAAACGCTATTATTAGCATCTGCAAGCCGGGACACCCCCGATCTCCCAAGCCATCCCTGGGCCTCCAGGCATCTCCAGACACAAAGGGACTGAAGCATTCATTCCTCCTCCTGGAAGGAAAAATACCATCTTCCCATTTGTCCAATTCCTCAAACAGTTAAGTAGTGTCTGTGAGATTCAGTCTTGTTCCAAAGTTTTTATACGACACTAAGATGAGCAAGACCAGGTGCCCTTCATCCGTGAGACTCTCAGAGAAGAGTGGGTCGCCTCCTGTGTTCATTTCTTGTGGCTGCTGTAACAAAGTACCACAAATTGGGTGACTGAAAACAGCAAATTTATTCTCTCACAATTCAAGAGACTAGAAGTTCAAGATTAAGGCATCAGCAGGGCTGTGCTTCCTCTGCAGGCTCCAGACAAGACTCCTCCATCGCCTCTCCCAACTTCTGGTGGCTCCTGGTGTCCCTTGGCTTGTGGCAGCATCACTGCAGTCACTGGGTCCACCTTCACGTGGCCATCTTCCCTGGTGTCTTCACACGGCCTTTTCATAAGGACACCAGCTATTGCATGTAGGGGCTCCTGACACAGTGTGATTTCATCTTAACTATTTGCATCTGCAAAGACAACATAAGGTTGCGTTCTGAGGTTCCAGGTGGACATGAATTCTGGAGGGGACATTATTCCCCCGTAAGAGGAAGTACAGAGAAGTGGGTAACTGAGCCTTCCTGGGTGGGGTCAAGAAGCGTTCAGGGAACTTTTAACAGAACAGGGACTGAGGGGTGTGGGCCTGCAGGTTGGGCAGACAGGTAGGGAACACGAGGAGGAACAGGCAGGGCAGAAAGACAAGAGCAAGAGACAGGGCAAGAGCACAGGTCGGAAAGGGGCAGCAGGCCTGGGGATGTCAGAGGAGAGGCAGGAGGAGGCAGGGGTGGAGCTGGGGAAGCGCAAGAGATCAAATCCCAAAGGGCCCGTATTGCAATGAGGAGCAGGGCTTTCCCTTGCAGGCAACGGGGAGTTTTTCCCCACCTTGCCCACTGGCAAACCCCTCGCCCCTCTGGATTCCATTCAGTTGTCCCTTTGGGGAGCCCCTCCCTGAGCAGCAAGAAGGAGTTGGACCTGTCCTCCCAGGCCTCCTAGGGCCCCTTATGCCACCCCTTTTATCTCACTGATGATTCTGCACCACAGTGACTTGATTTCCAGACTATCTTCCCCCTACACTGTGAGCTGCTTGAAGAAGAGGCACTCTGGTTCATCTTTGCATATCTAGAGCTGAGTGCAGGTGGGCACATATGACGTGCGAGTACTTAAAAACTAGTTTGAGGGCCAGCCAGTGATTTTAAGCAGGGGAGTGACTTTCAAACAGTCAGAACCAATACTCACAAACTCCTGAGTTATCCAAAGGGGCTCCTACTAAAACCAGGAAGAACATTTTTTACACATGACTTTTTGCACAAAACAGAAGCAAGCTTGAGAATCCTCTCAGGAAAGCTTGTGTCTCTGAGCCTCCCTGCTCTCTGAGACTGGTGTTTCACCACCTTGTGTTTTGTACCGAACCTCACTAAATACTAGCTTGCGCTGAGCTGTGCCTTCTGATTGTTCTACTAGGCAGCTGCACTTGTTCATATCTACACAGATGGGTCTGTGTTGGTCACGCATGGAGGCAACGAACTGGGACAAGGCATTCACACCAAAATGCTACAGGTAAAATAAATAAAATTAGGCCATTAATCTCTTTATACATTGTTGACATGACTGAAATTTGGGTGTCATCTTTTAGGGTAAATAATGACTCCTCTGTATTCAAATCCTGAAATCTTGACTGTTTGGTTGAAAAGCTTCTTGCATATTAAGTAGAATGGCTGAGGCTGCAGAAATCCCAGCATATGCGGGTACTCCTGGAGCTTGGCCAGGGCTTAGGGGTGGAGGTGGCTGTTAGTGAAAACACCACTAAGGAGCCCGTGCGGCCCTGTGCTGGGGGCTCCCTGCAGGCATAGCAAGAGTAGGAGCTTCTCAGCTTTCTATTTGTAATGTCTAAATTTTAGACAACAATATGGGGTTGCTAGTGTTTTGTTTTGACAAGTAAGAACAAGTATTTCATCAACTGTCATCGTCCCACAATTTTTAAAGGATATTTAACACACATACATATACACAAAGTAATAAGAGTATAATCTCAGGAGAAGAAAGAAAAAGTCTTTAAATTGAATAAATTTAACTTTATGACAAATTTATTAGATTGTTGTAGTACACCATCTGTAGCTTTAGACGGTTAGCCCCTTAGCTCATTTGGAATGCTGTGCCTCTCACATTCCATAAATTCCTGAAAGACTCCTCAATTCAGGTACCTTTGAACTCCATCCCTGTCCTGTTCCCCACTTGCCACAGATAAAGGCACAAGACCCAGCTCTGGGCAGTCATAGTTTCCAAACCTAACTGACTCCAGGAGGAAGGTACGTGATTCAAGCAAGGCCAATGAGTCCTTTCCTGGGACCAATGGGTAATTGCTAAGAGAAAGGAACTATCTTTCCCCTGTGGTTATTTAGATTCCATGCTATAGGCCAGGGGTCACCAAAGGTAATTCTGTGCCCCGGGCAAAGCCTGTCTACTTTGTAAATAATATGGCCATCATAGAAGGAAGAGCAAATGTGAGAGGCTGAGAGAGGACCCCGTTGAGACCAGATAGCCCCTAGATACAGACATGCCTGACACTAGCTTCAGATATCTTTCCCAGTTATATGAACCAATAAATTCCCTTTGGAGTTTCATCACCAAGAAACAATAAAATTGTCCCTTTTTTCCCCATTTTGCATCTTTCTGGAGAAACTTAATATTAAATGGCATTGGTCAGAATATTGGCATTGGGAGCAAGAACAGGTATATAACTATAGACATCCTGAGAAGGTATTTTTTGCAAAAACTAAAAGACAACAGCAGCCAAAATAATGTTTTTTTCTTTTCCTTCCTGCCTTCTCTTTCATTTATTTCCTTTTCATTTCTTATTCTTTTGTTTATTTCTTTTTCTTAGAGGCAAGGTCTCACTATTTTGCCCAGGCTGGCCTCGAACCCCTGGCCTCAAGTGATCCTCCTGCCTCGGCTTCCCAAGGTGCTGGGATTACAAGTGCACACCACTGTACCTGGCCTTCATTTCTCATTGATTGAATATCTTAACTTTCACATGGGTTTGCTAGAGAAACTGGAAGGAAAAGAACAGAAAAGAAAAAACTGATCAGCCAATGCTAGAGAAATATAACCATGTGGGAATAAATAGAAGAAAAGAGGGAGAAAGCTAAAGTTAAGATGGGATGAGGGTAAGAAAAAAGACAGGCCTTCCGGGTCATTCTAAGTTCCTCTTATCCTGATAGCAACAGATTTCAGACCAAACTCCGAGTCAGCCAGTCCATGTAATCTCAATCTCTCTCTCTTTCTTCCTGCCACTGTGGCCGCATCAGCACCTGAAAATCTCAACTTGGCCTATTCCTACACATGTGAAACTTAGAAACAAGGAAATCTTTAACATCCTAAATGCACTAAATTTGAAAAGAAGAACCACTGTGGAATATTACCAAGAAAACACTTTAAAACTCAACATGAGGCCCTACTAAAAAGCAGTTTCGATACTTACAAAGCACATTATTTAGATTTAAAAGGATATCATGGATGTAATAAAAAGAATAATTTTTATTATTTTAAACAATAATGACTCAAATCTTCATAGAAGTCCTTGATGGACTTGAAAATATTTATTTTTCTTATAGGTGGCCAGCCGTGAATTAAAAATACCCATGTCCTACATGCACATCTGTGAAACAAGCACAGCAACGGTGCCTAACACAATTGCGACAGCAGCGTCCATCGGTGCAGACGTCAACGGCAGAGCCGTGCAGGTGATTCCCCCTGCCTGTCTTTCCCTGCTGTGCTTTTCCCACACCTCTGGTTTTCTTAGCAGAATACAGGCACGGTGGCTGGCTGCAGAGAGGTCATCCATGTCACTCGCATAGCCTTGGGATGACCAAAATGTTAGGAGACTGTATTACTTGGAATAGGCTAAACCGAAGTCACAAATAGACCCAGAATGTCACGGCTCAAACACAACAAAAGTTCCTTTCTTGCACACGTACCAGTCCAGAGGAGTGTTTGGTCATCCAAGCACCCACATTGATGGGGGCTCCACCGTCTTCAACACATGGCATTCGAGGTTGCCCTGAGCATCATTTGAGTGAGCATGGAGGAGACAGTGTGGAAGACCCTGGGCCAGACCTGGAAGTGATGCAAGTCACTTCCCCTCATAATCCATTAGCAGAACCAGTGTCAGGCCATGTCTAACTGCAAGGGAGGTTGGGAAGCATGGAGTACTGGAAGCCATAGGCCCAGCTGCTGTGGAGGAAGTGGAGAATGGATTTTGGTGAACAAGCAGTCTCTGTTCCTGGGAAACATAGCAAGAAGAAATTTGGGTACCAAGAAATGCAGAGCTGTGCAGGTTTCCCTGGCACAAATGCGTTCTTGCAGACAGGTGGCCAGACAGGACCCCAGCCAAGGAGATACGGTGCAAGTAAAGCCTTGTCATCAATGGCTTTCTACCAGAGCACTCAGAGCTTGTCACTGTACTTATTTTCTAACTAATGTCTTTAAAAAGTGCTAAATTTTCACTATCTCAGAATAGAATCATGACTTCATAATTCTTCATTCAAACATCTGATTTCATGTACTGTTGAGATACTATCTATTTGTCACGTTTCTATTATAAACTGCTCATTTTTTCCACTGGGATGTTGTGGGAGCCACGTTTTCTCAGTACACTGCATTAATGCCACCAAGAAGAACCACTTTCAAATCAATCTGAATTTTGTGGAGATGTCTCTTAGGAGGTCAAAAAGCACAGACTTCTTTTTGCTCAGAACAAATGTGTAAGAAACCTCAAGTGCCTGAGATCCAATTTGGGGTAGGATCAAACACAAGAAAAGAACAGCTCCATGTGTATGGGAGTTGTCAGCCCAAAATCAATGTTAATCCATCTTCTAGGGAATTGAATTTTAGGTTTCTGTTTTAAGGATCAGAAACCTTGTGGATCTAGGTTATGATAAAGTAAATTTAATTATCTTCTCATTTCACACCCAAAGCCAAGGGCTCCATTGCAGGGGGTTCATGGTGGGTAGATGGATGGACAGAGAGTTGAATATTTCAGACCCAAGGGGATTCTGGCACCTCCTTGTTGCAGACTGGAAAGCACAAATTTCAATGAAAATAGAATGTTTATTCTATTTGTTTTAATGGCTGGAAAATAAAAAAGAAGGTCTGTAAAAGTACAAAAGATCGAGAAAAGGAGAAGAACCTGAATATTCTAAGAAACAGGATATGAGAGTAGAAATTCAGCTGAAGCCATATTTTCATAGGAAGTGAAACAGAAAGGGAAAAAGCCCACCAGTAGCCGATACCACCCCCAAAAGCAGGGGTGTTATCATCTCCACGTTCCCAATGTGTCAGGATCAGGCACATCATAGCACTTGCTGACCTAATCTACGATCAATGGATTTCTTTCACACAAATCATAACCACCAGGCTCTTCTCTAATGTGCATTCTCTTCTTTAATACTTCAAGAATGCTTGTCAGATCCTTCTGAAACGGCTTGAGCCCATCATTAAGAAAAATCCAGAAGGTACATGGGAGGACTGGGTAAGTGTTCCACCCCATTTGTTACTAAAAATGAGAAAACGACCCAAACCCGTGCTAAGAGCATGCCATGGCAGTGCACAACCACCCTATGTAGAGACAGGCCCTCTAAGTCTCACAGGGATGGAGCCCCATGTTGAGTGGATTTCTGCAAAAGGGCAAGATGTCCAAAGGTTGAGAAGGCTACTCTAGGATGTATACCAGGTATGATGGAGAGAGAACACAAGAAACAGCAGCCACTGGGAGAAGGAATGGAAGTGTATGAAGAATACACAGAGGTCTTACCCACTCTGCTTAAGCAAGAAAGAAGAGGAAAAGACTGAGCCTTCCTAAGCCACAAAAAAATAAAATAAATAAAAATAAATAAATTTTAAAGATGCTTTGGGTAGGGAGGAGGAAAACTAAAAGGCCTAGTTGCTGTTAAATATGTCTCAAGGGAAATTATTCACTTAATCCAATTGTACAATATCCTATACATTTTTTCATTAGAATAATCATCTCACACTTACACACACACTTACTATAAAGTTCTGACATTTAGAAATAAAGCCCCAAATACCTTGTGCACTAAGCCTCTATATCATGGATGTGTGGCAGGACTCTATTTTATATTTTTTCAATCCAGACTTCTAAACTCAATCAGAAGGAAATTGTCAGTGTGCCAGACGAAGAAAAATAATATTATGATATGTTCTATTATTGGTACCAAAGCACCAGCAACAAGGATGAGATGTCAATTTTATATAGAACATTTTTGTTTTTACCTATCAGATGGTATATTTATTTCATTTTAACTAAGTATTCCCATTCTGCAGATAGAAGCTGCATTTGAACAAAGAATCAGTCTCTCAGCCACTGGATACTTCAGGTAAAAATCACAATAATGTGTTGACCCCAGCACTCTGGGAGGCCAAGGCAGGAGGATCACTTGAGCTCAGGAGTTCGAGACCAACCTGAGCAAGAGTGAGACCCCCTCTCTATTAAAAATAGAAAAAGTAGCCTGGCTTTGTGGTGCACACCTGTAGTCCCAGCTACTGGGGAGGCAGGAGGATCACTTGAGCCCCGGAGTTGGAGGTTGCAGTGAGCTACAATGATGCCATTGCACTCCGCCCAGGGTGACAGAGTAAGACTCTGTCTCAAGAAAAAATAAATAAATAAAAAATAATGTGCTGACTTAGCTGAGAAAATATGAGGTAACCCAATCCCTCTGAGCCTTAGTTCCCTCATTTGTAAAAGAAGTTTCTATTATGAGACTGCTGAGATTTCTTCCAGGTCCCAAATTCTATGATTTCACATAGGCTTTTCAGTTATGTTCAAAGAAACATTAAATAATAAAAATACCTCTATTGGGTTAAAAAAAAAAAACAAAACACTTTGACTTACAACATTTAATCATTATTTACTATTTTTTATTGTGAGTAGTCAAAGGATATTATCATTAGAAATAACTTGCATCTCAATTTTACAAATCTCCCTGCCTTTACCATAAAACCTGTCTATGTTGGAGCTTCTTGCTGGGTGGGAAGAGACGGGTAGGATGGTAATCACCAGTCATCACTTACGCAGTGTCGGTCCGTGGGAGGCCCTCAGGAAATGTGTGTTAAGAGAATGAATCACAGAGAGAAAAGCTGTCAAATTCAAGAAGCATGTGAAATTAGTTTTACGATCTAATGAAACAAGCCACCCAACAACATTCTCGCACGCACACACACACACACACACACACAGAGCACTAAAGCAAATCCTCATGAAGAAAGAAGGAAAGAAGGAGGTAACAGCCCAGCCCCGTGCCCTGTACATGAGTTCTAAATTCCTGAATTCGGTTACCCAAGAAGAGAGCAAACCAGCCCTCTATCTGAATGCATCTTCCATTATAAATTAATGCATTGAATTACCAGCTCTGAATTGTTTACCAGTCTTTCTCTCTGTTCGTTTGGCTAGCACAACCTGTGGGGTCCCTCTGGGAACACTGACAAAAATAGACTGAGGTTCTCAATGGTCAGGCAGGGTCAAAGCTCAAACCCTGGACCATCAAGATACAGACACATTGTGAGGTCCGGACCCAGTTTGCTGGCTTCTCCCTCTCTTTGACATCCTAACTGCAGCACAAGGAGTATCCTGTTTTTTTTTCCTTTTTTTTTTCCCCTTAATTTTTATCCTCTTTAAAATGGAGGCAAATGATAAACAGCTAGGTTGTAAATACAACGTAGCAGTTTATTTATTTTTCTTTTTTTTTTGAGACAGAGTCTCACTGTGTTGCCTAGGCTAGAGTGCTGTGGCGTCATCCTAGCTCACAGCAACCTCAAACTCCTGGGTTCAAGTGATCCTTCTGCCTCAGCCTCCCGAGTAGCTGGGACTACAGGCATGTGCCAGCATGCCCGGCTAATTTTTTCTGTGTATTTTTAGTTGTCCGATTAATTTCTTTCTATTTTTAGTAGAGACGGGGTCTCGCTCTTTTTCAGGCTGGTCTCGAACTCCTGAGCTCAAACAATCCGCCCGCCTCGGCCTCCCAGAGAACTAGGATTACAGGAATGAGCCACCGCACCAGGCCCACAATGTAGCAGTTTAAATGAGCTTAAAAGGCAATTGAAATGAACTCTGATCAAATGAAATGCTATCATACAACTTTGGTAATTTTTACAATGAATCAACATTGTTTGCACCTCACCTCACCAGCTAAAGGTCTCTCTTTCTTCCCTCAGGGGCTACAAAGCCTTCATGGACTGGGACAGGGGTGAGGGAGACCCGTTTCCATACTATGTCTACGGCGCCGCCTGTTCTGAGGTTGAAATTGACTGCCTGACGGGGGCTCACAAGGTAAGTCAAGTCTAACTCTCCTGTTGGCAAGTTAAAACAGCAACAACAAAAGTGTGTTGTACAGTTAGTAGCCCAATTTCATCGCGTAATGCCCACAACAAGAACAGATCCTTTCAATTCCGTGGGAGTGTCCAGAGATCTGGCCTTATCCTGAGTTTCCTCTTAAAAAGACAACGCAGTGGTCAAGAAGGAATCGCCCACGACAGCCTAAAATGTATTGAATTTCTTATTTCATTTCAGACAACAAAATCTCTTTCCAAAGTTTTTCCAAGGAAAAAATTCTATTCCTAAAGGAAGGACAGGACAAGTTATCTAATCTAAAGGAATAGGTAATTTAGTAGTCTTCAGCGAACATTTTGAAAGCCTGTAGTTAATGTGCTAATGTTAAAGTCAATTATCCTAAGGGTACTACTGACCCCTAAAGAAATAGATTTGGTGAGGGAGAGGTGTGAAAACAATTTTTGTGTTTGCTGTGTAATTGAATATCCAAGAAACCACTTATTGGAAGCAGAGAGTCATATTCTTTTTTCTTTCTTTTTTTTAGAGATAAGTTCTCTCTCTGTCACTCAGGCTGGAGTGTAGTGGCCCAATCATAGCTCACTGCAGCCTCAAACTCCTGGGCTCAAGGGATACTCCTGCCTCAACCACCCAAGTAGCTGGGGGGACCACAGGCATGCACCACCATGCCCAGCCTTTTTTTTTTTTTAATTTTTGTAGAGATGGGAACTTGCTATGTTGCTCAAGCCGGTCTCAAACTCCTGGCCTTAAGCAATCCTCCCACCTTGGTCTCCCGAAGAATTGAGATTACAGGTGTGAGCTACCACACCAGCCAGGAGTCAGATTTAACCCAAAGTTAACTGCTTGCACCATAGAGGATAAATCCATGAATATACCCCAGGTACCATTCTGGGAACAGAGAGATTACAGAAACTTCAAATAGAATATAGTATAACCCAAAGTATGGTAAATTGTTAGGAAGTTTACACAATGCACCAATGATACATCTAAATTTCATATACAAAAATAAAATTACTACAACATCACCTTGAGCCACCTTGCCCAAAAATATAAATGGCAATTTGCATAGATACAGATTTAGCAAATTAAAATACAGGACAGCGAGTTAAAACTGAATTTCAGATAAATAACAAAAAATTTTCTGGTATGAATATGTCCTGTGCAATATTTGGGACATACTTACTTTATCTGTCAATTCTACCTGAGGAACTCAGTATAAATCTCTCAAGAAACTAACCTCATGGGAATCTTCCTTAATGTATGGTGCCAGAAAAGTTAAAATTTGGTCTTTTCTGTGCCTTCCAGTTTACATTTACGATTTAAGGTTCTGTAATTTCAATATCACTTTGATCCCTTAGAATAGTTTATTCCTTGAAGAGGTAAAACATCTTTTAATTAAAGAGAAATCAGAGAAATTAAGTGACAGGCCTATGCTGCTGGCTGCCTGTGTTTGGTGAACCAATCACCGTGGATTCAGCGAGAGTGCCCAGCCATCTCTCTCCACTGTCCAGCACCCGGAATGCCAAACACAGCAGGCCCACTCTGAGGTGTGTCCAGTCTCCCTCCTGGTCGAGGCTGAAGATGATTGAAGGCCAGTCCCAATGCCCAGGGTATATTGTCCGAGAGGCCAAGGTTTGAGCAAAAAGAGATTTGCCAAATCCAAAGGGCTGGATAGAAAGTAGGAGCCAAAGTAACGGGAACGATGATGTTATCAGAACAAGCCCTGGAAAATGGGGCAGAAGGAAAGCCCAGAGATATTCCTGAGATAGACCACAGGCATTTAGGGACCTTCTGGGGCTCCCTAGCAACCTGTATGCACATGCCCAGTGCCAAACAGAGGGCCAGATTTGTGTGATGTTTCTCAGAAGAGGAAGTAGACGAGCAGAGTCAAAGGTGGTCTCAACATTTGCCCTAATACCTTCCACAATCTTACAAATCCTCAGTCTCATATATGCCAGTGTGGCTATGTGATTTTCTCAGAAAAAAGGGCAGCAATACCACCTGCATCAGATCATCATGAGAAATAGATGAGCCCATGAATTATATTCAAACAACAAATCCAGGTTGAGAATCAGGTTGAGAAAACACCAGGCACAACAATTATTTACCAAGTGACTCACTCAGACACACCAACATGTCATGGACTTTGAAGTCACTTAAGAGGAGTCAAAACCATGAATGCGAAAGACCTTCCAGGATGATTGACAGTCCTAGCACTAAATCTAAAGAGCCTAGCAGATGTCCTACCAGCTCTACAGTTGACGGGGTTCAACAAATGTTAACTGTTATCAGAACCAAATCACTATAGACTGTTAATTAACCAGCAGGAGTTCTGGAATAACTGGACACCATTTGAATAAACCTGAAAATAATAGTTTTTAACTCGAATATTTATGGTGAGGTAATTTTTGTGTTGGGCAGAAAATCAGAACGGACATCGTCATGGATGCATGTTGCAGCCTAAATCCGGCCATCGATATCGGGCAGGTAGGTGCTGGCCCGCTCAGGTGGGTGCCCCTTCCTGAGGGTGATTTTGGTGTAGGTAAAGGCTTTCTAAAAAGGATACAATGTCACAAAGCTTGAAATTGTCCCCCTTCAGATCGAAGGATCGTTTATTCAGGGAATGGGCCTTTATACCACTGAAGAACTGAAATATTCCCCAGAAGGTGTCCTGTATTCCCGGAGCCCAGATGAGTACAAAATTCCAACCATCACTGATGTCCCAGAGGAGTTCAATGTCTCCTTGTTGCCATCGTCACAAACCCCACTAACCATCTATTCATCTAAGGTAAGCACCCAAACCTACTACTGCACAATGTAATGGGTTGAGTAGCAGCATGGAAAATGAAAGTAGGTGGACAAAATAATAAATAAATGTTAACTGTTAGCAGGACCAAATCACTATATACTGTTAGAATTTGGAGATGAATCACCTAGAGAAAACTGAAATTCAGAGAAGATAAATGATCCACTCAATGGCAACCATGGACCAAGGATGTTAACACTTTCCTCTTTCACTGAAAACTCTAAAATTCAGCAAAAAGCTTTGCCTTCTTGATAGAATAACGCTTTCGCTTAAGACACTTAAGACCACAGTGTTAAACAGGATTGAAGGCACGATGCTACTGAGATCTCAGGAAGCAGTGGCAGTGTGGACAGAACCCCAGACGGAGGCCTTGGGAGACCTAGCTTATGGCTCCAGCCCCACCCCTCCCTGTGGTCTTAGGCAAATCACTCACCTCTGAAGGGCTCAAGATTCTCAGCCACGCCCAGAAATGAATCCAGAGCGGTAGGTCTCAACTTGCCCCCCACCTCCAGAGAACATTTGGCAATGTCTGGAGACATTTCTGGTTGTCACAATGTGGTGGGGAGCAAGGGATGTTACCACTACTGGGTAGAGGCCGGGGATGCAGCTAAACAGCCTTCCATGCACAAAGAAGGCCCCACAGCAAAGAATCACCTTGTGCAAAATGTCAATAGCATCAAAAAGCAAAGACATCGACCCTTAGTAATTGCTAAAGTAACGAAACTGCAATTAAAGGTATTTGTTTGCATCTCTGTATGCAGGTTACGTTAAAACCACGCTTAGTAAAAACTTTATCTAGGTGTGAGATGTACTGTTAAAGTTTTCTTTAAAATTTTTTGGGAGAATTCTTGCTAGTACCCCAAAATAAAGAGTCCGTATATGTCTGCAAGAATTTCATCATTTCCAAACTTCCACTTTCAGTCCAGGAGCACCCTCTAGACCTATGGTGGTGAGGTCAGGGTAAACTGGAAAGGAAGGACAAATAGTGGGGCCTTTGAACTCTCATTGGACTGGAAATCACTCAAAGGGGAAAAGGCAGCTCAGACCCTACAGGGAACAGCTTTCAGGTCACCAAGAGTAACAGGCAGATGGGACCCTTGAGTCCTTGTGGTTGTGGCCAGCCACCCACAGGCAGAGCCTCAGGAAGATCGCGGGTTGCAGGTCCCCCAGGGAGTATACTGTGTAACAGTAGCAGGGAGCTACCAGGAGCCAGGAGCTGTGCCTAGATGCTTCTGCACTTCCTGACCCTCACAGCACCCTCACAGGTAGGTATCCTTGCCCACACTTCACAAGGAAACAGAGGCTCAGAGAGATGATCCCACTTACTGAGAGGAACATAGGGAGTAAGGGCCAGGATTCACACTCACTCTTTCTAGCTCAGGGGTTGCAAACTGGTGGCCCACTGGCTAAATCTAGCCTGAAGATGTATTTTCTTTGGCCTACACAGTGTTTTTAAAAGTCAGGGAATTTTTGCATTAAAATAGAAATATCTAAATTCTCTTGAAAATTTGGATGGTCTGATCATTTTGACTGCATTCCTAGAAGGCAACAATTATCTAGAAACAAAGAACAGCTGCCCCCTCTAGATGGGACATGGAGTATCTCTACTTCACCATAGTTCCCACTATTCCTTTCTGTCCTTCATCTGCCTACGTCACTCATTTACCGTATCTGCCTATTCCTTGCAGATGATAGGTTTTCAACCTTTCATCTGGTATCAAAGTCTGTACTCTTTCTTCTAGAATACCCTGTCACCCCTGACCCTGGAGTCATAATGAATCATTTCCTCTCTGCTGATGAAGCTGGCCAATTCAATCCACTGAATGTTCTTTACTAAATAGGGTACCCTCTCCTCACCACACCAAGGCACACATGCACACACACACATATACACACATACACACCCTTCTTATAGAACAAAGATTTAACCCAGACAGGATTAACGATCTGGGAAGTTCAGATGATATAAGGATTTTTTTAAAGATAACTCAAGCTTCAGTCAGTAAGTCAGTGAACGAACATTTATTGAGGACCTTTTATGTGCAAGACACTGTGCCATGACTTGTGGATACAATAGTGAACAAGATCAGGCCCCTGCCCTCTAGTAGCTTGTGGTCTAGTATGGAAGCTTCTAAAACCAATGTGCTTTCTTGCAGGGCCTCGGGGAGTCTGGGATGTTCCTGGGGTCATCTGTGTTCTTTGCCATCGCTGATGCTGTGGCCGCAGTACGCACAGAAAGAGACATAGCCGAGAACTTCATAGTGCAGAGCCCAGCAACGCCAGAATGGGTTCGGATGGCTTGTGCAGATCGGTTCACAGACATGGTATGGAATTATTGTTTATTTTCCTAAAAGGTGATTTTTCTACTTCCTGCTTGCCAGACCTCTTGGGTAAATTTATAACCTAACCTGTGTCTAGCTAATCAAATATGAAATAATTAAAACAAATCACACAAATATATCTTGTATATAGGTAGTAATTTCAACTTTTTAAAAAACATTTCCCCATGTGTTATTTGATTTGACTATCTCAGCAACCCCGAAGTATCATCCATGCTTCCAAAACTAATAGCTAAATGGGAAGCAAACTGTGGTAAGCTTTCCCTCCCTCTACCCTACCTAATCCATCCTGCCCTTCGACAAAAACAGACACACACACACACACACATACACACACACATGTCACATAGCCATATTTGATGTTACTTCCATGTTCCCTATACAAAGAGCACACGCAGACTGCCCATCATTTAGAAATAATGTGATCCCACTGACAGCTGCTGCCTTTCCACTTCATTCCCTTCCCTTTCATGCCAATGCCTCCCAGCCCAAGAGAGAGAGCACTAGTGTACCTGGCACACACGTGGCAATCCCAACTTGCTGAATGTTACAGCTAAGCAACCTTCCGGAGGTCATCGAGTCCAACCTTTGCCAATTTCCTAAAAGCATCCTCATTTAAATATTAAGTAATAATAGCAGCCAACATTGCCTGGGCACTGTACTAAACGCTTTACACGTATTATCCCGTTAGTCATCACTGCAACTCTATCGGGTACTTCTCCTAGTTTTCTCACTGTACTGTTGAGGGAACTGAGGTGTAATAACTTGCCCCAGATCACACAGCTAGCAAGTGGGGGTTAAGATTCAACATCTGGCTTTGCTATAGTATACTGCCTTCCGGAGAGAAAAGAATTGATTCTCTACTTTCTAAAAGGAAATTTATGTTTTCAAATTTTTATTAAAAGAAGCCCAAGTATTAACTGACCTCTTCAAAATAGCCAGCTATACAGTGAAAAAATAATATAGGAATGTTGATTAAAAGAAAGTGTTATAATTATCCATTTCCTTCCCCTACGTGATCCATGTCGCCTTCCAAATTTAACTCAACAATGTTTCTTATACTCCAATAATACCAATTACCCTGTGATTTCCCTCTAAATCTTCTCCTAGTCATTGGTTCTCACACTCCTCTGAGTCCACTGTCCACAGCAATTAAACAGTCACCCGCCTCTGGCCAGTCACTCCTCAGATGGGCAGGGCCAGGGGACTGCTCCCTCCACTCCGGGAACTCCTCTGTGCTGATTTTGGCCTGGAGGGCCATCGTCTGCCCACTCCCAAGCATGCCCTTGGCACAGTCACTGTGCAATCATGTCATCCCATACCCAAGAAGCAAAAGCATAAGCACATCTCACCTTTAAAAAAATGTTCTCACTCACATTTTGCAATAATAAATATCCTTACTGGAATGGGGCAGAGTAGGGAAACTAAAAAACACAACACAGGGAAAGGATTCTTCTAATTTTTCTCTCTTGCCCGGGGTTAATGTTTTCAGTCTTGCAATGGCGTGGCTCCTGAAAAGAATTCCTTCATTTCCAAGATTTCAGGCTGTTTTTAATAGCATGGTTGTCTGGCAAAGTTTCTCTTCCACATGCAATGGTAAGAAGTGACTCACTTTGATTTCATTTTCCATTTGGGACTCAGACCCTTGGCGACCTGGTCCATGTGAGCAGACCATATTTTCTCCCAAGTCTGATGGTTGCTGGAAAAGACTAATTTAATATGACTTCATGGATATAAATCTACTAATTTGTACATCCATCAATCGAATGCTCAGAGCCAATGCGAGAATCACCTCCCACTTTCTAAAACACTCATGAATGGATACATGGTTTCTAAATATGAGATTATGTTACAATCTATATTCAATATTTTAAAGTTCATTTTAATAACACATGTTACATTATTTCTTTATAAAAGTAACATGTGTCCATTATGGAAAAATTAGAAAATACTGAAAATAATAAGATGAAAGTTAAAATCATCCATAATCCTACCCACCAGAACTAACTATAACCATTTTGGGTACATGTATTTGTGTGTACAAACATATATATGTTTGTATGTACAATATTATCTTATTTATATACTCGTTTTATAAAATTGGTTTATCCCTGACATAAATGCTTGAAAAGATTTGAACAGAACGATTGAGAGTGACTCTGTCGGGCCTTCATTCACAGGAAATCTGAGTTGGAAAGATACTTTTCCCATGAAACATCTCTCAAAAAATAGTTGCTTAAATCCAAAAAGAAAATACCTGGCCAAACTCATTTACTCTACACACTCACAATCTTCATTTATAGCCACTGGAAGAAACTTGAGGGGTGGAGGCAGGGCAGAATGTTTAGCTTCTTAATAATAGGACCTTTGTTATTGTATTAAGGCCACTTTAGACCATGTAGAGAGTGAGCATTTAGCCTTCACACCTATCCTGACTCACACTGTCCTTAGCCATTCCACTGACCTCACTGACACAATGAGAATACAGGCCTCTTCAAATCCTTGACAAGACTTCGATGATCCACACGTTACTTTGTTCTGGCCCCCAGAACCTCTCTCCTCAGCTGGTCCCCAAAACAGAGAGGACAACCAGAAGCCAGCCTTGAGTGAGGCCTCCCAAGGAGAGTAGAGAGGAGGAAGTCCTGACGCTTAGTTTAACAAAAAGGCCAAGAAACACACAAAACATAGATTCTTCTGCTATACCTGTTGCAGGAGATGGCAATACTCCTCCACCCATATAGGAACAAACGAGATACCTAGGAATCCTCCTGGCGTTTCTCTCCCTTATACTCAGTAGCCAGCCCTTCACCATGTCCTGTTCATTTTTACCTCCTAACGATCTCTTGACCACTCCATTTCCTCCATTCTTAAGCACTGTGCTATTCATTCATTCAACAAGCGTATGTTGAGTGTCTAATGTGTGCCAGGCATTGTTCTACAGAACAATGGTCTGGACATCACAGTGAACAAAACAGAGACCCCTGCCATGGTGGAGTTACTTCCTAGTGACCCCAAGTCCAACTACCATCTCTCTAGCCTGGGTCAAAGTAGCCTCCTGACTGGTCACCCTATAGCCCCAGCAGCAGAGGCTTGTGCTATGACAAAGCTGACCGTGTCACTCCAGCACACACAAAGGCAAAAAGCTCCCCTTTGCTCTTCGGAGAGATAAAACTTCTTAACTTGCCCGACCAAGCCTACAAACCTTCAGAGTCTGGCACAGAGGGCCCCACCCGCCTCTACAGCCACATGAGGTACCCCACCCAGCTACCCTTGCCACCTTCTGTCATTTCTCATTCCTCGTATCAAGGACAGAGTTGCTCACTGCTGCTACAGGGTCTCTGCCGGGCTCTTCCCTCTACTTGGAACCTTCTTCCTTTCTTCAGCTGGTTAACCCCTACTCAGCTTTCATATTTTACTCAAATCCAACAAGTTAATTTGATGCCTTCCTTTCTGCAGAGCTTGAGGCACAGGGAGGACAGTGGTGAGTCAGACTCTCAGGTCCCTTCTCTCAAGGCATTTATAGTCTAGCAGCAGAGAAAGACAAACAATGAACTATAAGTGCTTGGCTGACCCTGGGTTATCCCAGCAAGTCACTAGAACAAAAGTTTTCTAACTTAGCCTTAATCTTTTCTTAAAGTCAGAGAAGTCAGATGGGGTCCCAGCTTTGGTCACTCATCATGCAATTGTTCATTCAGCTAACGTATTTATGGAGCACCTTCCCAGTGCCAGGCACTGCTGGGGAACCCGAGAAATAGTAGTGAGCAAGACAATCTCTGCCTGCATGGAGCTTACATTCTGTTGAGGAAGCCAGACAGTAAACAAGTGACCACACAAACGATATAACCGCAGGTGGTGATGAATGCCATGAAGCAAAATAGAAAAGTAGGGGACAAGAATGTGATGGGGAGATTGTTTTCCACTATTTTAGATAGTTTGTTAGAGAAGTTCTCTCTGGGGATGTTCACATTTGAGCCAAGGCCTGAATGAAATGAGGGAGCAATCACAAAGCTGGTAATGGTGCATTCCAGGCAGAGAGTAGCTAGTGCAAAGGCCCTGCGGCCGTTTCAACAGATTCAAAGTAGCTGGGACCAACTCGCCCTCAAAAGTGGCCTTCTTCTTAAGTGTCTGACTTGCCTCTCTAGTAGAAAAAACTTCACAATTGTTCTCCATGGCAGAAAGATAAAAGAAATAGAAACTTGTGGCCACAACACTTATCTTCACATCTGAAGGGTGAAACCTGGACAGTCCTTCTTCTAAACAGCAGCTTTCCTGGCAACTAGCTTCTGTCACGTTCCAGGTCTACTTCTTCAGATCTTTAGAAAGTACAATTCATTCATCACCTTAGGAACCACAGCAGGCCTCCCAAAGTTCTTATAGCCTGGCTGATCACACAGACCAATCTCTTTAAAGCATCTTGGAACAAATCTGAGCTCATATCAGAATTGACATTTTCATTTATTTATTTATTTATTTAGAGACAGAGTCTCACTCTTTTGCCCAGGCTAGAGTGCCATGGCATCAGCCTAGCTCACAGCAACCTCCAACTCCTGAGCTCAAGCGATCCTCCTGACTCAGCCTCCCAAGTAATTGGGACCGCAGGCGCTTGCCACCACGCCCAGCTAATTTTTTCTATTATTAGTTGCTCAGCTAATTTCTTTCTATTTTTAGTAGAGACGGGGTCTCGCTCTTGCTGAGGCTGGTCTCAAACTCCTGACCTCAAGAGATCCTCCTGCCTTGGCCTCCCAGAGTTCTAGGATTACAGGTGTGAGCCACCACACCGGACCTAGAATTGACGTTTTTTTAAATACGTTTGCTCAAACTACAACTTAGGTTTTAGTTGAAATATATGATGACTCACTGGTATGCGATGCTGTACTACGCAAAAAATACATATATTTTTTGAGAACCATAGATACTAACACTCTTTGTATTTGGCTCTTGAACACTGTTGTCAAAACACAATTTGTTCTGACGAGTAAGAAGTTCAGGGGGTCAGAATGTCTGAGGACTAGAACATAAATATTAAAAAGTTCAAAACCTCCTCTTTTAATAACCTCCTTATAGCCATAAGGTAAATAACACCCTGCCTAGACCTATTTCTTAAACAGAAATGATGGTAAAACACTCAGTACTTTTCCCTTGGAATTAAATAAAATAATGTATGTAAAAATACTGTGTAAATATGAGTCACTCTGTAAATATTAGAGTTAAGGTCATCACCAGAAACCCGTAAGTGTTAATGACCTTCTTCAAAATATGCCTCTCCCAAAGGGCTTAAAAAGTGTTTCCACATTAAATCTAGTTGACCTGCTGAGGGCAGAATAAACTATAACCCTTATAACGAGCAGTCTCATTTTCATGGGTAAATTGGCTTCACCAACAGGCAGGCGTTGGTAAGAAACTTTGGGCATTTTTGTTACAAAAAAAAACCTACTGTTTGAATGAGCATTTACTACATCAAAAGGTTTTTTTATATGTTTGGGTTTGGTTAACTTGATCACAGAGCTGTTGACTGCTGTTTTTACACATAGGCCGTTTCTCAGGTGGTGAATTTCTGGTGAAAACAGTGTTGCTGGTGAAGGTTTCTGCTCAGAGCCGACAGGGCAGCCCGGCTCAGCCAGACAGGGCCAGAAACATCATCTCTATGTAATTTCCTTTTTGGTGATGGGAAAAAGAAAAAAAAATGCATTTCTTGGAAAATGTGTTTTGTACAGTCATTTAAAATTCCACAAGAAAAAAAAAAGTAAATTTTCCTTAAATATATACAGAGATACATAATTAACACTTTCAAATGAGGACTTCTGCTTAGAAACAGTGATTTCATTTTTTAAAAAAATCTTTAAGATTCAGAGACATGAAGGGATTCACACCTTTAAAAATTAGAAGAATACTGCCTTGGAGAATTTGGCAATAGAAAAGATTTTTTTTTTTAGTTGTGTTACCTTGTTATCAGCAGCAGCAAAAGGTATTTATTGAGTAACCACAAAAACATGGCATATGTGGGCTGCCATAGTGGGAGCCCTGTAAAATCAATTAGCAGATTCAGTTTCCAGCTCCTGGAAGGTAAAGTCAGACAACTCAGGTGAGAAACAGGTTTGCAAACAGGTTTCAGCTCACCCCACATTTTGAAGGGGCAGCTTTGATAATGCTGACTCCTAAGGAATCTTTGCAACCACAAGTGGCTAATGTCATGTGTTAGACTGAGGCTTGATTTTATAGTAACTTACTTAAGGGGGGAAAAGTCCTTTTAATCTTAGATCAGTACTCAATTGCAAATGGCCATGCCTGCTGTTCTATGAGATTGGCAATGGCGTATTTTATTTTATT
>NW_012135303.1:4414724-4430123 GCF_000956105.1 Propithecus coquereli | reverse complement strand
TGTGAGACTTGCCAGCATTAAAAGTGCCACCTGTTTAGTTCAGTAAAAGGAGCCCTTCCTTCCAGATGGAGGAGGAGAGGCACGTGAACAGTTCGCATGCCGCGGGCAGCCTGGTTTATGTGCACTTCTCCCAGCTGGTTCATCCCCAGACACCAGTCCCTCTAGGTGAAGCCTTCTCAACCCCGTAGCCTATGCACAACCTTGGATTTCTCTGAGCTGGAGAAGATGTACTGCTAGTCCTACAAGACTGTATTCTATTTCCTATGGTTCACATAACACAACGTGTAGAAACAAGCAGTTCTCCAACCTGCTCAGCTGAAATCTTAGCCACATATAACCGGCAGGGCCTTAGGCTAGCACAAACATGCCTCAGTCACATGGATTCTTTGAGACAGAACACAGAAGCAGACTGCATGACTCAGGGCAGACTGCTCAGCGTGGAGTCTCTCATGGTGTCTTCCTCAGAATGCTGAACCTATTGTCCTGTTCCCATGAGACACACATGCATACATGTATGCACACAGGAACACAACAGACAGACAGGTGTCTACACATTCTTAACCACATTCTTCTCCCTGCCCCTCATGCTGTCTTGGAAGAGGTTTTATTGGCATTCTAACAGGCTGTGAAACTGGCTCCACGTTGAACATAGCTGTCCCAGGATGCAGGGACTGAATCTGTTCCCTGCAATGCTTGGTGACACTTCACACAGTAGCCATTTTTACTACTGAAGGGGATTCTCTGATACTGTTATTGAATGTATTTTTATATCTAAAAATCTCTCCTACCTGGTCTCTTACTCCTGAGGTTGGGAGAAGCAGAGGAAAGGGAGAGACAGGGAGAGTACCTAAAGGGGAAGAGAACAAAGCTGGAGGCATTCCACAGCATAAGACAGGGAGCAAGAGACGCAAAATGTAAAGCAGGAAAAAGACACCCACCTTATCCGGCAGGGAGAGGGATTACAATGAGCTGTTTTAGCTCGTTGTTAAGACATGGGGCCTGGAGTTAGAGGAACCTGGGTTTGAATCCCAGCTCTACCTTTGATGATTTAACTTATGGCTCAGTTTCCTTATCTATAAATTATGGTAGGAATGAGAAGTAGAGAGAATAATTCCAGTTACTTTACAGGGTTGTTGTGACGATTGAATGATAAGATAACATATAAAGCAGTTAGCAGTTGTCACACATAGTAAATGGTCAATATATATTGATGATGAAGATTATAATGAAGATGATGATGATGATGAAGATGATTGAGTCAGGGTCCCCCTGACCACCCTCAGGTTCAATGACTCACTAGAAAAACTCACAGAACTCAGGAAAGCTGTGGAATGCACAGTTGTGGTTGATTACAGTGAAAGGACACAGATTAACACCAGCAAAGGCAAAAAGTGCACAGGGCAGAGCCCAGGAAGGACCCGGTACAAGCAGCTACTTGTGCTCTCCCAGTACAGTCACACAGACGCACTTAACTCCCCCAACAGCAGTGTGTGAGACGATGCATGGAGTATGGCCACCCAGGGAAGTCCCCTGAGCCTTGGTGCCCAGGGTTTTTATTGGGGGTCAGGTCCATAGGCATGGAATGCCCATGTGGCTGATGTGGCCAGTCACTAACCCCCCAGGGGTCAAACTGTTACCAATGCCCAAAGCCACAGGTAAAGCCCCTCCACGACCCAAATACAGTCTCCATCCACCAACTGCCCTCCCTCTCACAGCCCCTTGTCTTTTCCCCTCCCTGCTTCTTTTGCATTTCTAGATGCCAGACTCTGTGAGACTTGCCAGCATTAAAAGTGCCACCTGTTTAGTTCAGTAAAAGGAGCCCTTCCTTCCAGATGGAGGAGGAGAGGCGCGTGAACAGTTCACATGCTGCGGGCCCCTGCTTTACCTACACTTTACTTGCAGGTTATCTCCCAAGACCTGAAAGAACCAAACCTTTCTTTGAAATGTGCAGAGTTTGACAACCCAGGCCTGCTGAGTTAGTCCTGTACTGCACAATCACAATGAAGAATCCCGGGGTTGATGGCAACTACCTTGAGGCCAATGAGACTAGGGCCAAGTATTATTTCAGAAGCTGAGCTTTAACTAAAAGTGGAATCAGTCTTGACATCCATAGTGCATGTAGTTCTTTAGTCAGCTAGCTATCAGGAAACAAGCAGGGAGGAAAAGGAGAGTGGCGGAGGGGAAGATGGCACCAGGCAAGGGAGAAGATGAAAGAAGGACGGGAAGAAGATCACCAAAGATCCCCGAAGAGCACCTTAAGTTCCAGGGCTTGGATTTTTGAGGCCACAAAAGGAAATTGTGTCCTCCCTCCAGAGGCTAGGGAGTAGGTGAGACCCAAGAAACCAGCGCAGCAAGAGAATGTCGGTCTAAGCCCCCAAACAGAAGGATACTCCAGGAGCCCAGGTCTGGTGAAAAGAACAAGAAGTGAGTTTTAGAAGAGGTTAAAAAGTCCCATAACCTTTAGCAGAAGGGTAGACCTGAATCTACCTCAGAATAAACTGAGGCGCTATGTCCAGCCCAGCCCAGGTAGAACAGGCTAGTTCTTTTTTCTTTTCTTTTTTAAGAGACAGGGCCTTGCTCTGTTGCCCAGGCTGGGGTAGAGTGGCACAATCATAGCTCACTGCAGCCCCAATCCCTGGGCTCCTGGGATCCTCCCGCCTCAGCCTCCCAAAGTACTGATATTACAGGTATGAGCCCCCGCGCCTGGCCCGGAATAGGCTAGTTCTAAAGAAGACAGCCCGGCACCTTCCATAGGAGCAGCTGAGGGAACAGGGAAGGCCTTTTGGGAAGGGCAAACCTAGTCCTTCATTTACACTTCAATACAGATAAAGAGCAAAAAGTAAGAGCAGAACTTATGAATTTTTTTGTCTTTTTTTTGTATTTTTGTGAAATAAAGAAATACTAGGAGGGGAAAAAAAAGCTTTTTGGAATCTTCACAGCTCTCCAACATTAGGGAAGTTTGTTTTAGTTTTTAACACCTTTGTAGCTAAAAGTCAACCAACGCTTCAAACAAAAACATAACAGGGGAAGAGAGTAATGTGTGTTCTGCTTTGGGGTCGAACCTAAGGCGGGAATTCCCGGCAGAAGAGACGAGCATTCAGAATCACAAGGAAGGAGAAACGAGTCATTCTTGGAGCTTGCAGGCCAGAAGCATGAAATGAGGCTGCAGTTTAACTAGCAAGAAGAGCACAATACTACGCAAATTATTTGGCTAACGGTGCAGACAGGGCTGTTACTGTATCACTGCAGAGGAGTCCAGGTCTAGGGGTTCCAGTGTAAACACCTCAAGCCTAGCCACATCCCACTTTCCAGCCCCCTCTCCCAAATGTATTCGTAGGATATATATTATAATTCTCTTTGGGATTCATATCTGGGAATCGAAGATAGTCCCTCTAATTTAGCAACATTAGGTGTAGCAGAGAGCACACCAACCTATTGTCTTTTCAGAGTTGTCACTGGAAAGGAATGACACAGTCTCATTTCCCAGGAGCCAGGAAAATTCAGCCTTCTCCATCAGAAGATTTTCTGAAAAAAAGATTTCGCATAATAGTTCTTGGTGAAATATTACAATGATATTATGGTACATTAATTTAAATTGCTTTCTTTCTTAGATCCCAAGAGATGACCCTAAGACATTTAAACCTTGGTCTATCCCTATAGCATAATACTGCTGTCATTTCCTAAAAGGTAAGATTAATAAGCTAAAAGATATTGGAAGATAAGGGGACTTCCAGTAAAATAACAATAAAAATCTTAAACAAATATAAAAATAAATAAATGAAAGATAATTACTCAAAGAAGGGGGAAAATCAGCCAGTCCAGTGGTTTTCAAACTGTGTTCTATGGGACCTGAAGATTGCACAAGTGGTTAATTCAAGTTTCATTTTTAAGTCAATATATCTTATCCAACATTTTAATCCTTTAACAATAAACCTGTCTGGCTTTGGAAGCTGACAAAGGATGGTCAGAATGTCTTAGCCAACATGGCAGTTTTTCTTTTTATTTTAAAATAAAACAAAACATGAGAAGGCAGAGTGGACTAAGATATTTAAAGATCCTACTTGCTGATTCTTTTAAGAATCACTTCCAAATTGAATGCAAAACACCAAACTGAAATCTATTGATTACTACATTTGTAATTAATTAGTGCTATTTGGAAGAGTTATCTATTTGTATTCATTGAGTTCAACACCTACAATTTTGTGCTTTTTAACACAAAATAGAGAGCACTGAAGACTTTGGAGAGTGGCCAAAGGAACTTCTTGGGAAATATAAGCTGATATTTTTATTGTTAGAAAATTTAACTTCTGCTTTTCTGCAAATTTATTGAGCAAAAACAGAAAAACCGAAATCATTCTAGAAGAGAAAGAACTACATCATAAGTTCAGAGAAAAATTAATGAAGTTTTTTCATTAAAATCTAATTTTCCAATTAAATGTCTAAAACAACCCACAAGTATTAATATATATAATATGTTTAATTCCATTGTGCTTTGTCATATGAGAACAACTTGTATTGATATTTTTACTAAATCAGACTAAATAAATAACTGATGAGAATTTGCTTCTCCTTTACAACAACAAAAATCACAATAGGTGACACTTAAAATTACACCTTACATTATTGTAAAACGATAACCCAAGGAATGCAGGGCAGAATTATCTGAGCTCTTTCCTTCTTGCTGTTTCCGATTATTAAAGTTAAATGGGGGTATGATGGCAAATCCACTCTAATCCCCATGTACAACAAAGCATGTAAAGTACATAGCATTGTGCCTGGCATATAGTATTTAACACAGGATGGCTACACACACACACACACACACACACACACACACACACACTCAAAGATGTGCTTAATACCAAATTTAAACTAACTGAATGAACTGAGTTACTGAGTTGTCAAGTTTTTGTATAGACTTTAAAATAAAGACTATCTCCTCAGATCACAAAACAAATTTAAAAAACAGAAAACAAAACAAAACAAAAAATCCCTATTGCCACTTTACCATTTACAATTATTTCTATGTGTCAGAATTTTCTCCATGCTGTGCAATCAAAGCAAAATGCAGATATAAATTGCATTTTGAGTAGATAACTGTCATCTTTACCTGCAACTTCAAGTTTTTGCATTCTTCAAAGTAGCATAATTGTTCTCAGATATTTGCTTTATAAGTAAGTGTTCAACATTGACCTTATATATTAAAGTTATACCACACTAAAAACATATACATGCATGTGCGCTCCCCACACATTTTTTTTGATAGAGACAGATGGGGTCTTGCTATGTTGCCCAGGCTGGTCTTGAACTCCAGGCCTCAGGCAATCCTCCCAAAGCACTAGGATTACAGGCATGAGCCACTGTGCCCCGTCTCCCATAACATTTTAAACCTCTGCTAAAAATGTCTGAAAACCTCTGATGTCATCCAGCTTGTAATAAGTGAAGACACAGAGGCCAAGGGAGATGAAGTAACTACCCAAATGCACTTATTCACAGCTGCAAAGCTTACCAATCCAATTTTCAACTACTTATTCTCCCCACACACAAAAGTTAATGTACACTTTGTCTCATAATTGTTTTCTTTTCCTTTTTTTTCCAGGTGTTTCAGTTTCTCACAAGTAAAAAAAAAAAAAGGCTTATTCCAGTCTGTCCCTGGATCTAAGGCCAAAAAAAGAAGAAAAAAAGATGGCTTGTTAATCCTAACTGATATCAAATTGATATTCTTATACTACTGTGGTGGGGGAGAAAGACATGAAATTTAGAAGCATTATCCACACCTGAGTACCTTAACAAGATGAATCATAATTTACAATTTACTTAGACTTTTCAGGCTAGAGGCCACCAGGAAAGCACTGCAGTAACCACAGAAAGCAAGTTTAATACTGGTTTGTTTCTATAAACATCATGTAAATGTTGCTGTAGAAGCAATTTTTTTCCTTTCCCTGTCCATCCGATCTAACTGGACTGGTAATACAGGTGACAATCACAGAATGAAAGACACTTCTCCATAGACAAACATCTGATGACTTTTCCCAGTGATGTATTTGATTCAGAAGACACAGAGCAGTGACACCACAAGAGTTCTGCAAGTTTTTGTTTTGTTTTTACCATGGATTGACAGCAAAGGAGTGGTATTTTCCTCATGTAGATCTGTTATTCAACTGACTAACATTCTTTTGGAATTTGGAGGGGGGAAAAGCAATGTAAAAAAAAGTTCAATGTATTATTCCCCAAACCCTCTGTTTTTATTTTATTTCTTTTTAATTTGTGGATGAAAAACATCCCATCTGGTATCAAAGTTTCAGAAATACTGCATGGCTCAATTTCCCATACATTGACGTGTATAACACAGAGCAAAAGAATTACAGATTGTAATCACCCTACCTTATGGCTTAAAATATACAAGATCCACCAAATTCCATTGATCTGGGTTTTAGGGGCCTTCAGAGGAAGAAAAACCATCATATAAATTAGGCCTTATTTGACCATAAGTCAGGAGGTAACCTGACCCTCTACTAGGTGGAATAGACATGCTCAGGGTCACCAAGCCCTGCTTTGCAGTGACTCTTGCAGTGGCTGAAGACAGTGAGGCAGAGCTGAGAACGCTGGTGACTGGTGAGAGAAGGTATGAGATGAGGCATATGGCAGAGCCTGGAGGAGGCTGAAGGTCGCTCAGGACCGTGGGCACATGTGCGTGAAGGGCTGGGGCACAGCTGTCCACAGGGCCATCTGCTGACTGTGGAGCCACCCCTAGGCCACAGGAGCCCAAGGCAGGAAGTGGGACAGGAGCAGAAAGGTCATGGGCAGGACAAAAATTATGAAAGATACACGAGCAGAAGAGCTAGGAAAACTTGGAGTGGCTGGGATGAAATAAATTTAAAGTATTTTTTTTTAATTTTTACTCTTAGGCCGGGCATGGTGGCTCACGCCTGTAATCCTAGCACTCTGGGAGGCCGAGGCGGGAGGATCGTTTGAGCTCAGGACTTCGAGACCAGCCTGAGCAAGAGCGAGACCCCGTCTGTACTATAAATAGAAAGAAATTAACTAAAAATAGAAAAAATTAGCCGGGCATGGTGGCACATGCCTGTAGTCCCAGCTACTCGGGAGGCTGAGGCAGTAGGATTGCTTGAGCCCAGGAGTTTGAGGTTGCTGTGAGCTAGGCTGACGCCACAGCACTCTAGTCCAGGCAAGAGAGTGAGACTCTGTCTCAAAAAAAAAACAAAAAACAAAATTTTACTCTTTTGAAAAGAAAATCCTTAATCTAATAAGAATGCGAGAAATTTGTTTTATCACATGTATTACATTAAATGATGGTAAATATAATTTGTATTTTTTTAATTTGGTCTATCAGAGTTAAGGATGGTTACTGTGCATTTATTTTCCATTTGTCATGGTTAAAAACTATAAAGCATTAAAAATAGAGTGGTTTGAATAAAAATTATTTCTGTGGGTTGATGCACTAAAATCTGGATGGCATGGATATTAATAAAATAATTTTTTAAAAGATACATTTGAAGCTACATATTTGAAACCCATTCTTTGGGCTCAATAAACATTGTTAAAGAATGAAAATCACTAAATTTTTTAAATAAGTAATACATTGAAATAGCTCAAAAATTACAAAAAAAAAGATAAAGCAAAGACTTACTCTCATACTGCAATGGCCTGAATGTTTGAGTCCCCCCAGAATTCATATACTGAAATCTACCTCCCAAGGTGATGATATTGAAAGGTGGGGCCTTTGGGAGGTGATTAGCTCAGGAGGGCTCCACCTTCATGAATGGAATTAGCACCCTTATAAAGAGACCCCAGGAAACTAGCTAACCCCCTCCACTATGTGAGGACACAGAAAAAAGGGACCATCTATGAACCAGAGAGGGATCCCTCAAGAAACATTGAATCTGCTGGACTTGATTTTGGACTTCCCAGCCTCTGGAACTGTGAGCAATAAATTTCTGTTGTTTATAAGCCACCTAGTTTATGGTAGTTTTGTTATAGCAGCCCAAACCAACTAAGACACCTACCATCCCCAACCATCTAATTCTCACACATGCAGAGAGTGTAACTACTTTTATTAGCTACTTTTTTTTTCCCTTCAGGAACAGCTGGTCCCAGAATGCCCAGCCACTGCTGTTAAGATCAGAGCTACTCTCAGGTGGCCCTACGAATGGGCAGGATACAATGACCAAATGTCAGAATGTTAGGGAAAGTCTAAGGCAACAGGACAATCACCTGGTTCTGGCCCCTGTTGTTACACCTGCTGTTCCTCTTCTGTCTGGACAATTCCACCCACTCCCCACCATCAGTGGCAGCCTTGTGCCTATAATAGTGAGGAACCATCCCCCCAATGCTCATCTTGTGCTCTTTAGATCCTATCTCTTTCCTCCTGGGTCTTGGGAATGCAGGAGGCATTTGTACTCTTCTGAGCCTGGGTTCTCTGAGTAGATTTTCTCTCGTGTAAAGGAAAATAGCCTGCTCCTAGCACCACCCCAAAACAGTAAAAATTAACACTTGATCTGTCTCATAATTGTGTAAACAAATAGCAAAAGATATCCTTTCCAATTCTTAAGATGTCGAAAAGTCAAAAGTTCGGTAGAAATAGTTGGAGATAGAAAATAAAGACATTTTCTGAGTCTCCCCACACACCCTTGAAAGTCAATGTTAAGATACCACTGAGTACAAAGCAAGTATTGTTTCCTTTGCAGAAGCACCGTGGCAGGACAAGCTGCTCCGTGCTCCCGTAACTTCAAGTTTAGATGGTGTTACTGGCTGGCTAGCTGGTCTCGCTCCAAACCATTCTGCACACAGCTGCCAGGATAATCTTTCTCAACATTTGTAAACACCCCCTGTCACTGGGTAAAAGAGAAGCATTCAACAGGATGGTTTCTTGTTCCAAAAGGGACTTTAGTGTCATCTGTATAGTGGTTACCTGTTGTTTTTATCTGACCAGTGTCTTTTCCTTTGGGAAATCATCCGTTATCCACTCCACGTGTTCCAGCCAGGCTGCTGGAGAAAAGAACAGGATAAGCCGGGTCAGAGTCTCTCTCCTGAGAGTTAAGAGTCTCTTGAGCAAGGTACACAAGGTTCAAAGGCCAGTGTGGCAGACTGCCTGGATGGCTGAGCCGTGAAGAGCAAGGCCATGAGCTCCTGCCGCCGAGATTCCCAGGAGTACCCCTGTGCCTGCACATCTGAAGGCCTGGTTCTTCAGCTCCGCCTTCAGCTCTGTGACCTACCCAGCACCTTGCCATCATTTCCTAAGACTGCTGGAACAAACTACCACAAGCTGGGTGGCTTAAGTATTTAATCTCTCACGGTTCTGGAAACTAGAAGTCCCAAATCAAGGTTTTGGCAGGGCTGTGGGTTCTTGGGAAGAACCCTTCCTTTCCTTTTCTGCTGGCTCCTGTCAGTCCTTGGCTATGGCTGCATCACTCCCATATCTGCCTCCGTCATCACGTGGCCTGCTCCCCTGTGTGGCTGTGTCCAAATCCTCTACCTTTCTCATAAAACCACCAGTCCATTGGATTTAGGACCCATCCTAATCCAGTTTAAGCTCATCTTATGCTAGCTAATTATATCTGCAAAAATCTTATTTCCAAATAGGGCCACATTCTGAGGTTCCAGGTCAACATGAATTTTGGGAGACACCATTCAACCCACTATACCAATAAACCTTCTTGCTGAGGCTAATAGATACAATTTTGGGGTGGAAGTGACCCTCTCTCCCTTATGCCCCTATTATACCTGGTTCTTCTATCACACACACAACCTATTTGTCTGTGTGTGTCTAGACGAGAGGCCCACTGACTGAAGGCAGGGACTGTGTTTTATTCCTCCTTTGCCACGGGTCTATCTCAGACTGATACTTACATGTTTGATTGGAGAAGAGTGCTCTATTTCTGTAATAGAGAACAACGACTGTGCTCTATGACAACAGAGAATACTGATGAAACTATACTGTGTAACTCAGATACCCAAGAGCCATGAGCTCTAAGGAAGGTAAAAAGAAAGAAGCTATAGTTCTTTGAAAAGAAACCAGGCTGCACATTGTTATTGGATTTACATCTGCTGGAGCCACTATTTATTTTACTTTCAAATGTTTTAGAAAAAATTCTGGACCGGGTGTGGTGGCTCACACCTGTAATCCTAGCACTCTGGAAGGCCAAGGCGGGAGGATCACTTGGGCTCAGAAGTTTGAGACCGGCCTGAGCAAGAGTGAGGCCCCATCTCTACCAAAAATAGAAAAATTAGCCAAGTGTGGTGGCACATGCCTGTAGTCCCAGCTACTCAGGAGGCTGAGGCAAGAGCATTGTGAGCTATGATGACACCACTGTACTCTATCCAGGGTTACAGAGTGGGACTAAAGAAAGAAAGAAAGAAAGAAAGAAAGAAAGATTCCAAAACTTAGAAATAAGGCAAAAAAAAAAGTACAGTGTGACTTTTCAATGTTGTACTCTAGCACTGTCTAATAAACCCATTTCAGAGTAATCTGATGCCCTAGGGCTGCTCTATCTGTATAGTAGCCACCAGCCACATGTGGCTATTTAAATTTAATTTTTGATTAGTTAAATAAAAAATTCAGTTCCCTAGTTGTCCTGGCCACATTTCAAGTACTGCATTCAATAGGCACATGCAGCTAGTGGGTGCCATATCGAACAGAACAGAAAAGACGATTATTCATCATCCTAGAAAGTTACATAGGCAGTACTGTCCTAGGGAAATGTAACTTTATCTATCTACTATTTATTAGGGCCCAGACTCTGAAAAGTCAGGTCATGCGGTAGGCAGAATGATGGTCCCCTAATGACGTCCATGCCCCAATGCCCAGAACCTGTGAATATGTTAGGTCACATAGCAAAGGGGATTAAGGTTATGGATGGAATTAAATCTGCTAATCAGGCATCCTTAAAACAAAGCGATTATTTGAGCAGGAACAACCACAATCACAAGAATCTTTAAATGTGGGGGAAGAGGGAAACAGGAGAGTCGGTGTTAGAGAGATGCAGTTCAAGAAAGACTCAACTGGCCATTGCTGGCTGAAGATGTAAGGGGGACACAAACCAAGGAATGCAGAGAGTTTCCAGAAGAAAAAAAAAAGGCAATGAAACAAATTCTCCCCTAGAGTCTCCAGAAGGAACACAGCCCTTTTGACCCCTCGATTTTAGCCCAATGTGACCCATCTTGGACTTCTGATCTTTAGAACTATAAGATAATAAATTTGTGTTGTTTTAAGCCATCGAGTTTGTGGTACTTTGTTATAGCAACAATAGGAAACTCATACAGGTACTAACTTGTAGAACATTGATAAATCACAAAGGATTTCTTTTTTTTTTCTGAGGCAGGGTCTCACTCCGTCACCCAGGCTAGAGTGCAGTGGTGTGAGCTATGGCTCACTGCAGCCTCAATTCCTGAGCTCAACAGATCCTTCCATCTCAAGCTCCCCAGAAACCAGGATTATACAGGTGTGTGCTATATCTGACAAATTCTTATAAAATTTTTTTTAAGGATGGGGTCTCACTATGATGCCCTGGCTAGTTTCAAACTCCTGGCCTTAAGCAATCCTTCTACCTCAACCTCCCAAAGTACTGGGATTGCAGGTGTGAGCCACCATGCCCAGCAGGATTTCTGCATAATTGAAAAGAAACCAGTTTCTTTTGTTGTTTGTTTGGGAGTTTTTCCCCCTAAGTCTGCAATCTTATTCCAATGTTCTTTTTTACCATACCGGTTTCTCATATCTTCCTTTGAATTTGCTTTATTGCACTGGCTCCCTCATTGAGTGTATCTTTGACATCTGCTCACTATATATCGTATAGGAGTTTATATTTTTAAAGTTTATGGTTTATATTTTTAAAGTTACACACTGATGTGTGGCTAGCAAGGAAAAAGACAAACATAGGACTCTGAGGGTTTTCTATATGTCAGAAGAGCCGACATAACTTATACCGTGATGTAACTGATGAACATACTTTATCAATAATTTAAATGAATAAACTTAATATCCTACAACAAATACAATTTATTGACTAAATGTAACTGGTAGACGATGACATCATAGGAAGAATACATGTATATAAGTATTTTGTTTTAACTTTAAACAAACAGCCCAGTGTAATTAACATTAAATGAATAACTAAGAACTTCTCCCTCTTCTTTTTTTTTTAGAAAATAAAACAAGAACAGAGCCTGCACTAATTTAAATAGATCTTGTGCACGTCTCTGCTGTCTTTGTTCCTTGTGCTCAAGAAATTGTTGGAATACATATGTTCTCGAAGTTTATCCAGATCAGCATCATAAAAACATAAAGTACCTGAGTTTTTCTTCCAAAGCCTTTCAAATACCATTGCGACCAATAGTTTATTTATATTCTTAAACAAAAAGTAAAAGAATCAAAGTTTGGGAGCTTATTATTTCTATTTCCACACCCTATTCTCAAGTTGCTCATAATCCATAAAAATTGAGGAGAATGAGGTACACGTTTTTAAAAAACAACAAAAAAAATCCTGTCCTCTCTCCTCAGCCCTGACATTATTCTCCCCACTCCTAAGTTATCCATCCATTAAATCTCACCTAAGGAAGCAAGGGTAGATCTAGCAGAACCACCTAAAGAACTTTTCCAAAACTCCCATACCCTGCTGTCCACCCCTACCCTATCCTGCTATACCACCGAAAGGGGTATTGTCAGAATGTGGGTAATTTTCAAATCTGCAGGGGGAAGAGGAAGAAAAGCAAGTATACAAAAAGCAGGTTGTTGGAGGGTTGCATTGACTTAGTTAAAATAGGATCCAGCAGGGTCTCAGTCTCCAGCCCACCACTGCTCCATTTCCCCAGAGTGGAATTTCTACAACACAGGCGGTCTGCTGGTGTTGTACTTTGACAATCTCCAGTTGTCTCCACTACTGACCAGATTGATCACAGGGTGACCTAAGGCAATCAAGAAATTGACGAACACAGCAATTGACAGGTTCTTTTCACAAATATCCACAGCCTTCACTAGTGAGAGGTAAGTCAAGCATCTTGCCTGACAGGGTCACTCTGAGAGGACACAACAGTCTGATAACGGAATCATCCATGTTTCTTGTTGGGCCAGTGATCGCATCCTCTGGGAAGCAAGCACTCAGAACCAGGAGTGCTCCAGACCTTCTTCGGAGAGGTTCATAGAGTGTGACCTTTCTAGCCAACCGTGTATCTTATTTCTAGCATCCCCTATACCAATTAACAAAACCATGTGATGGAGTCTTGGCAAATTATTTGAAATGCTCAGGTAACCAATTTTGAAGTGCAGATTCATGATTTGGATTCTTCAAATGCAAATTAACTACACCTAGGGTGCAAACTGAGTCTACCTAGGATATATAAAAAGTCAATGAATGTTTAAATATATCATGTAGTTTACAGTAAATTTCTCAAGTACTTCAAAGTAAATTACCACATAGAACGCAGAACACAGATGAAGACCAAACTCCTTAGGATGGTCTCCCAGCCCTTTTCAAGCTAACCCCAGCTTCATGTCTGCCATCCCTCCCCCAGCACACACATACACAGATACAGATATACATGCACCCTACACCACACTCACCAAGCTGCTCCCTGCCCTTAGAATTCGGTAGCCATGGTCCCATTTCAGACTGTTCCCTGTGCTGCCCCGACTCCCTCTTCCCTATCTAACCAACCTCCTCTCTTCCATCAAGATCCACCTCAAACACCTCCTATTCAGGATCCTTTGGGGACCCATTGTTCCCAACCCTGTAGAATTGGTCACTCCCTCCTTCCACATTCTAATGGCACCTTGTACATATACCTCTACATCTGCACATTCACGACGGTATTGTGCTATGTCCCTCACTGGACAGTGCATGTCATACACTCCATGACTTGCTGTCTTCAGACCTCCATTGCAGTCACCTAGTAGGTATTTGTTGAATAAAGGAAATAAAAGTGGAGGTCCGGCCAGGCGCAGTGGCTCACACCTGTAATCCTAGCACTTCAGGAGGCTGAGCAGGAGGATCACTTGACATCCTAGAACATTTCGTTGTCACCTCTTCTCCACCTAGGAGAAGCAGAGCCCTTCCTAGTTCTCACCAAATGCATTTCTCAAAGGCAATTAAATCTATTGTTCTTCCTAGGCAAGAAATTCTCAAAATTTCTGAAGTCCTAAAACCCACAATAGCCTTAATGTTATTCCATAACTCTTTTTACTTAGGCTCTAACAGTTCTTCATGGAATTTAGGTATTGAAAACTTTGAGTTGAATTCAAAGCAATACGTATAGAGAACTAATGGAGAATTTCATCTTAGCACTTACTGTCACTAGACACCTAGTGCTGAGAATCTGTGTTCTGGGCAAGCCTTATTGTATAATGTTCTCTGATGCTACAGCCTTCTGCACTGGTTAAGTTCTGAAAAAAATGGAACTGTTTTTTAAGAGAGAACTAATTTTATCCCAGAAGGATCTGGGAAATCCTCCAAGACAGATTTAATACTGCATTTTAAGAACAGGACCTGAAATGCATTATAAGAAAAAAGGTTCTACTTTGTCTCATCAGATAGAGTGACATTAAATTTACTTAATGGTAGTCCATGACCTTCTTTTGGAAGAATAATAATCATTATTATATTATAATATACTGTAATAATGTTATAGTTAGCTTACTTTGAAAGCAAAGCAGTCATAATTTCTCACAAACTTTCTATGAAGAATTATAAAACACATGTGAAAATATTTTATAAACAGTAACCTCTCTATAAATGTAAGGTCTACTATAACCACTCTATTAGTACTAGTAGTGGCACCCACTAAGTAGTAGCAGTAGTACTACTATTAATAATAATAAAGCAGTGACTCAGTTCCTTTATTATTATCATTTCCTGATGACCAGAGGAAACTAAGTTCTATTTAGTTTAGTTGCTTTTTCATCTTGGAAAAAACTTTCCATCACATAGAGGCACCCAAAAAGTGAAATTTGGGTTTTAAAAAAGATACCAAGGAAAGATGGCCATCCAAATATGCCAAACAAACAGTTCTACATTTGAGATAATTTTCTAACAAAGAGATGTTTAGATCTGGGGTCATTAGTAAGATTTCTTATTATTTAGTTGCACAGTAATGTATTTAGAGATATGAATTAATAAGCAATAGTTTTTTCTAAATAATCCTATAGCTAATATATCATATGCCATCACACTGGACCTTTGTTGGGTTTTGTTTTGTTTTGCTGTAATGAAATCCTGCAATGTTATATAACTTAGAATGTACATATCACCGAAAACACTATTTATTTTGCAAGTCACTTCAAACCGTTTTCTGAATAAACACTTAATAGGAGCAAAGAATTTTCCCCTTAACTTGTCATCATTCTCATGTGGAGAGAAGAGAGAGAAGGAGAGAGAGGGAGAGAGAGAGAGA
>NW_012135303.1:4344077-4414099 GCF_000956105.1 Propithecus coquereli | reverse complement strand
ATTGTAAAAATTTTGTGAAGCCCATGAAAATACTTCCAGCTGCACATACATACATAAATATATGCATACACACACACACACACACACACACACACACACACACACATATATATATATATATATACCTGTGTGTGTGTCCAGAACTATTTCATATATATATGATACAATATTTAAGCCAGGTTCATCAGGTGTTCTATAAGCTTCTACAAAACTTAAAGCACAGAAATATAAATATTTTCCCAGATCATTTTCCAAGGGTAGCAATGTTCTTTTTGAAACAGGCCCTTGACATCTTCCTAATTGTTGGAACAAAGACCTACTGTTACTTGCTTTTGAAAAAGAAACATTTATGTATCCTTTTCCCAAGACAGCTATACAGCAGGTGAAATTATCCAAAAACATCATTTCAGAATGCTGGAAATCAACCAAAGGCAAATGACAGATTGAGAAAAACTGTTGGACTTAGGTAAGAAAAGGGAGTCTGTGGCATACTTGCCTGCAAGAAAATAATAAAGATAGAGTGGAAATCAATGAAATAAAAAAATAAGAAAGAATCAGTGAAACCAAAAGATCTTTTTCCTTTGAAAACATCAACAAAATTGATAAACCTTTAGCTAGACTGACCAGAAAAAAAAGAGGCCAGGTGTGGTTGCTCATGCTTGTAATCCCGGCACTTTGGGAGGCCGAGGCAGAAGGAATGCTTGAGGCCAGGGGTTTCAGACCAGCCAGGGCAACATACTGAGAACCCCATCTCTACAAAATAATGAATAAAAAATTAGCCAGGCATGGTGGCACATGCCTGTAGTCCCAGCTACTCGGGAGGCTGAGGCAGAAAGATTGCTTGAGCCCAAGAGTTTGAGGTTGCTGTGAGCTAGGATGACACCACTGCAGTCTAGCCCAGGAAACAGAGCGAGATCCTATCTCAAAAGAAAAAGAAAAAGGAAGAAGAAAAAAGAGAGAGAGAGAACACAAATTACCAAAATCAGGGATGAAAGAAGAGATAGCACTACCAACCTTACAGAAATTCAAAGGGTTATAAGAGAATATTATGAAAAACTTTATACCAACAAATTAGACAATTTAGATGAAATGACAAATTCATAGAACAATACAAATTAGCAAAATTTACTTAAAAAGAAATTAAAAATCTGATTAGGTTTATAACAAGTAAAGGAATTACCTGTACTAATTAAAAATCTCCCTACAAAGGAAAGCCCAGGTTCGGATGGCTTAACTGGTGAATTCTATGAAATATTTCAGAAAGAAAAAATACTAATCCACTATAATTTGAATGTGTCCCCCAAATTTCATGTGTTAGAAACCTAATCCCAAATGTGGCAACATTGAAAAGAGGGGCCTTTGAGAGGAGATAGGATCATGAGGGCTCTGCCTTCAGGAATGGATTAATCCACTCATGGATTAATGGATTAATGGGTTATCAAGGGGGTGGAACTGGTGGCTTTTTAAGAGGTAGAGAGACCTGAGCACATTAGCACACTCAGCCTCCTTGCCATGTGACACCCTGCACTGTAAGGGAGTCCCACCAGTAAGACGCCTCTGACCAGATGCAGCCTTTGAACATCTCAGGCCTCCATAACTGTAAGAAATAAATCCCTTTTCTTTATAAATTACCCAGTTTCAAGTATTTTGTTATAAGCAACAGAAAATGGACCAAAACAATCCTACACAAAAAATGTTATGAAGATTGACAGAAATGACTAATGAAATATTTTCATTCACAAAATAAATCTTTTTTTTTTTCTTTTTGAGACAGAATCTCACTCTCTTGCCTGGGCTAGAGTGCCATGGCATCAGCCTAGCTCACAGAAGAAACCTCAAACTCCTGGGCTCAAGCAATCCTCCTGCCTCAGCCTCCCAGGTAGCTGGGACTACAGGCACGCGCCACCATGCCCGGCTAATTTTTTCTATTTTTAGTTGTTTGGCCAATTTCTTTCTATTTTTAGTAGAGACAAGGTCTCGCTCTTGTCCAGGCTGGTCTCAAACTTCTGAGCTCAAACAATCCACCTGCCTTGGCCTCCCAGAGTGCTAGGATTACAGGCGTGAGCCACCATGCCCGGCCCACAAAATAAATCTTAATTCAAAGTAGGAAAACCAATCTGGCCTATCAACCATGAAGAAAAATTCCAAAATACTTTTATCATAACACCCTGTATTGAATGTGGCTAATATTTTATCAAAAATGCTATTATTTACATGCTGGAATTGGCAAGGTTAGCTATTACAGAACTTTTAACCGAGTACTAAAAGTCTGAACAAGGTTTTGTGTAGCACTAACAAAACGAAAGTCAGTCTGAGGCAGGCTTGGGTCTTATCTACCTAATCAGACTTGTCCTCAAAACTCGGATTTACCTCTACTCTCCTTATGGTCATCGGTTACATTACTACAGCATTTATCAAGCAGACGCGGATTGTATCGCTGACAACTCCAATCAGTTTGAGGATACCAATAACAAGGCTGAAAAAGACATGAAATCCCAATTTTGAAAGATAGAAGGGTATTGTCACGTAGGGCATCTGATACCTACATTTCACAGAGAGGTTAATTGACTCTTTATCCATCTTTAAGCATCCCTATAAGGAAACCAGCTCTTCCTTAAACTTCCTTGTCACCTTCTTTCACCCCTATGATTAATTCTACGATCGTAATGAAAGTACTTGTTTTATCATTCCATACTTACTAAGGCATGTTGCTCGCTAAACATTGAAGCAGTACTAAAATGAGTAAGAAATAGCTGCCACATCAAGAATTTCAGTTTAGGATAAAAGACAATTATAAATACAAAAGTACAATAGATAAAATATCAGAAAGAAAGTACTAAGTACAAAGGAAGTTCAAAGAAGGAATATGTTCACATCAGCCTCAGAGACTAAGAAAGGCTTAAGGGGAAAAAAAGGTAGTTAGTTGAGATAAAGTTTGGAACAGTAAGTAAGATTCGAGAAAAGGGAAGACTCTTCTGACTAGAGCATAGAGGTCAGTTGTTTTTCTACCATGATACAATTTACAAATGACATTTCCTACACCAGCCCACTGTGCCTATTCCCATGAGTGCAACTGAAAAAAGCATAAAAGCATAGAAAAGATGGCTGCCTTGCCATGTTCAATTTCCAGTAACTCCAAACCCCTCCCACACATCCAAGATATATTGTATATCAGAATGCAAGGGAGAATGATCTTATAATACAAATAACCTGTAAACCACTTTAATTTTCAAAGAAAAAACTTACCTTTTTTTTTCCTTTGGAGACAGTGTCTCATTCTGTCACCCTGGCTAGAGTGCAGTGGCATCATCATAGCTCACTGCAACCTTAAACTCCAGGGTCAAGTGATCCCCCTGCCTAAGCCTCCCAAGTAGCTGGGACTACAGCCACGTGCCACCATGCATGGCTAGTTTTTCTATTTTTTGTAGAGATGGGGTCTTGCTCTTGCTCAGGCTGGTTTCGAACTCCTGAGCTCAAATGGTCCTCCCACCTTGGCATCCCAAAGTGCTAGGATTACAGGCGTGAGCCACACATCCAACCCAATAACTTTCTAACTTGAGTATAGTTTCTAGTCAAAAATTGCTTGCTACAGTCCCCATAATGGATGGTAATAACAGGTTAAGAATCATCAATGTGATGGGAAGTAAAGGTGAAAAACATTGGTCAGCGCTATCCTGAGCGGTCTCAAGTACAAACTGAGGCATTTAAACAGTGAAATGATTCAGGCTGTATTTGAGAAAATTACTCTGAAAGTACAGAGAAAGAGATAGCGCAGTTACAAAGTTACTGCAAAGTCCCATTTAGTTAGGGGTAATAGACGCGTAAATCAAGATGGTACTGGAAAAAGATAGTGGAATTAAGAAATGTGGCAAATATAGAAGATAAGCTTTGTGAGGCCATAAGCCTGTCACCTCTGTATCTCTACTGGTCTCTAGCTCAACAAATATTTGTTGAATGAATAAAAAATAAGATTTTGATGGTGAGGCAGTGCATTATAGTGAAGCCAGACCGGGTTCAAATGGAGCTGTTCCACTTACGAGCTCTATGACCTTAGTCAGGTTACTTGACCTCTATGCCTCAGGTTTTCTATCTATAAAATGGGGCTGATAATGGTGTCTAGTCCATAGAGTAGTTTTGAGGATTAAATAAGGTTAATATATAAAGTGCTTAGAAGAGTGCCTGAGGCCGGGCGCGGTGGCTCACGCCTGTAATCCTAGCACTCTGGGAGGCCGAGGCGGGCGGATTGTTTGAGCTCAGGAGTTCGAGACCAGCCTGAGCAAGAGCGAGACCCCGTCTCTACCAAAAATAGAAAGAAATTAATTGGGCAGCTAAAAATATATAGAAAAAAATTAGCCAGGCATTGTGGTGCATGCCTGTAGTCCCAGCTACTTGGGAGGCTGAGGCAGAAGGATTGCTTCAGCCCAGGAGTCTGAGGTTGCTGTGAGCTAGGCTGACGCCATGGCACTCACTCTAGCCAGGGCAACAAAGTGAGACTCTGTCTCAAAAAAAAAAAAAAAAAAGAGTGCCTGACACGTATACGTACTACATAAAAGTAGCTATCATTTGTATAGGTGAAACACTGTACCTTTAACAGAACTTCAGAAGTGAAAAAAAATGGTTTTGGGGAAAGAGTAATGCACAGCACCGAGAGTGTTGTTTGACAGTCCAGCAGAGATAGTATGGATTGGGGGACTGGGAGACAGAACGGAGTTAGAGACTTAGAGATCTGGCTCCTGCCACTTCCCTGTGCTCCCCACCACCCACTCATGTCCCACCAAGCTCCAGCCACACTAGCCTCTTGCAGTTCCCCCAACAGGTCAAGTTCTTTCCTGCCTTAAGACCTTCCCACAAAGACTACACTTTCAGGGATCATTTCTATAGTTCGTTACTAGAGAAGCTTCTTCAAATGTGTAGAGCACCGTTCAAATTAAACAAAAAAAAAAAGACCTTCCCAATACTGTTCCCTCAACTTGGAAGGAGCATGGATTTAACCAATATTTGTTTAATCTTTCAACAGATGCATTTGGAACTCTTTTAAACAGGGTAAATGTCAAATCGCTAGGAATGTATGACATTGCCATGGAAGAAAGTATGAAGAAAGAAAAGGCGTAAGTATAGAAAAGGAGTCAGCAAATACTGTACAAAGGAGTGTTCAGAGAGTAACCAGGATAGTTGGTGCAATCCAAATACTCAGAAGAGGCAAGGAGGGAGAAGACTGAAAGGAATCACTAGATCTGGCAATAATTTCAGGAAAGCAAGCTGAGAAAGTAATTTCCTATCAAGTTAGGGAAGAGGGAGGTCATATAGCTAACGAAAAGAAGTCAACTATGAAGGATTTTGATAAGGGAGAGAGGCAGAGTCCAGGAAGAGTGATTTTAGACACTGTCTGAGGAGTTTCTCTGATGCGAAAGTGAGGAAGTCGACGGAGAGAAGCAAACTAAGGTGCAACGAATCCAAACATGAGGCTGCAAGCCGGAGCCGCTGTACATCTCTATTTGCAGTTTTGTAACGTCCACGGTGCTTTTCATACGCACTATCTTATCTGATCGTCCCCCAGCTCCCTGATGATATACCCTCTAATTGAGTGGTTCTCAAAGTGGTCCCTAGACCAGAAGCAGCATCACAGAGAACTTTTTGGAAAGGCACATTCTTGGGACCCAGACCAGACCTACGGAATCAGAAACTCTGCGGGTGGGGCCCAGCAATGTTTTAACAAGTCCTCCACGGCATTCCCTATGCTCTCCAAGTTCCCACGACCACCACACTCAGGAGACAACGGCAGAGACCACTGCAAGGCGTGGCGGCCGCAGTCGGAGGGCAGAATTTCCCCGTCTGAACCCTCTGCGTGGGTCCCCCTCTCTCCTAAGAGAGGCAGTGAACGACCCCACCCAGCCAGCACCGCAGGGCAGAGTTGCCCTGCTGCGGACTTCGCCCGAGCGAGTTGCGCCAACTCCGGCCGGGGTGGAGACGAGGTGGGGCTTCCTTTACCCAAGCCAAGCCCCTGCGCCCGCCCTCGGCCTCCGCCCACGCAGCGCCCGCGCGCCCCCAGCCCTCCGGCTCCGATTTCCGGCGCTAGAGGATGGGGCCGGGGGGCGGCTCTCCGGGAGGACACGTCCAACTGTGACACTGGCGGGGGCGGCCTAGTTCTTCCAAGCCCTCCATGTGTAAAGAGGCCGGATGACGCGGCGGTGGGAGAAAAGAGAGGTTAGTCTAGGACACGCGTCCAGAAATCTGGAATCCAATAATGTGATAAGAAGCCTTGAAAGCCCTCCTCTTTCCTTTTTCCTACTTTTCCACCCTCAGCCCCAAGGAATGGAAAAGGCGGAGGCTCAAGGCCGCGCTCAGGGAGGGGCGCGGGGCGGTGCACCGAGAAGAAATCTCGCGATAGGAGAGCAGCGGGGCGGGGGTGGCACCTCTTCCCTCCTCCTTCTCCTCCTCGCGTTAGTTCCGGTCGCAGAGGAGACACCGCTGCAGTTGCCGCCACATCGGGGATTTCAGGCTCTTTTCTCTTCGCCTTAAATTCGGTGAGGCCCGGCGCCACGCTCGTTCCCGGGCTGAAGTGCAGCCCGTCAACGCTGGGCATGGGGGCGGCAGGCCCGGTGCGGGCCGGCTCGGGTGGGCCCGAGCGGAGGCCGCCGCATGAGTCCTGGCCGGATCCGGGGCCTGGACGGGAAGGCCAGAGCTGCCGCTCCAGCAGGGAGGCCGAGGGCTGGCCGGGGTCGGGAAGTGGGGTCCGGGCGCGCGTCGCGGCGTAGAAGGCAGTGACCGCAGCGAGCCCCCTCTGGCGCTGCCTGGCCTGGGTAACAAAGCCGCCGCGGCCTCTGTTAGGTGATGTACGCGTGGGGGGGTTCCGGCGGGCGGGGCGGAGGAGCCGCCACCACCACTGCGGCCGCCTCCTCTGCCGCTGCTTGCGCTGGAGGGCGGGCGGATGTACGGGGCGGCGGGGGCCCCGGCGCGAAGCGCCTCGGCGCCTGTGGTCCGCTCATTGCGGCGGCCGCCACCACAGGCGACAGGGTCAGTGGAGAAGGGGCTTCGGAACCCTACGGCGCCCCGCTGTGGCCAAGGGGTCCTCGGCGGGGAGCGGGTGATCTGTCGCTCGTGCGGGAAGCATAGGAACGGTGTGGATTGGGAGACACATGCTTGGGAGGAGGCTTGGGCTGTATAGGGTATGGGCAGAGGAGGCTGGGCTTGCCCTGGGCTAATTTTGCAGGCTGGAGTAGTGCAAGCGGCCGCTGCGTTCACAGGCACGACTTAGGGTAGGGTGGTGCTGCTCATAACCAGGCTCCCCAGAAGGGATTCACCTCTTGACAGTGTCTTAGAATTGACATACACGTCTTAGAATTGACATACAGGATACCTCCTGACCGTGGTGGTAGACTCTGCGTTCTGTGGTGCTTAGAAGTAGTGGAAGATGCAGGCAAGTCTAAAGAGGAATGTGGAAGAGACCAGTTAGGTTTATGATGGGTGATATGTCAGCAATCACTGTGGCACCCTAAAGTCATTTAAACGTGTAATTCACTTCTTTCAAGAGTTTCTTGTAGGGAGAAATGAAGATTTTTTGATGTTACATTTAATTCAAGTGAAGGTGATTCTTTGTACCTGCACCAGGTATATTGTCAAGCTGAAAGTGTGTTCCATTTGATATATATGTGACTAGACTAAGGTTTGATGCTTTGTTTTTAAAATGAGTGTAATGACACTGATAATAAGGCCTTATTTCTCTTTTCCTAGGGTGTCTTTTATGAATAATCAAAAGCAGCAAAAGCCAACGCTATCAGGCCAGCGTTTTAAAACCAGAAAAAGAGGTAAACATTTATGTCTTAATGTCTGTCTTCACGCTTCCAGAATCTTTTGTATCCATTTAAGCTTATGCTTGAAAAAAAGGGTTAACTGATAAAAAGAGAGCTCCTGATTTGATCACCCAAATTTTGTGAAGATTTGTGAAAGACTCAGACTTTACTCATGGAGGTTAATTATGGAATAACATTCACATTGTAATGTCTTATGAAATACACATTTAGTAGGGAAAGTGTTAGAATTACATTAACTACCTTTTTTGTATTAGTGGGTACTTAAGTGAATATTGAGTTGTAGCAAGGCACTGTGCTCGTGATACACACAAAGCAAAGTAAGATGTAGTCTCAGGTATATTTCTGTATTAAACTTAATATTTTCCCAAAACACTTTTAAATGTTATTGCTCAAAAACACATATTAACCTTATTTTGCAGGAAGTTTTGAGAAAGTAGAGAACTGGGTCAGCTACCGGTTATAAGTTGTGTTTTTCATTTTCTACCCGCAGTAGCAGACACTTTGAGATGTATATTATAGAATCTTATAATTTCTAATCATAGTCTGTCCCCTTGTAGTGGTGGTGGGGAGACCAAAGTGTGATTTGATTCTAGTCTTTGCACATTCATTTTGATTTAGCCAGTAAATTTTCTTAAGTAGCAGGAGTTGTAAACTAGAGCAATTTGGCAGTAATGGGGGACTGTCTGTATCCTCTGAGTATGTGAATTACTGGTATTGCCTTTCTATAAATAATAGCAAGTAACTGTATTATTATTGCTAGCATTAGGGAGAGCTGTCATTGCTCCAGTTACAGATAAAGATCATTCGTGACTTCTTGGCTAGCTGTTGATTGGGGTCCTGGGTAGGATGAACAACCATCCTATTTGCCTGGGATTGAAGTAGTTACCAGGACACAGGACTTTCAGTGCTAAAACCAGAAAAGTCTTAGGTGAACAGAGAGGAGTTTGTCACCCTAGTGCTATGTGAAAATTAAGATATCATCTAACCTAGATGGAGAAATCAAAACCCTATTATGGAGTGTGTGAAAGCAACTCAGTAAAGGCTAGGTATGTGGGCAGGGCAGGGCACTGGTCTGAGTGCTTTCTGTTTTATTAATGTTAGTTAATATTTGCAACAACTTTATGGGATAGACATATTTACAGCAACTTTATGGGGTAGATACTATTCTTATCCCCATTTTATAGTAGGGGAATTCAGGCATAGAGAAACACAAGACACTAGCACATTTTGCTCACTTCTGAAATTTGTTTGATAAGGTAGTAGAAAAAAGTCACACAATTCTTGGCGAGTAGGCCATCCTGCCTTGCGTTTGCTGAGGGGAAACTTGCAAAGGATGTGCATTTATTTAGTCTCATCTTGTGTTTGCTTATTGAAGGTCTTGGGCAATCTAGCTTATGTTTGGTTTTTTCCAGCTGCTGAAATAAATGAAATTGTGATGAATTTAGTTAACTTATTCAGTAGTTATAGCTCCATAAGGTGATAGTTTCCTGGGATTTTGGAAAACCTTTTAAAACTAAATGTTTTGGGTTTCCCTCCCTCCTTCCCCAGATGAAAAAGAGAGGTTTGACCCTACTCAGTTTCAAGACTGTATTATTCAAGGCTTAACTGAAACTGGTACTGATTTGGAAGCAGTAGCTAAATTTCTTGATGCTTCTGGAGCAAAACTTGATTACCGTCGATATGCAGAAACACTCTTTGACATTCTGGTGGCTGGTGGAATGCTGGGTAAGTGTCTGGAGTTTGTGAATTTAGTAATTTAGGGAAGTATGTGTAGAGATTATGGATAATCCAGAATATGAACTATTTGACAGACCTATCAAAATGGGTGGTGTTTTGGTGGTGGTGTATTTTGTTTTGTTATACTCTGTAGGCTTTTCCATTTTTTTCCTCCCAAGTCATAGTTGTTAGATTGGCTTGCTCTATCTAGCTTCTTACAGAACCATAACCCTTAAGGATGACTGTTCTCTAGCTGATAACTAAAGTCCCTGTAACATCCCCAGTTAGTGATTTTTTTTTCCCCAACCTGTGGGAAACTCCCAGTTAATGGAGAAATCCTTACCTCTTGTTCTGTCCTGTGAAATACTTCTACATACCTGAAAGCTCTAATCCTGCACTGTTCAGTACAGTAGTCAGTACGTGCAGTGTGGCTATTAAGTACTTGGGATGTGGCCAATCCAAATTGAGATGTGTTGTAGGTGTAAAATACACATGGGATTTTAAAGACAATTGAAAGAGTATAAAACATAAGTATTTCAAAATGTTTCCAGAGTAATATTGTATTGACCCTCACAGCCAAGCTGTGATGGAGTCAGAACTCCTTTCGTATACATGCAGAGTGGAAGCTTAGAAAAAAGCTTAAGTGACATGTAGTCAAACAGTTTACTCAGGTAGTGGAACTGGGAACTTCAAAATTCATGCCTTCTAATGGCCTAGTCAGATGAGTATTTCTTTCATTGTATTACCAGTTTATGGTAAGAAATATGAAAGATTTCTCTTTTCTATTGATAATATTGCTATCAGCAAGGCTTTTTAAAAAATCTTTTAAAAACATTTACTAAGGACATTTTCAAACATATCCTAAAGAAAATAGTATAATGAACATCTCTTCTGTTCCCAACCTAACAATTATCAACACACAATCATACTTTGTCTGTACTGTGCCCCCACTGACTTTAACCCCTGCCCTTGTTTTTTGAAGTATAAAGTCTCCAACTTGTGGGTTTTTATAGTAAAGCCTCTTTAGAAGGTTGAAGGATTGTTTCCTGTGTGGAAAGTTACATGTAATAATCAAAACGTCTTCACTTGACAGATGTGGCTGTATTGTGTGGTTAATACAATGGATTTCACTGGGCTGCTAAGGTGGTGCTAAGTTTATTCCTGTGTAAATTGTTTTACTTTATTTTAAATGAAATCCTTATAGAAAGTAAGATAGAAATGATTGCTAATTTAAAATGAAAGTCACTGCAAATTTTTTGCAAAATATACCTTAGCCCCAGGTGGTACATTGGCAGATGACATGATGCGTACAGATGTCTGCGTGTTTGCAGCACAAGAAGACCTAGAGACCATGCAAGCATTTGCTCAGGTAAATGAAACTACCTAATTATTTTTCAGTTAGCTGCCGTGCATCCAACTAATGTTTAAGGAATATTCTGCATTTTGAAAGTTACAGGTAGAAAGTTGAAGGAATTTGATTTTAAGTTTTCAGGATGCTGTTCTTGGTGTACAGTATAATGAATTTAAAACTTCAGGTGTGTTAAGGAGAACAAAATAGAAGAGATTAAATTAGGTATCCCTTTCATGTTTGTTCTTCTGGAATTGTTCTGTTTTTAAGAAAAATGTCAAGTTGGAAAGGAAAATCAATTCCCTGTTGTGATTTCCATAGTTGAAGAAGTCTGCATACAATTATTTTTAAAGATAAATGAGTTGTAGGCAGATTAGCTTATTAATCAAGATTTCATTTGAAGGTTTCATGCATAATTATGTTTGTATTACTGTAAGCAAAGAATTTAAATGCGTCTAACCTAGAAATTGTTATCAAGAAATAAAGAACTGTATTTATGATTTTATTCTGTGCATGTCCTACAAGTGGATAAATGAGTTGTATTTGAGCAATAATAAGTCCTCGTTTAATATGCAGTAATAAAAATCTACTGAGAGGTGGCTATTAAAGTGTTAATAGCATTGGTATATTGTAGGATTTGGGAGTTGACAAAACTTTTTCCAAGCTGGTTTAAACAGCTTGTAAGCTATAATATCCAGTGGAAGGTTCACATCTTTGCTGTTCTAGAAATATTATGGAAAAGATCTCAGTGGCCCTGACCTAGATCTTTTAGCAACCTGGCATTTGCACGTATGAAGTTATTGAATTCATTTAATGTTCTTCATAGGTTTTTAACAAGTTAATCAGGCGCTACAAATACCTGGAGAAAGGTTTTGAAGATGAAGTAAAAAAGGTATGAGGAGTAATATGCATTGTGGAAAAGAAAAAGTTGGTGGTCAGAAAGGGGAATGTTAAATCCTAGTTCTGCCACAACATTGAGATAATTTTAAATATTTAGGTAGGCTGTCATTGAAATGTTTGGGAGTATATCATTTAGTTTATTAAAATATTTCTAGGCCAGGTACAGTGGCTCACGCCTGTAATCCTAGCACTCTGGGAGGCCGAGGCAGGAGGATCGCTTGAGCTCAGGAATTTGAGACCAGCCTGAGCAAGAGCAAGAGCAAGGCCCTGTCTCTACTAAAAATAGAAAAAATTAGCCAGGCGTGGTGGCGTGCACCTGTAGTCCCAGCTACTCAGGAGGCTGAGGCAGGAGGATCGCTTGAGCCCAGGAGTTTGAGGTTGCTGTGAGCTAGGCTAATGCCACAGCACTCTAGCCTAGGCAACAGAATGAGACTCTGTTTTAAAACTAATGTATATATTTATATTTATATTTATATTTCTAACTTGCTGTGTACTGTTTCTTAGCTTGGTCTCCCAACAAATGGCAGAGGACTAAAAAAGTCAAAGTGAAATTTGTTCAGGAAATTTAGCCTACTTGGTATTTGAGTCCCAGCCTTCAATATTTTAGATACAAATGCACAGAAAATCTGGTACTATTAATAGTAACATTTATCAAGTACCAGACACTGTTCTAATTATATTAACTCACTTAATATTCATTAAAACCCTGTGAGGCAAGTTTTATTATCCACATTTTACATGTGAGGAAACTGAGTCACAGGGATTAAGTAACTTGCCCAAGATAATTCAGCTAATGAGTATAATAGAAATACAAACTTGGATGGTTAGGCCCCAGAGCCCACGAGTGTAATCAACACAGTATGCCTTACTACTTCTCTTAATATAATGCAATTGCTCTTTTAACCTTTACTTATTTACTTTTACAGCTGCTGCTGTTCTTAAAGGGTTTTTCAGAGTCGGAGAGGAACAAGCTGGCTATGTTGACTGGTGTTCTTCTGGCTAATGGAACACTTAATGCATCCATTCTCAATAGCCTTTATAATGAGAATCTGGTTAAAGAAGGTAATCAACCTTTAGTAAAGGATGGTCTGTAGTTGACTTAAGAGTGAGGTGGATAAGAGCATGAAAGGTGAACTGATAAAAGGGCATGGTTTACCATTCATAGATTTGATTTGTGTGATGTTATTAATTTATTAACCATCCTTCAATTTAATAAGCTAATTTCAATTCAAAACACCTAACATATACTTTTGGCATCCCAGTTTAATGTTTTTCTTTAGGCATACAACAAATCACCTTAAACAAAGGGTGATTATATGTGATGAAAGTAAAATAAGAATCACTGTGGGAACCCTAAAAGATTAATGCCAATTGGGAGTCTTGGATACATCTTTAATGGAGAAGTTGTTGCAGAAAATGTCAAGCTGAAAAGGAAAATCAGTTCCCTATTGTGGCTTCAATCATTGAATTACTCTGTACAGTAATTTTTTTTAAAGCTAACTCTTTTTTTTAGCAACTTAGTGTACTGAGTATTTTAAGATACCTTTAGTTGTCACAATAGCCCTGTCAAATGTGGGGACTGTTACCCTCAATTAACATATTAGAAAATACTTAGTAACTTGGCCAAGAATGCACAACTAGCAAATGGTAGAATGGGGAAATTGGAGAAATGGTAAATGGTGGAAGAGGAAAGCTCAGTAATATGTTTTGGGGAGAAAGAGTAGTCTCACGTGATTGAACTATGGAGGGGAAGATATAAGGGGATACAGTGATTGAAACCAGGAAGGTACTTCTATTAAGTTCCTTTCTTTTACAGGGGTTTCAGCAGCTTTTGCTGTAAAGCTCTTTAAATCATGGATAAATGAAAAAGATATCAATGCAGTAGCTGCAAGTCTTCGGAAAGTCAGCATGGATAACAGACTGATGGTTTGCAACTTTTTTCTTCCCATTCTTGTCAACAGGTTTATTTTTAGATCTGTGAAAAGAGAAAGTGTTTTTCTTAATCTGATTTAAAGACCATTTAACCAGATTAAATTCTCCTTTCAGGAACTCTTTCCTGCCAATAAGCAAAGCGTTGAACACTTCACAAAGTATTTTACTGAAGCGGGCTTGAAAGAGCTTTCAGAGTATGTTCGGAATCAGCAAACCATAGGAGCTCGGAAGGAGCTCCAGAAGGAGCTTCAAGAACAGATGTCCCGTGGTGATCCGTTCAAGGATGTGAGCTGCTTTTGTTTAAACCACCTTTTTATGGCTAAGCTTCACTCATTTGAAAAACTTTAAAGTATTTCACCAGGATGAGTTTGAGTTAATAGTTATAGAATGTTATACTGGGAGCTTGCCTCAGTCTTTTTCATAAGCTTATTCAGAAGCCCAGAAATGTAAGGTTGGGGCTCAACACCCCTTCCAGTTTTAAAGGGTCTCTATATGTAGTTGTTGCCAATTACATGGAAGGGGTTTTTTTATGCTTTTGTAAAAGGTCTGAATTTAACGTGTGAAGTATGTACATATCAAAACTGACTTCTGTTACTAAATTTGGAATGTTTCGCAGATAATTTTGTATGTCAAGGAGGAGATGAAAAAAAACAACATCCCAGAACCAGTTGTCATTGGAATAGTCTGGTCAAGTGTAATGAGCACCGTGGAATGGAACAAAAAAGAGGAGCTTGTAGCAGAGCAAGCCATCAAGCACTTGAAGGTATTAGAACTGTGCCTTGACAAAACAAACTGTTCTGCTTTTAAGTGGGGATAAGTGAATGGTGACTATACTTTTCTAAGAGAATGTATCACAGGTCCTGGGGATAACCCCATCAGTAAGCAGACAAATAACATCAATTATTGATAACACTTTCAAGTCTGAGTTGGGCTTTCTTTGGTTCACAGGTTAAAAACAAGAACATGTTTAAAAGGAGCTTAAGGCTGTAATTTAATGTTTGCTTTTGAGGGAATATTGGGAAATAGGAGTGTTCTCTTTTTTCCTCTAAAATACTATTTGACAGTTACCTAGAGTACTTGCTACAGTATTGCTTATTTGACTTAGATGCTCAGTAGACTTTTCTGCTTTACTGTATTGTTTTTAATTTCTGGTACATAGATTATAGTCCACAGCGATGGTAATAGATGAGTTATGTTCTGTACTGTAGGAATTTTTTAATGGATGGTCTTGTAATGACTAAATCTTTTTTTCCTTTACTTTAAAAGCAATACAGCCCTCTACTTGCTGCCTTTACTACTCAAGGTCAGTCTGAGCTGACTCTGTTACTGAAGATTCAGGAGTATTGCTATGACAACATTCATTTCATGAAAGCCTTCCAGAAAATAGTGGTGCTTTTTTATAAAGGTAATTTAAATTTTGAATTTTGTGAATACATTTAATAAATATCCTTAAAAACTCAAAAATAATACAAATGAGTGGTTACCTGAACATCAGCTCCCTGAACTATTTTATTAATACTTCTAGTTATAAGACGTCACCTGATTAAATTGATTGGTTTTTTAGTGCATTAGTATCAAAACATCTCTAAACCCCATTCACAAGTTAAAATTTAAAATCTAAAGCTTGCATTATTGAGCCTCACAGTTTTGCTTCCTATACTCAAGCCACATCAAATTCCCCAGGTCCCTTCCCCAGACACACTCTTCATATTTCTGTAGGTTTCACCCTGTGAAGCCTGCTTCTCTTCATCTTACCCCACCATCCACTCTTGACTTTCACTTGTCCTTCAAGACCAATTCAAATTGCTTTGGTTAAAAGCTGCTGTTTCAGTTATCATTCCCTTTTCTGTGATCCCAATTTCAGAAACCTGGTTACTAAAGGCAAGACTTCTATTGGGAGAGAACCCATTGCAATTAATTTAATTTACTGTGGTTAGTGATAACACTTTTAAATTGTGCATTAATCAGACCAGCCTTGATCCCAGTGAGTATAGTTGGTGTGCACATGTATTCTGTCCCCTAGTTTTCGTAGATTATTTTGTTGGTGTGTACATTCTAAACTTAGAATAGGAGTCTACCCTGATTCGCAAAACTTTTTTTTTTTTTTCTGAGTTCCCATGCTTCAGTGATTATCAGTTTGTGATTAAGTTTCTTGGGAGCATTTATACCCCACTTACTCCTCCTCGCTCAGATTATTTACAAACAAATCCTAGAAATTGTTATCGAATTCTTACATTTCTCAGTGTGGATCTGTGACATTTTTACACTTTAAAATATTAGCAAATTTTCTACTAAATATTTCTGATTGTTTAATACAGCTTTCTCAACCTTGGCATCACTAACATTTTTGGCCATTTAACTCTATTAACTCTACTTTGTAAGTGACTATCTTGTGCATTATAGTGTTTAACAGCATCCCTCACCTCTATCCAGTAGTTGCCAGTAGCACCTCTCCCCAGTAGGACAACTAAGAATGTCCCTCCAGAGGCAAAATTGCCTTCAGTTCAGAAAAATCACTGGTTTCATAAAGTTTTTTCCCCAGTTTGTTGTAGTTTGGTACATTGGCAACAAGTTGATAAATATCTCTTAATATAGGGTTCCCGTTTCATCTTTTCTGTATTTCTTGAAATTGATTGTTGAAGAAACCGGTGTTTGAATGTAGGTTTATTGTACAGACATGAAAAATAGTTGTTTTTACTTAACTTTTCAATAGGGTCTTGTTTGCCAACCAGGCATTTGCACCTAAGGTGATTCTGACTTTGCCTGAAGTAGAAAAATATGTTAAAACTCCCCTAATGTAATGATTATTCTTTACAGCTGAAGTCCTGAGTGAAGAGCCCATTCTGAAGTGGTATAAAGATGCACATGTTGCAAAGGGAAAAAGTGTCTTCCTTGAGCAAATGAAAAAGTTTGTAGAATGGCTCAAAAATGCTGAAGAAGGTAAGTCTCTTTGTGCAGGTTAGTTTGGTAAAGCTTGGAAACTAATTTTAATGTGGCCATAGTATATGTCCACACGTGCTTCCTTCTTTCATTCTGATGCCACTTTGTACCTAGAGTACAGTTTTTTCTTCACTTATGACAGACAGCAAATAGTCGTTTGATTTAAGGCAGGTGGAGAAAACTGGGCTTTAATCATTACAGTATACTTATGGCTCTGCCATAATAATAAACATTCCTGGAAGAGAAATTGAAAATTTTGAAAATATTTAAAATTTATGAATTTTGAGATTTATAAATGAATGCTTTTAAATTATCCCTTTCATCTAGGATATTTTATTAATAAGATTTTTTATGATAAAAAGCTTCAAAGTTATAAGTGAGAACTTTTACCTTCTAATATATAATGCTTGACTACATTTTTCCCCTTTTCTAGAATCTGAGTCTGAAGGTGAAGAAGGTGACTGAATTTTGAAACTACACCCTCAGTAAAGCAAACAGGAGTTGTAGATAAAATGTCATGTCTCATGTGTCCTGGTTCTTACATCTTCCTACCTCCCTATATCAAGCATGATATAAGGGCTTTCATGGCAAATTTTATTTTAACTGTTTCTATGGTTACTGGAAATATTGGGTTTAGTTTCTAAAACCATGTTTTAAGTAGCTACAGGAGCTATAGATTTGAATCTAATGTCGCATTAGTCTTTTCAGTTATCTTCTACCTCCTGTATTTTCTACTGTAATAATGTAATTTAAGGCCTTCCACAATGAACAGTTCACTTTATTCCCTGGGTTTTCTATAAACAGTTTTCAAGATATGATTTGGTTAAAAATAATTTGTTATAAAAATTCTGTTTGCAAGTTAAACTGTAAAAGTATCCAAAGTCTCAAAAGGCAATGATTTGTGTGATAATTTGATATGCCCAGAGCCCTACTCATCAATGAAAATCTCATCTACAGTAATTGAATTCATTAACGTGAATCTTGAGTATTTAGACCATTGCTTACATGTTAACATTTTTTTGCATTTTTAACCCCAGATGTCCTTAAGCTCATTTGTTTGCTATGGTTTTCATCCTTAGTGAAGCCATGGAGAGCAAACTTAAAAAGTTGGAGAAATCAAATGTGGCAGAGGTGGTGGGAAGAACATTGAGCTTTTTCCTGTTGAGAAACTTCTGTATTCAATTTGTATCTTTCCAGGCGGAACAAATGAATATGCTTTTAATACAATCATTTTCAAATGTACCTAGAAGAGTCTTATCATTTAAAATATTTTATGTTCAGAATCTGCTTAGATTGATAGGGAAGGACTCATAAAGAAATTGGAGTAAAGGAAATGACAGATGTATGTATAAACCCTCTAAAAATTGTTGAAAGTGTTAAGAGTCAGCATGTTCTAATTGGGAATCTAGCTATAACTTAGATTTCCTATTGGCTTAGAGAATTTGTAAAGAATGAAGTACAGTGGTAATTACATATTCCTAGTTGGTCATATTGGACTGGCTTCATTCTCTTAAAATACTCAGTAATGACTCAAGCATCTGGCTATTAACATATACCCTAGTTGCCATTTTTTAATTGCCATGAGCCAAATACTTCTATACAATTGATCCATTTATGTTAATGACTGCCTTTCAATTTTCATCTTCCTTTTCTTGCTGCTACCCATCTATGTATGTAGACATTAGAGGAAAAAAAATGTAGTCACATTTTTTTGATGGAAAGACTTTGTGTTAAAAGTGAACATTTTGAAGGTTTTTTAATTGGTGAGAGAAACTAGCCTGGAATAATGCTACCAGAAACTGAGTGGAGATTGCCCCTTTTGAAGGTGCCATTCTTACGAGCCAAGACTTTGGTGTTTAAAAGTTCATCCTGGGGGAATAACGTGTAATATAATTTGAAATAAAGGTATAGTAACCTTTAAAAGAGCATTATAACTGATAACATTGTGAATGGGGTGAATTTGTTAAATGAATAACTTTGATAAAGTTTTCGTGCACAGGCAAAATGTATTCACTAGATTTCTATGTAGTGATCTGCTTTTACTTTGTAATTTGTAGTCCTCAAAAGACTTTTTTTTAAAATAAAGTCCATCCTTACACTTAGGCTTTATAGATCAGTCTTTTTTTTTGGTAAATTCCATGTTAAAACCTAGTGGATTGTATGTTGTGTGTTATGTCTTTACTGTATAGCATTAAATAATAATTATTCCTTTCATAACTCCCAAACTGTAAACACAGAATTATACAGCTGAAACTACATTAACATTTCTACAACCAAGTCGTTGCATGTTACTGCCATACAAAATGTGCTGTTTTATTATATACTGTGTATAGTGAAAGAGTGTGTGGTCTTCCAGAGTATATTCTGATCTTTGATCATAGTTTTTTTCCTTCATAATGACACAGTAGTGTTTACTTACTACGATATTATAGTAAATGGATAAGTCAACCTGTGACAGTATAGTGCAAAGAAAAGGAATGCTTTATAAAAACTGTAGATTTTCATTTTGAATCGTTAGTGGTAATTTTAGAACTCAGCTGCCAGTGCCAGCCTGTGGCCTCAGACATGTAATTCTTAATATAGATGTTAAATTGTACTTTTTATTATGATTGGATAAATGTTAATTGGTTTTCCTAACTTGGTGTCAGTATCTAAGGATGTCTCCTCTTGGAAACTATAAATGTGTTTTTAGAGTTGATCATAAGTTTCTTAGTCATACTCTGGGAGTATTGTTCTAGAGATATTTATTATTCTGTTCTTATAAAAAATGCAGTTACCAAAAATGCCACAGGATATTTTGATACAGCATAATGTTGATAGTGAGGGGAAATGTTTGTGACCAAGAGATTAACTAGTTCTTACTCAGTTTTTTAAAGCTTTTCTCCATTATCAACACCCAGCCTAGAAACCTTTTTATGCTTTTTTTCTAATAGTGCCCCCAATAAATTTTAGTATCATAGATAAGCTGTATATGTGCTATATCTGTGCTTTATATATGAAAAGAGGGAAGCTTTTTTGGTCCCCCTTGGGAGCTCTATCACCCCCATCGAGAATGCATACGCTAATCTTTTTTAAGAGGAAGGAGATCTAGTAATAGACATTTGCATTGGCAGACATGTCTTTATGCTTGCCTGTACTGCCAAGCAATATTCTTTTCTGTCAGGGTCCGTAGAACATAAAGGAAATTTGTCTGCCAGTCACTGTCTTGCTTTGCACCTTAGCCCACCACAGGCACCAGGCAAAACATTTCCCATCGGCTTCTGAGGTCTTAACAGATTCTTAATTGATTATAAATGTATCACTAAGTGGAATCATTTGGGTTCCTTCTAATCTATAAAAATTAGTGGAAATCTTCCAGATGAGTGATTTAAAGTTGTAGGCATAACACCGACAAATGATACTGATACTTTGTTGATAAACTTTTACTGTCATAGTCAAGTAGGCTGCCTGCAGGAACTTAGAACTATTGGTTGGCTTTAAATATAACAGATGCCAAAATTTTAGTGTACGTCATTACTTAGATTACTGAATTAGCTTTTGTAAAAATATTCTTCATGCTATTAACAGGTGCCATGTAAAATAGGTTAATTTCTGTGAGAATTATAGTCAATTGCCTTGCTAAGATTTTTTTCATGTTCAGTATTAGTAGTCTAGGATCAATAATGAAGTATTTCTGTTCACCAGCCTACTGAGGCCTAGAGGTGTTTAAAATATCAAGAATAAAAAGTTTTTCAGTAGACTTGATTTAAGTGGAATTTGGATGATGTGATGATGAGTACTTTTGATATCAAAGTAATGAATTTATAATTGGCCTTTATCTAAGAACTTGAATTACAGTGGATTGGTGTCTGGACACAGTCTTAGGCATGGAAACTGGATCATTTGAAAGGCTCCCTGACTCCTTTCCTCCCCACTTTTTCCCCCATTTAACTATGGGAATTAGCAGTCACATCAAATCCAATTATTTTCATTTTCCAATGCATTTTATGATCCTTTTATCTTTATTCTAGGATTATAGTCTCAGTTCTTAATGAATTGAAAGGATGAGGCCACTTTACAAATGTATTCAGTCACTGTCAATTTAGTAACCCTTAATCAGAACCTTAGTTGTTAAAAGCTCCACTGCTTGTGATGCCTACTGTAGTTCCCTAGAGGAGACAGCGGTAAAAATCTGCAGAATCCCTTGCTTTGTAGACTTTATTTAGGAGGACTGATACTTTGTTAAACTATGATGTTAGAATGTATATGGTTGTATAATTGATTTGGGGTGCTACAAAGTATCAAATATAATGGAGCTGTTGCGTTTCAGGAAATTTCCCTTCAGTGTAAACATTTAAAAATATCTGAGCAAACAAGCTAAGAGCTAGTTCATGCTAGGGACAAAAATAGTTTAAGCCTTTTTTTTTTTTTTGTAGCTGAAATCCTGAAGGCTGTGCTTAAAAGTTAACTTAGAAGTAAACCTATTGAAAGTACATGACCTGTTTATAGACTAAAGCCTATATTACTTCAAAAAGATATTCTACGGTCTCTGGAATTTTAAGAATAAAAATATTTTCTCTGTAAATACACCTCATCTCCATTCTAGTTAGGACTAACGGTGCCCAACATGGCAAACAGTGGAAGAACGGAGAAAACTGGATAGCTGGTAATCCAGATAGCTCTTGGCACACAACAACCTCAAGTACAGCCATCCAAGCCAGTAATTATATTGCTGCATTACTTCTGTGTTTAACTGCAAAACTTGCTTCTTGTCTGTACACTTGAAAGTGAATAAAATTTCATGAGCCTCCTTGTTAATGTAGAGAAAAGCAATGACTGTTCAATTGACCTTTCCCATTCTGCTTCGATGTAACATGACTGAAAAGTCTGTGCCTCCACACGTGTTTTTTCTCCAGATCCACTTTTGTGTTTGTGTGGCTTGTATATACTTCAGCTCTTGTCAGTACATACTCAGAAGGTGCCAGTGTTTCGTTTCAGAAGGTAATAATGCCGTCTACTCCAGAAAGCTTCAAGTCCTGGTCACTGCAACTCCAACATAACCTCTCTCCAACGCCACTACCTTAATCCAGGCCACCAGTGTCTCACCTAGTTAATAAGTGATCTCTGCAACCACTTTTGTCCACCTTGTCTTTTTAACACCACGGCTAGGGCAGTCTTTAAATGCAGGTAGTTAACAGCTTACAACCTTTGTCTTCCCCTAGAAGGCCCTGCGTGAACTCTAGCTTAATCTGCCTTTTCTTTACTCCTACGTGCCCAGTAACTGGCAGCACTTGTCACATAGTAAACATGCAAGTAAGTGAAGAAATGAGAGCAGGCAAGATGATGATGCTTCATGGATTAGTTGTTAGGGAATGAGGATATGAAAAAGGCTATAAAACCTATCAATTTATTCCATTATTAAAAGACAACTAACTGGGAGGTGTGTTTGCCTATAGAATGAAAGCTGTTATGTCACTTCCAAATACTTAAGATACTGGGAAGTAATTTTTCTTAGGTTAAATCCAAATTATTTCTGTCCTCTTAAGTGTTGCTATGACTGATGTGGCCAAGACATAATGAGAACCTGTCAGTCAAATGCATGTTTTTGGGCACAGTGCTGAGCTTAGGACTATGGTAATGAACGGCACCCGGTCCCCAAGATTCAGGCCTGTAGGAGGAGGTAGGTATTGAAGACTAGGCTGAATGCAAAACAAAAGGATGTGGCAGGGACTGGCAAGTTGGAGAGTCCAGTTTGAAGGCTGTAGTGTAAATTATTAAGATACCATGAGAGAAAACTTGTAGACAAAGTATGGTTTGCAAGCCCCTGACAGCTGATCGAAATAGTGCAGGCCTACCTGGAAAGTATAGTCTAGAGAAAGAGCGGTCTCCATCTGCTTGCTGTGTAATTGGGCAAGTAATTTAACCTCTGGACCTTATTTTCTGCATTCGTAAAATAAGAATGACAATCCAATGATGATAAAATGATATTGTGGGGTGTGTTGGCATGCACCTGTAGTCCCAGCTACTCGGGCAGCTGAGGCAGGAAAAATCACTTGAGCCCAGTAATCTGAGGCTGTAAGGTGCTATTCAGCGGAATGGCCACTACATTCCAGCCTATGTGGCATAGCGAGACCTTATCTCTAAAAAAAGGGAAAACAATACTATTTTGTCCAATAATAAGAATGACAAACTCAATTACCTCACGAGGTGGCTGAGAAGTTCTACTTAAAGGTGCTTAACACGGTGCCTGGCACATAGTGAGTGGTGACTATTACTTTTGTTCACCAAGAGTATGTTCATGGGAGCGCAAAGAACTCTGGGCACCCTGCTCGTGCCCTGAATACAGGCATGTTTGTCGTTTGATAGAAATAGATAGAAGGGAATGGGAGTACCAGCAGTCAGCACGATGATGCCTGTTTAGCAACTGTAGAAAGGGAGGAGCAAGATGATAGCCGAAATCCTCATGGCCCAGTATGAAGAGTGGAGATAAGCTTTGTGTAAACTTAAAGAAAGCATTCAGTCTATGTCCTCATAAAATCCATTATTAATAACTATATAAAAGTTATAAACTTACGAGGACAAGGAACAAGACAGAAGAGTTAATGGCAGATGAAAAATATCCAACTGTTACAAGAAGGAAAGCAGATATGACCAGCAAGCAGCTTGGTTTTAGTTTTCCTTGTTCTGCTAAGTCCTTGTGGAGCAACAGGGAGCGGACAATAACCCACAAGTTGCTTGGCACTGCAGGACTCAGGAGAGCCTCAGGAGTTGGGGGTACCAGTTTCTTCTAAGGGTGGGTGTGAGTAGTGGAGCTGAAAACAAGTTTATTGAATATCTTTGAGGACCAGGTAGCCCTGTTATCCTCTCTCCTTGATTTACACTGTCAGATGAGTGCTCCTACAGAGATTCAGCAGAAAACAGAAAGTTCCCCACCTGGAAAAGCTGTTAAACAGTGGAGGGAAAGGGATATGGACTGAATGATACCAGACACAGATGAAAGTAAGAGAGCACCATATATATATATATTTAAAAAAAAAAGACCGAGCGTGGTAGCTCGCGCCTGTAATCTGTAATCCCAGGACTTTGGGAGGCTGAGGCAGGAGGATTGCTTGAAAACAGGAGTTCAAGACGAGCCTGGGTGGCCTTGTCTTCCCAGTTCTTCCCAGAGTTGGGAAAAGCTGAGCTGAGAGGGTGAGGGGAAAAAAAAAAGACCAGCTTGGGCAACATAGCGAGACCCTATCTCTACAAAAAATTTAAAAATTAGGTGGGTATGGTATAGTGAGCTATGATCATGCCACTGCACTCCAGCCTGGGCGACAGAGTAAGATCCTGTCTCCAAAAAATAAAATAAAACATGGGCAGATCCCTAGCACTAATGCCTATATGGCAGAGACTAACAGTGGCCCCTAATATTTACTCCCCCATTTTTTCTTAGAAACAGAATCCCCAACTTTTAGCTACTCAAAACACATTTCCCAGCCTCCCTTGTAGATAAGTGAGCTATATGATTAAGCGGCAAACTGCGATGGGCTACTTCTAGTGCCCTTAAAGGGAGAGGCCGCATCTTCTCTTTCCCCTTCCTGCTGGCGGGGAAATGGACACGCTGGCTGCAGTTCAAACAGAAGTCGTGGACCATGGAGATGAGGAATCATTTGCTGAGAATTTCAGGGCAACAAAACAGAAGCCTGGGGCTGGGTGCGGTGGCTCACACCTGTAATCCTAGCACTATGGGAGGCGCAGGCAGGAGGATTCCTTGAGCTCAGGAGTTCAAGACCAGCCTGAGCAAGAGCGGGAGCCCCTCTCTGTTAAAAAAAAAAACAAAAATAGAAGCCTGAGTTCCTCGTCCCCCTGGCAACAAACCACCCCTCACGCCCAGTGCTTAGAGGCTTTCCAAAATTCACCTAATGAACATAAACTCAGGTGTATCTGAAAGGGCCGTGTTACGAATAACAAAAGGGGCATCTTTCACCTTTATCTCCCCCTTATCTCACCTCTTATCACCCAGGAAATTTCAAGGGTTTTAGGAGCTCTGTGCTGGGAACTGGGGCCAAAGCTCAAATACATATTTCTTGTTATGTTGCAGCATCACAGTACTCCCTCAGGGGCCAGCATTTTAGACCAGTGAGGCACGAATCTATAATGCGTAGCAGAGGAGAGGTGTTGTCAGCACTGACCTCGGGACCAACTACAGCAGTGGGGAGGTTATAGCTTATTCCGTTTATCCTCCTGTTATAAGTTCTTTTATTTTTAAAATTATGACCAGCAACCACCTAGAGGAAGCAATGACAGGGCGGCGTAAACTTACGGCAGAGCCTGAGTGAATTTCAGAAGTGCCAGGAGTGGCCTGTGGTAGACATTGCTGGTGTCCGCCACGGTCTCCTCAGGCCTTACTTACCTTGACAGAACATCCAGGTCCAATTTCTCCAGGCAACACCTGTGTCTTTTTGCCTGAGGGCATTCCCTGGCAGCCAGAGCCCTGAATGACAGCATCCAGAAGTGCCGAGAATTAACATCCCCTGGTGTTAATTCAGAGCAGCCTAAATCAGTGACTGACAGGAATTGGCGTATAAATAGTCCCTATCTCTGGCCCCTCAGGTGGAAAAACTTTAAGATACATGTTCTGAAAGCTGGGCACAGTGGTAACACCTGTAGTCCCAGCTACTTGGAAGGCTGAAGTGGGAGGATCACTTGAGCCCAGGAATTTGAGCCCTGTCTGGGCAACATAGTAAGACCCCTGTCTCAAAAAAAAAAAAAAAAAAAAGTTCTACACTGGTTCCCAGAGTTTCTCAGTGGTATTAATTAAATTCCAATTACCCACAGTGGTGTTAAAAGATAAACTTAGGCACATTACAATTTTAAGGAGTTTATTTGAACAGACAGTGATTCATGAATTGGGTAGCATTTGACTGCAAGTGGTTCAGAGCTCCACTGAGGGGCCTATGGTTTGAATGTTCATCCCCTCCAAAACTCATGTTGAAATTTAATCCCCAGTGTGGCAGTATTGAGAGGTGGGACCTTTAAGAGGTGATGAAGGTCTTGAATTAATGGGTTAATGAATTAATAGGTTATCATGGGAATGGGTTAGTTATCACAAGTGTGGGTCTATTATAAAAGCCAGTTTGGCTCTCAGTGCACCTCTCTTGCCCTGTGATGCCTTCTGCCAAGTTATAACACATCATGAGGCCCTCCCCAGAAGCCAAACAGATTCGGCCACCTGATCTTGGACTTCCCAGCCTCCAGAACTATAATAAATAAATCTCGGCCAGGCGCGCTGGCTCACGCCTGTAATCTTAGTTCTCTGGGAGGCTGAGGCGGGCGGATCATTTGAGTTCAGGAGTTCGAGACCAGCCTGAGCAAGAGCGAGACCCCATCTCTACTAAAAATAGAAAGAAATTGGCCAAACAACTAAAAATAGAAAAAATTAGCCAGGCATGGTGGCGTGTGCCTGTAGTCCCAGCTACCTGGGAAGCTGAGGCAGGAGGATCGCTTGAGCCCAGGAGTTTGAGGTTGCTGTGAACTAGGCTAACGCCACGGCACTCTAGTCCAGACAACAGAGTGAGACTCTGTCTCAAAAAAAAAAGAAAGAAATCTCTTTTCTTTATAAATTACCTAGTCTCAGTTATTGTCACAGCAACAGAAAATGAACTAAGACAAAGACAAGGGGAAAACTTACAAGGTGTTTATGGAAGACAAAGGAAATATTCAGTTGGTTAAAGTGGAAAGTCTCTAGTCAGAGGTTAGTTGGTGGTTTCTGATTGGTTACGCTTAAGTTTCATTTTACTGTTTACATTGAGTTGGGTTTCAGTTGGCTTACGTAGGAACCCACGGTACTGGAGCCATCTCAACCTAATGGCCTCTAAATTAATAATTTTAACATTGGTAACTTGCTTGTAGAGCACACTGTATTAGCTGTCTCCTTCTCTGTCTCCTTTCCCCACTCCACTATTGAAATTTCATGGGATCATCTCCCAAATAAACTACTTGCACTTGAATTTTTGTCTTAGGTTGTGCCTCTAGCAGAACCCAAGCAGAGACTACCTGAGTACATACCTTAAGAGTAAGACTGTATGACTCAAGGATATCACTAAAAAGAAAAAAATAAGAGGGGATAGGAAATAGATTAGCCCTAAAAAAACTGAAGTCTAGCTTCAAATCAGCTCAATACTTGAAAAGATTAGAATATTTGCCCATCCGCTATCCACTTGTCAGGAGTAAATGCAAATTCTCCTTGGAGAAAGATAACATCACCCTGGGCTTCAAATTATCTCTACAATTTATTGGCATTCAAATAAAGATAGTGTGCATGCACACGCACACTCAAAGACCAAAATCAAGAGAGGAAATAGACAATAGAAACAGACCCATATCCAGATTTTTTTTTTTTTGAGACAGGGTCTCGCTCTGTCACCAGGCTGGGGGTACAGTGGTATGATCATAGCTCACTGAAGCCTCGAACTCCTGGGCTAAAGCGATTCTCCTGCTTCAGCTTCCTGAGTAGCTAGGACTACAAGTGTGTGCCACTGTGCCTGGGTACTTTTTAAATTAGGAGATCCAGATTTTAACATTTTCAGACATGGATTTTAAAATAATTATGATTAATATTTTCAAGATAATGGCAATGGGGCATTTTAATAGAAAACTACAAACTAGAAGCTAGAATCACTATAAAAACTTAAGAGCTAAAATATATCTGAAATTAAGAATTCAATAGATGGATTTAACAGCAGATTGGACAAGCTAAGGAGTATTAGTGAAGTCAAAAATAGATCAGAAGAAAATATACAAGTTGAAACATGGAAAAGATGAGAAATATAAAAAGAACATGAGACATTTCCAGAAAAGACAGAAGTACTTTTCCCTACTCCTTCTATTAAATACCCCTGAGCACATTATAAGAAACAAAAATAAGAAGACTCTGAAAGGTACAGGGAAGGGAGAACAACTAGGGGCCTTGGGATCCAAGGAATAACACGGTGATGAGTTCTCCCTGGCTTTTCTTTTTGCCTCATCTATCCCAGACTTCATGCTGGAGAAGCTGGCAATCAGAAACACCAACAGGTGCAGACAAAAAAGCCTTAATAAAAGTCTGCTCTCTCTAGCCAAAGGACGAGGAAAAGGGCAGCCTAGCAAGACGGAAAAGTTTTAGACAATGATTGCTCTACTCAGCCAAATACCACAGAAAAAACTGTGGTAACAGCAAAAACTGAGTGGGATTCCCAGACTTCCACCCTCATCGGGTTATAACAAGATTCCCCAATCCTGACTAGCTCATGTCAGAGAAGGCTAAGTAGGGAGCTGAGACTTTCATTCCTGTTGGGTGATAACACTCCTCTCTACCGCCAATGATGTCAGTAGAGACCACTTGGAGAGCCAGGCCTTCCATCCCCATCAGTGGTAACAAGTCACCCCTTGCCCTCCCTGGCAGTGTGGCATTTGAGGAGGCCAGGTGGAATGTCAGAACTTTCACCACTGCCCGGCAATAATGAGGCCCATCCACCCACTATCTGAAGAAGCCATATGAGGTAATCCTGCCCCTCCCAGCCAGGGTTGTAGCAGAGGCCCAGTGGGAGCCAGAACCCTCACTCCTCCCCAACAATGATGAGTAGTCCTTCCCTGACCCCGAGTGTCCGCAGAAGCTGAGTGCACATCCTGGACCTCCACTCCACCTGACAAAGCGTGCCCCCTTTCCCAGCAGGATGGCGTCAGAGGTGGACTAGTAGAAGAAAATATTTAGGATCCAGAGTCTCATAATCTAAATGCCAAAAATGTCCAACTTTCAATCAAAAATCACTGGTTTTATCAAGAACCAAGAAAATTCTAACTTAAATGAGAAAAGGCAACCAACAGACACCAACACCAAGATAAGAGACCTTGGAATTATCCAACGATTTTAGAGCAATTGTCATATACATGCTGCCATGAGCAATTATGAACACACTTAAAACAAGTGAGTAAGTAGAAAGTCTCAGCAAATAAATAGATGATATAAAGAGGAATCAGAGAGAAATTTTAGAACTGAAAAACATAATAGCTGGGAAAAGTAAACCTTAATGGATGGGGCTAAATAGCAGAACAGAGGGGACTAAGGAAAGTACCCTTGAACAATAGAGATTATTCAATCTGAGTAACAGAGAAAATGGATGGGGAAAAGAAAAAACAGGCCAGGGACCTGGGGAACTATAACAAAAGATCTAACATGCAAGTCACTGGATTCATGGAAAGGAGAAAGAGAGCAGGACTAAAAAAATAGTCAAGGAAATAATGGCTGGAAACTTCCCAAATTTGGCAAAAGACATAAACCAACAGATTCAAGAAGCTGAGTGTATCCCCAAACAGGATAAACTCAAAGAAATACACACCAAGACACAGCAAAGTCAAACTTCTGAAAATCCAGCTGCCAGTACCTATTTTTTAAATAATGTTTTATTGGAATATAGTGAAACCCATTCATTTACCTATTATCTATGGCTGTTCTCTTGCTACAACAGAGCATTTGCAAAAGACTGTATGGCCTGCAAAGACATTATTTACTATCTGTCCCTTTACAAAAAAATTTGCCAACTCCCAATTGAAAGTTCAACTCCTCTGTTAGGTTAAGAAACCTAGTCTGCAGACGAAGAATGGCAGAGCAGCAGAGTTCACAGTATGGCTGTATCAACCAGAATGCCGATCAATTTATAATGAATATATAAACGCTCTGGTCAATACAATCCAGTTTAGAAAGCCTTTCAAAAAACAATTTTTTTTGTATTTTGTATCTTTCTTTTTATTTCTTTAACCAACTTCAGAGAAAGATTTCTTTTTCATGAAAATAATGTCTGGACAGAGAAAGATTTTTTAAAATTTATTTTTAACTTTCTTATGGAAAATTAAAAACATACAAGAAAAAAATACAATGAACCCTGATTGATCAACTCAGTTTCATCTATTATCATCTCATGGCAAATCTTATTTTGTCCATATTTCCTACCCACTTCCCTCTAACCCCTGGATTTTTGGGAAGCAAATCTAAAATGTCACCACTTCTCTGGGAATCTTTTTCTGTGGCTTGTGAAAGGGAGGCAATTTTCTTTCTTCTAGTGGAAGCTTGTAAGCCAGGGGCTGCTGGCAACCATTCCTGCCACTGTGTGGAGCAGTGACATCCTATCTCATGCAATCACCCACAAAGCCCTACATGATCTGGCCCCTGGATGCCTTTAACATCTCCCAACACTCTTTCCAACACTCACTTGGCTTCAGCCACACGTGTCTCCTTACTTTTCCTTTAACATGCTAAGGATGCATCTGCCACAGAGGTTTCGCAGTTACTGTTTTCTCTGCGTAATCTTTTCTGGATTACCTACATGGATCACTCATTTAACAACCCTGCTCAAAATAAAAGGTCATTATCCATTCATTCAACAAGCATTTATTGAGATTTCTATCTACCAGGCAGTTTATAGGCTCTTGGGATACACAGTAAACAAAGTGACATCTCTGTTGTCTTGGAGTTCACCTTTTTGAGGTGTAAAAATAAATTTAAAAAGGAAAATATGTTAAAATAGTAAAAACTCATAGGAAGAAAAAGAACAGAAGGAATATAGACGGAGTTGACAAGGGAAGTTGTTGCAATTTAGAGTATTGCCAAGGCTGGTCTTGAAATCCTGGCCTGAAGTCATCCTCCTGCCTCAGCCTCTCAAAGTGCTGGGATTACAGATATCAGCCACACCTGGCTGTACTTGGTGGTTTGAGAATGGAGGCCAGTGAGGCCATACCACTGCATCTGAGGGAAAAGTAGCTGGCCATGTGGTGAGAAAAGCAGAGTGGTACAGCAGAAATTGTAAAGCCCTGTAAAGGCAACTGTAAGGACTTTGGTAAAACTGACATGGAAGCCACTGGATTTTAAGAGTGATGTGATTATTTTAACAAACTACCCTGGCTGCTGTGTCAATAGATTGTGGGTAGATAAGGTGGGTGACTAATTGCATCGATGGCCCAAATTTTCCACCCCTTTTGCCATGCAACCTTGCCGTGCCCTCCCATAATGACTCTGGGCCCAGTCATGTGACTTTGACAAATGGGATGTCAGCACAAATTTGCTCTGGACACCATTCCTGAGTAATGACAAGCCTCAAAGCCTGAACTGCCTCACTTATAAATCTAAGAAGGTAACAGGCCAGGTGCGGTGGCTCATGCCTGTAATCCTAGCACTCTGGGAGGCCGAGGCGGGTGGATCGCTCAAGGTCAGGAGTTCGAGACCAGCCTGAGCAAGAGCGAGACCCCGTTTCTACTAAAAATAGAAAGAAATTCTCTGGATAACTAAATATATATATAAATAAAAAAATTAGCCGGGCTCGGTGGCGCATTCCTGTAGTCCCAGCTACTCGGGGGGCTGAGGCAGCAGGATCGCTTGAGCCCAGGAGTTTGAGGTTGCTGTGAGCTAGGCTGAAGCCACGGCACTCACTCTAGCCCGGGCAACAGAGTGAGACTCTGTCTCAAAAAAAAAAAAAAAAAGAAAATGAAAATAACATAGGCCCTTAAGTCATCCAATCTAATACATTTTACTTTCAAACATGCAACCAATGCATTTTTTGTTATTCAAGACACGGTCTTGCTCTGTTGTACCAGCTACAGTGCAGTGGCATCATCGTAGCTCACGATAACCTCAAAACTCCTGGGCTCAAGCCATCCTCCTGAGTAGATGGAAATACACACGGGCACGATCATGCCCGGCTAATTTTTTTCGTTTTTTTGTACAGAGGCTTGCTATTTTGCTTAGGCTGGTCTTGAACTCTTGGCCTCAAGCAATCCTCCCCCTTCATTCTCCCAAAGTGCTGGGATTATAGGCTAAAGCCACCACTACCAGCCCCAATGTATTTCTTTTCCTTTTTTTTATTCCTTTTTCATTTCAGCAGAGGATTGATTGAGTTCAACCCAACATACTTTTGATTCCCAGATCTTCAGCAAGGAATTTAAGGCAGCTTAGAGTAAGTTATTTTACATGTATGGACTGGAAATTTCATTAACAGGGCTTACTCCTAAAAAAAAAAATTCCAGAAAAATATTCTGCACAGGAAACCCTGATGTATTAATTTTTTTGAGTAGGATGATTAAGACTATTGCAGCTGGGTGTGAATTGTGCCTGTAGTCCCAGCTACTTGGAAGGCTGAAGCAAGAGGATCACTGGAACCCAGGAGGTGAGGAGCCCAGCCTGGGTAACACAGAGAAAAAAATGATTGCATGGGACACCAAAGGAACACTATGCAAAGTACCAGTCAGGACATACGTGCCTTTCTCCCAGAATAGCTTATTTAGAACATAGACCACTGTTTCAACTAGGCTTTTCAAATTTTACTAATTTATACTCATAAGCCTGAAGCAAATACTATAATCTTCCTTTTATAGATGATACAGACAAGCACAGAAACTTAAATGTTTCAAAGGTCATGCTGCAGATAAGGGCTAGGATTTGAATCTAGCCACTCTGGCTCAGGAATTAGGATCCTCATCTAAGGATCTCTAGAATTTGTAATATGGTCTATAAACCTGCTTAAAATCTGACTTAATTACATTTTTAAAGTTGGCGGGGGACCAAAAACCCAAATCAGAAAATGAATGTGGAGAGATGCAAGCCCCAGGATCCCAAATGGATCAAGCACAGATAAAAACAGTGACAAAAATCTGCCTTAGTACACTTGATAATTCAGACTTGGTTGCAAATGCTTCTGGAAGCCCTCTCTGAAGGAGCACAGGACCTAATCATTTGCATAATCCTACTCAAGTGGAGATCAGCAAATAGTAGTACTAAACTTGAGCAGGAATAAAGGCCATAACAAACCCTTCTTGGCTAATCTCTAGTTGTGTTCTGTAATTTGGTTTCATTTCATTAAACTTAGGGAAGGCAGGCTTAAGTCCCAATTTTGACAATCCTTAAAATGGAAATAAAGCTAATATTTTCAAAGACTTAGGAAACCATCAAAAAGAGAAATCTAGGCCAGGCGCGGTGGCTCACACCTGTAATCCTAGCACTCTGGGAGGCTGAGGCGGGTGGATCGTTTGAGCTCAGGAGTTCGAAACCAGCCTGAGCAAGAGTGAGACCCCGTCTCTACTAAAAATAGCAAGAAATGATCTGGACGACTAAAAATATATATAGAGAGAGAAAAAATTAGCCGGACATGGTGGCGCATGCCTGTAGTCCCAGCTACTCGGGAGGCTGAGGCAGGAGGATTGCTTGAACCCAGGAGTTTGAGGTTGCTGTGAGCTAGGATGATGCCATGGCACTCTAGCCTGGGCGACACAGTGAGACTCTGTCTCAAAAAAAAAAAAAAGAAATCTATGTCTATTCTTTATAGTGATAGATGTGGGAAGAAAATGGTGCTAAAAACCAATTGTACCGATTCATATAAATTTCATAAGCACAAAGTTTATTCTGAATAAATCATTTTATAATTGCTGAAAAAGAAGTTCATTACTTTACTCAGCTATGTACTTAAATCAAATTATCCAAACAAAATAAACATGGCAATGATATAAAAATGTAAGAAATTTACAAAGCTATACAAAATAACTTAATATTTAAAAATTAGACTGATACAGTCTGTAAGATCTCTTCAAGAGCTGTACACAATTGTAGATCTATAGAATTTTTTTCAGTGGGTCAAAGAAAGGATGCTTTAAGGCTTCTCTGAGAGTAATTCTTTTGGATGGATCATACTCCAACATCTTCTGAATAAGATCAAAGAGAAGTTCATGTTCAGCATCCTGAGAAAGCATAAATTCCTGAAAGAAAAATACGACAAATACAGTCAACAGCCTTTTCTAGTATCATTTACTGTGTTTTGTTTCACAACCACAAAAACAGAAGAGAAACTCAAGGTTTTGATCATTAGCTATATATAGCCCAGACTTACCTTCAGAGGTTTACAGCGCCTTGAAACATATCTCCCAGCAGAACTGTGCTCATCCCAGTCTAATCGATCATGATGGAAATATTTACGTTTCCTAAAAATAAGTCAATATCCACTTATGTTTATAACATGTAAAATTTAAAACATCGAGCAAAGGTGAATGGTCACATCAATCACTACACTTTTACAGATCAAAGATTAATGCTTTTCTAGAGATTTAAAAGGTAACGAAGAATAGAAATTGAGTTATGGCCTTCCCATCAACTAATCTGCTATTTAACTAAAAAAGCATTAGTTTGACTTCACTTGTTTTACAAAGTTCTAATTAGAACACATGACCAAGTACTAAGGATAGCACTGACTCTTAAAGAAAACATACCTGGTTTTCTGTATCATATGTTTTGGTAGAGGTCCAAGAATCCTTTCCATCATTGCTAAGTGCTCCTTACTATCATGGGTCTAAAATAAAATAATAATTAAAAAAAAACTTAACTATCTCTGCTTACACATTGTCCTTCATTCTCATTTAACACAGTGGCTAATTTTATAGTCTATAGATGATTAAAAGTCACAAGGAAGGTGACTACCAAAAAGGCACACTTTTTAGCAAGTTACAGCTGACAGCAAAACTATTCAGGCCTACACAACAAGCTTGCCAATAATTTCCCTAAATGGAGAGGGTTAAGTGCTTACGATACACTTAAAACAGTTTTAAATAAAACAGATTAATTACAAAGGAAACATACATTATAGTTATATTTTTATTTCTTTATCCTTATGTACAATTATCAGTCTATGAGGAAAAAATGCTATGTTAAATGTATACGTATACTTTGAATTAAAGTATTCATTCACATAAACAGGTGCCTTTCTTGTCCAAAGCCATTCCAACAGATCTTTGTCACTTACTGGAAATACTGTAAACCCAAGATAGTATTCAATAAGAATGCATCCTATACTCCAGACGTCACACGGCTGAGACCACCCTAAGGCTGCAAAGCAAAGCAAAATGTTAGGAAAAAATCCTATTTCTTAAAGACATTAAAGGTTAGCTAACAAAAACACTTTCTTTAGAACATGTGATGTTTGAGGTGGAAGGATCCTAAAGGTTAATCCAAGGTTAAATGCAATATAACAGTGCTGCATATAAGAGGGCTTTGGATACATCAGAGATTTGAAGTCTCAACTCTGGCTTGACTTTGGGAGCCAACCAGTCCCAACTCTGCAACTAGTGATTTAGAAAATTTTCTTCTGAGCCTCAATGTCCTAACCTGTAAAATGAAAAGCTACCTGCACCATGCAAAGACTGAGCAGCCATGAAGTGTCTGAGACATAATGGGCATTAAATAATTACTTTTTTTTTTTTGGAGACAGGGTCTTAGCTCTGTCACCCTGAGTAGAGTGCAGTGGCATCATCGTAGCTCACTGCAGTCTCCAACTCCTGGGCTCAAGCGATCCTCCTGCCTCACCCTCCCAAAGTGCTAGGATTACAGGTGTGAGCCACCACACACCCAGTCAAATAACTGCATTTTCAAACTCTACCACATATTACAAATGTGCCAAGAATTCCAGAAAGGTTAAGCCTCCAGCTCAAAGTTCCAGAGCTGATTAGCTGGAACAATTAAGAGCTTAAAATCCATCATGTGTTTCATTGATACTGATCCCTTAAAGAGAAAAAGATGGAAAAAGTACTACAAATAAGACCTCAAACTATAAATAAATTTTAAGTCAGCTTCAATAAAAAAATATACAGTCCTCAAAGCACAATTAATAAATACTAACCTAAAATAACTTCAGGTGCTCTATAATGTCTCGTAGATACCAATGTACTGTGATGTTCATCATCATATGTTGCACTTCCAAAGTCTACAACTTTAATATCTGGATTTATTAAGGTACGTTCATCACGCTTCTGAAAATCGTAAGAAATGACGGTTAAGAAATCATAAAATATTCATTTGAAGCTATGAAGGTAACATATTGAAGACTTACCATTTTGGGATTATATGCCTCTGTGTAGTCAGACTGCACAAATAGGATGTTTTCAGGCTTTAAGTCTGTGTGAGTCAATTTATTACTGTGCAAAACTGTGAATGAAACAGAAAAAATTGCTGCAGCCTGAAAATCAATGAACAAAAACCAAACCAAACCCCCAAACCAGGTACCTTTCCTATATGCCCAAAGAGGTGGTAAACAATACTTCAATCTGCTAGAAAATGACTGGGGACTAAAACCTACTACCCGCTCCTTAAAAAGTCCACTGACAGCTAACTGCAAGAAAAAACAAAAATCAAAAATCCCTTCTTTCTCATGAAGCTAAGATTTACCACACCTTAATTTTTTCCCAAGGTTCTAGGTTGATATTTTTAGAAATCAGAAAGGCATATTATTCAGTCTTCATCCCAACAGCATGTTATTATGATAGCTATAATGTGTTATTTACTAAGTGAAATGCGTACTGCTGACAGACAGCTTGTTACTAAATTTTTAATACCTACTCTTAATTGACAAATAAAAGTTGCATGTATTTATGGTGTACATGTTTTCAGATGTCTCACTGTAGAATGGCTAAATCAAGCTAATTAACACGCATTACCTCACATACTTTTTGGTGGTGGTAACACTTAAAATCTACTCTTACCAATTTTCAAGCATAGAGTATCCTTGTTATTAACTACAGTCACCATGATATGCAATAGATAGCTTGAACTTATTCCTAACTGAAATTTACTATCCTCTGACCAGTATCTCCCCAATCCTCCATCCCCTAATTCATACTTACTCTTAAACCAGTCTTCCAAGTCCTATGTTAGGTCCTATTTTTTAAAGATCCAAATCAGTCTAGCACTAAATTAGTCTCAAACTCAAGTTTCTGCAAGATATACCAAGAACTTACAATTCACGGACTTGCATATCTGATATGCCATCTTCCTGATATGATCCAGTCGAAATGGTAGAAAACCATTTTCCTTAATGAAGTCATAAGTACTAAGTCCCAGTAGTTCAAACACAATGCAAATATGACCATGATGCTCAAACCACTCCAACATCTGGACACAGCGGCTATAAACACAAGAAAAATAAACAAGTACAGCTTCTCCCAAGTCAAATCTACCTGAGGCCATCTTCCAAATTCTAATTTGATACTTACAAGGCACTGCTGGGGTCCGTTGTATTTATGTGTTCCAGAACTTGTATTTCTGAGCGAGCAGCTTCACAGTATCTATCCACATTTTTAACTATTTTTACTGCTACATGTCTACCTCCCCTGTTAGAGTAAGTTCAAAAAAATGATAAAACACGGGAACAGAAAAGGGGAAAAATTCTTATATTCTCGTAAGAAATTTTAAACAGTAGTTTGATGGACAGAGATAATTAAACTTGTGACACCAATCTAGAAAAGTTACCATCCCTGGCTGTGATATCAGGATGAATTATGGTACTTTCTAAAAATACAGGCTGCTAGGTAACTAGTACACTGAAAATGTATGAGATGAACAAAACTTCAAAGGCACCTCATATAAAAGGAAGGCTGAAAACCACTGATCTGGAAGGAAAGAAATTTGGCCACAACAACCGTGTCCAGTAGGACAATAAAAGAATACTTTTCAAAATGAAAGTATGTTCTCAGTCTAAAATTGGAATTAGAAGCTGCATGTAGGATTAATAGCTACTGCTTAAATAACACAAAGTGCAATAAGTAGCTTTAACTGGGAGTATCTTACATCCAAGTCAAAAGACCCAAGCCAAAAGGGTATAAAGACATATCTTTATGGTCAAACCATTTTCTAAAGCTATATTAATCATCTATACTGTCGACCTCACCCAAGTGTAATCCCAGCATGGGAAACTTACGCTTTATGATCGACGCATTCCACGACTTTTCCAAAAGCTCCTTCACCTAAAGTATCAACAATTTCATCTAAAAGAAAGAATTAAATCTCAGTCATACCAAGAAGTGGAAACAATTTACTTATAATAAATGCTATCAATACAGATTATTCTAGTTGATGCTACAAATTTCCTTATCACTAGATATTTATTTTATTGATCAACACCATCAAAAAAATTACAACTATTTTTAGTTCTAATTTCATTTTTAGGCTAATTTCATTAACTTGATTTACTGTTCTGGAAGTTCTGTATAACAAACATTAAATTTCTAAAGAAAGCAAAACACAATCCCCCCCCACCAAAAGAAATGGAAAAACAAAACAAAACAATAGAGAAAGAAAAAAAGACTTCCAAATCCCTGAAATCTTATCTATATATAGATTATGTTATCTGAAAAGTTAATAAGTGTTGAAAAATATTCTATACATCTTGCACTTAGTACGTCTCCACTCTGACAGATCAGGTGACCCTCCTCATCATCCTCTACACTCCTGGTTCTTTTCCTTCGGTGACTCTTCTGGAAACGTCAAGTGGGCGGCACCAAGATCATCCAGCCAATCAATATACCCGAGTGAATTCAGGGCAGAATACGAAATTCATTCAGCGGGGAGATATTCAGGCATTCAGATACACGCCAGGCCACAAACGGTTGGCAGGAGCAATTTCAAATTCAGTCCCCAGAAATTCACAGGGCACATAGTTTATGTTAACAGGAGAAAAACATGGCAAGGAACAGATTTTCAGATAAGATACTCAAAGTGGCAAGGCAACAAAACATAATACAATTGTTTTTCTTAAAAAAAAAAAAATGCTTATTGTAGCATTCATTGAAACATAATTTTAAGTTTCTAGTGTCCTAATTTAATGTTGCAAAATTGTAGGATGTAATATTTACTTGTCAAAGTAGACTGTGGCCAAATTAAGATTTCCTAAGTAATCTAAGAAAACAAATATTAAAACAGTAAATAAAATTAAAGTCCTAATTTTGGGGGAGAAAAAAATTTGGCATACAAGAATAACACTACAGCATTTTAAATGTTATCTGAGCTGATCTCCAAATTAATACATAACTCATAAAGTTCAAATCTGTTGTGGCTTGCTTAGTGAAAAAAGGATTAGAGAACACGCTTTGTTAGAACAAAGAGGCATACCTAATCCTCAATCATACAAAATGCGTTTTTTGTTTTAAGGATTCAACTTATCAAATCAAATTTCTTGAGGTACCATAAAAACCTTCAGAATATCTTGCAATCATTTTTATGAACTAACCTAAATTAATTACCTCCACTGTTTCACTGGAATGACAATTAGAAGCCAACTAACAACTATTTGTTACTATAGAAATGGGTACTCATTTCAGGAATTTTCTATCCAATGTACAAACACAGAAAGAATCCTGCAAGTTAAAATTGAGATGACTTCATCTTAAACACTTTCTCAAATAAACACAAATTTAAGTTTTCCTGTTCCACATGGGAAATAAAATTTCCAAAATGTTTTAAAAGAGCTCATACCCCATGTGAACGATGATGTGAAGTACTGTGGTGAATCCTGTGTTTGCTTTTATAACTACTTCTTCCACTTCTACCAGATGACTTGCTACTATGGTTCTGATATCTGCTTTCATGGTCTCTATGACGATATCCAGGTTCACATCCTTGACTGTAGTCATTTCTGTATTCATCAATGTAGCGTCGGCTATGATAATCCTTCTCATTTATAGACCTGCTTTCCAAATAATGGCTAGAGGGGAAAAAATTACTTTCAGTGTTTTACGCTAACATTAAATATCCTCAAATCCTCAGTCAATCTCTTAAGGCAGAACTCTTTAAAAGACTTTGTGCCTCCATTGCAATGTTTGCAATTTTACAAACATTACAAACCATCAGAATCTCTCATTGGAAACAGAAAGGAATGGTAATCGGCCATTTTTAAAGTAATACTATTGTGAAAATGTATCTTTATATGGAGACATTTTAAGTACCCTCCTTACCGATCAGATGTTTTAGAGTGATTGTATTTGCAGCGCTTGTTCTCCCGAGCACTGCTATGTGATCTCTTCCTCCTTTTATGACTGCTGCTGCTCCTCCTCCATTTTCCACAATCCCAATCCTTTTCATCCCAATCAGGACAGTAAGTTCTCTTTAAGTGTCTCATCTATACAAAAGACAATTTTTTTCCCAGTTAAATTGTTTCCCACACCCAGCTGTTTAATAATAAAGCTCTTATTTACAAATTCACCCTACTCATAACCTTTTAAATTGCTCTTTTAAGTCAAAGTTCAGAAATCGCTGTTGTCCAATCTGAAATCACTGATAGATCCAACTATTGGAGTATGAACTTTATTCACAGGTATTCTGCATTATACATGTCATGCCCAGATTTACTGAAAGAATATAAGAAAAGAAAAGGGTGGGGAAGGAATCCCAATTTATTTGATACAATCTTACCCCTGCGCACAAATGTACTTACTATGGGTCCACACGTCATTCTCCCCGTTTAAACGTGTATCAGAAACTAGCCTCCAACACTAATGCAATCATAGATGTTCTTCACCATCACTAAATAGTTTGCGGTACCCTACACACAGAATCATCTTAAGACTATTTCTGTAAATGGGGTATACCGAACTACCAAGGCCTTTTATTACATACGTTAAGTCAACAATGGCAACAAAATATAAAAAAGACAAAAGATTGTCCTTTGAGTACCACTCCCCAGCACGTACTAAGTATATAGCAAACCCGCATTTATCCTAAATGCAATCTTAACACAATCAATCTGGAGATGGGGGACCCGTTTTCCTTTCAGAAATGCTTCGAACGAAGCTAAAAAATACTCAACTTGAAAAGGACATCACAAAGAAATGGCTTTTCACCACCTGCCTTTCTCACTAACAGCTCCGACCCCTCTACACCTCTGCATACAACTCTGAATCCAAGCGCTCTGTTATCCCAAAAGGAGTGGGCTGAAACTCCAGTGCAGAAAACGCCCGATCGCCTGATTTCTCACAACGCTCCTTCAAATACGTTATTTCTCGTTCCTTGGATTCCTAAATCTGGTTTTTGTTAACATCACTCACGATTTTCACATCAATCTTTTAAGACCCAACCAGACATTAACCGCGTTTTCTTCAACGTGTTGTCTTTTTCTCCCCTCGCTACAGACACATTTCCCCGCAGCCGAGTGCCTGACACACATTCCAGAAAGCAAGCACACGCCACCCCCACCGGCGGCTTCGACTCTCGGGCAAGGGCGCAGCCCGGCCTCCGCCCCGCCGCCATCTTACAGCTCAGCTACGAGGCCGACAACATGGCGCTCGCGGGTGCCCTGGGCTCGCCCAGCCGCCGTTCAGGCCGCACCACTCCCTCTACGGAAGACGGACCCGACCAGGGCGCCGCGGCCAGCGAACACCAGGACTGTCCCCCCGCAAGCAGAAGCTGGCAGCCCGCTCGGCAGAGCACGGAGGACGGGCCCGCCGCCTTTGTGCAGCCCTGGAGTGATAGGAAGGGGGCGGTCGTCGTGCGGAGACTGGGGCCCCAAACACGGAGGGGAAAGGGCATCGCCAGGCGCCCGCGAGGCACACGGGAAAGGCCCTGACACCTAATCTGCTCCCTCCTGCATCTTACCGTCCTGGCGGAAGACTCCAAGCCAAAGAAGACAAAGCTTGCAACGCAACCACAGAAAGCGCCCACCAGCCTGCGAGAAGCGCCAGCAACAAAATGGAGCTGACAGCCGCAGCGTCGAGACTCTCCTCGAAAACACTGATGACGCTGCAAGCGCGTCTCCGCCGCGGGGCGGGGCGGGGCACGCGCGTGACCGCCATGTGCGCAGGCGCCGCGTTGGGAGCCGACGCGAAGCTGCCGCCGCGGCCATGTTGGTCCGAGTCTGTTTGTATCCTGAGAAAGAACTACACCTACCGGGGAAAAGCCTCTCCTTCTCGTTCACTTAAAATTGTTATCTGTGAACGAAGAAATAAAGAAAAGTTAGGGAAGCAGAACACAAAATAGCATGTGCCCTGATTGCGATAATTAAAATAATGTTTCAAAAATACTATACCACTAGCGTCAAATAGCTCCAAAGTACTAACTGGTTGGATTTCAGCTTTTGCTAAGGTTCTGAGACCTATTTAAAACTAGTTTTTATCACCAAACCGATGGGGAAATTAAAACGAAAAAACCCTTAGTTTTTACTTGCTGGGGCTCACATGCACTAAAATTGGATTTGAAAGATTTCCCCAAGATTTTAAAAAGTGAAGAAATTAGCAAGAGCCTGGGGTATGAAGTGGCGACTCTTCACGTTTAAGCAACATTTTCTCATTAAACGAGCCCGAGATCAAGGTTTCTGCAGGGTTCTTTTAAGGCCTCTCCCCTTGGCTTGTAAATGGGCACTTTCTTCCTCTGTCTTCACAAGGTCTTTTCTCTGCAGTCGGTGTCCTAATCTCTTCTCATATTGAAACCAGTTATGTTGGATTGGAGCCCACCCTAACGACCTCATCTAACCTCAATTACGTCTGTGAGGGTTCTATCTCTGAAGAGTCACTTTATGAGGTACTGGGGGTTAGGACTTAAACAAATGAATGGGGGAGGGGTACTATAGCCGGCACCCCCAACTCAGCCCATAGCATGCACTAAAATAATTTCGTAAATGAAATTTTAGGTACTTCCCAAATTAATAAATGGCTTTTTGCTAAATTTAAAACCGTTTTGGAAGGCAATTTTGGCAATATCCACTGAGATTTTTTTTTCAATGTTGATTGCAATATTGATTAGTTGTGACAGGGACCAAATGGCCTGCAAGCCTAAAATATTTTGCTGGTCCTTTCAGAAAAACTTTGCCAATACCAGATTTATTTATTTATTTTTAAAATGTTAATACATTTACAGGGTACAAGTTGAATTGTTACATGTGTATATTGTGTAGTGGTGGAGCCTGGGCTTTTGGTGTAACCATCACCTGAGTAGTACACATTGTAACACTTGATTTAGACTATCTGAAGTTGCCACATAATCATGGTTTCACAGCGAAGGGAGTGGACGAGCTTAAAGTATATAATATAATCAAACTATAACTACTCCACTCTCTGTTCCATTGTCTTTGACCCTGTAATTTTACTGTGATTTCTCCTACAGAAATTATTGTAAACACTAGATAGCTCTTGGCACAAAGTTGTTTACTGCAACTTTTACCTGTAATAGTGGAATAATAGTGGAATCCTAATTTGCAGATAGTTAGGATTGAGAACATAAATGTACAGTGCTTAGCACAATGACTAGCACACTGTGATTAGCTTTTAGCTTCCAGAAATTGGGATTCCCTAAATTTACTTAACATTTGAGCTGCTAAACATACCCAAACAACTATGGATAAATTTCAAAAGTTACTGTGATGGAATTTCTCCCTCAACCTACATATCCATCAGTGGAAGACTGGATAAAGAAAATGTGGTATATACGTACAATGGGATACTATTCAGTCATAAAAAAGAATGAAATCATGTCTTTTGCAGCAACATGGATGGAACTGGGGGTCATTATTTTAAATGAAACAAGCCAAACAGAAAGTCAAATATCACATGTTCTCACTCATAAGTGGGTACTAAAAAAAAGTGTACACATGAGCATATAGAGAGTGGAATGATACACAATGGAGACTCAAAATATTTTAGGCTTGTAGGCCATTTGGTCTCTGTTATTAGCAATCAATATTGCTGTTGTAGCAAAAGCAGCCAGAGACAATATAGACAATATGTAAACAAATGGGTATAGCTATGTTCCAAGACATTATTTACAAAAGATAGGCAGATAGCCTGAGGGCTGTAGTTTGCCAACCATGGGAAAGATGGCGAACCATGTTACTTTGTTTTTAAAGAAGAGAAAAACAGGCTAATGAGCAATATTCAAGTCTTCTTTGCAGTTATACTTACTGCCAGTCACTACATAGAACCAATCACTAATGTGATTGGTATGAACCAGTCAACATAAGCCAACAGTATTCAATGTTCTGGACCTGGATCCTCATGGGGCCTGCATTAAGCCCAAGGTAGGCAGCCAGTATACCACCCTATCTATGATATTTTTATGACTATAATTGAGCAGACATTGTAAGATAAGCTCTAAGAACCAAAAAATCACCACATTGGCACCACCAATTAAAAATGGCAGAGTTTGGAATAAAAACTGTAGGAATGCCAATAAGTACAAAACATCCTAACAATCATCAATAAAGGCCTCTTAAAAGTAACCACAGGCCGGGCGCTGTGGCTCACGCCTGTAATCCTAGCACTCTGGGAGACCAAGGCGGGTGGATCCTTTGAGCTCAGGAGTTCGAGACCAGCCTGAGCAAAAGCGAGACCCCTTCTCTACTAAAAAATAGAAAGAAATTATCTAATTATCTGGACAACTAAAAATATATATAGTAAAAATTAGCCAGGCATGGTGGTGCCTGCCTGTAGTCCCAGCTACTTGGGAGGCTGAGGCAGAAGGATTGCTCGAACCCAGAAGTTTGAGGTTGCTGTGAGCTAGGTTGGCGCCACGGCACTCTAGCCCGGGCAACAGAGTAAGATGCTGTCTCAAAAAAAAAAAAAAAAAAAAAGTGACCACAAAAAAATTCAATGACATATTTGGGGAAGAAGGGTATGAGGTATAAGAAGCAGCAAAACAAAATCTAGCCAAAGAAAGGCTTTAATACTAATTCTAGAGATCTAAATGATTAAAAAGATGAAACTAAAGGTGAGGTCACTAGTATATCCGGCACCTCAGTTTAGTGGAAGGTATAAATGGTAACAGGATAGTTGCAAGCTAATCCCTAAACTGTAGTTAAAAAAGAATCAACACATTAATTAGATCAGCCATGGGAGAAATGAGACAAACCAAGGACTGATATCAAGACAAATGTTTGGTACCAGTTTTAGGAATACTCAAATCTAATCAAAGTGATCTAGGTGAAATATGATTCCTGATGAAATGAAATCAATGGTAGAGCCTGATAAATGGCTTCATTAGGTGAGAGCCCTATGGTGGACATGAATATTTAGGAGAGCAGTTTCCATTTGCTTACTACATGCCGGAAGCTTTACACACATTATTTCATTTAATCCTCACAATAGTCTTATGAGGGAATATTATTTATGGGCGAAAATACTAAAGAGAGGTTAACTTGCCTAAAGTCACACAGTAGGGGACACAGCTGTGATTAAAACACAGACCAGGACTGCACAACTAGTGCTTTTAAACAGTTCATTGCATTTTTCAAATGCATCTTTTGTAGAGCTCTATTTTTCAATATTTTAAAAGACATGATTTTTTTTTTTTTTTTTTTTTTGAGACAGGGTCTTGCTCTGTTGCCTGGGCTAGAGTGCCATGGTGTCAGCCTAGCTCACAGCAACCTCAAACTCCTGGGCTCAAGCAATCCTTCTGCCTCAGCCTCCCGAGTAGCTGGGACTACAGGCATGCGCCACCATGCCCGGCTAATTTTTTCTATATATATTTTTAGTTGTCCAGATAATTTCTTTCTATTTTTAGTAGAGACAGGGTCTTGCTGTTGCTCAGGCTGGTCTTGAACTCCTGACCTTGAGCAATCCTCCCACCTCAGCCTCCCAGAGTGCTAGGATTACAGGTGTGAGCCAGGGCGCCTGGCCTGAAAGACATGATTTTAAGAAATGTCAATGAGCAAATCAGTTGGGAAATGTTGAATGTTTACTGTATTCTAGCACTTCTTAGAGCCTTTACTATAAATCTAAAAACCAGACAAAATAGCAAATGGATTCGTTGGCCTTTCTAGACAATCTCTCTACACTGTCTCTCCTCTTTCCGTGTATAGTGAATAATTAAAAGAAAATAGTACTTCCAGGGTATGGACTAGATATAGTAGGAGTATGTAATTAGGATACTCAAAAATGTCAGCACTTAACTGAGGCTTAGCATTTAAAAATGAAAGTTTATATGTAACAAAAATTAAACAAAAGGTATTTTTTATATTAAAATTTAAAAAATACATTGGATAATGGTGTAAAGAACATGCTCTAAGAATGGGGGTAAAAGCTGTTGGGCTCTTCTTGATACCACCATTTCAGAGAAGATCTTAGTTGTAAACAAGGAGAAGGCTGATGCAATCTCTGACATAATTAAAACTGGGTAAACCACACTAGGTGTGTGTGTTCCAGCAAATAGTTTGCTAAGTCTTTGTCCACGTCTATTATAGCTATTGAGCAAATGGATTGGCATGAATAGTTATGTCCTTAATGTGCACGTCATTAAGAGGTCGATATGTCTTCTCATTTACTGGCAACTTCTCCAATTCATCTAGAGTTTCCAGACCATCTATTACCCTGAAAAAGAAACAATACGATGCATGAAAATTTCCTCAGATTGAAATGTAATATCCACATTTCAAAAGCAATTACAGTCTCCTTAAGAGAAAAGGACCATGTTTTATAGTTCTTTGAACTCTGTAGTTGAATGTACAAAATTCAGAAATAAAAATTTGTTTTCATGCCCTTAGTCAACAATACAAAGGGTAGGAATATTGCCATCAGTGTACCTAAAATTATGTTCTACCTCACTCATACAGTCACAGAATAGCTACAAATGGGGCTAATATAACCAGTTAAAGGGAAAATGAATTGTTTTTCTATAGTCTCACAAAACTTGATACTGAATATGCGGATTTTCCCAATTCTCCAATTCTCTGGGTATCCTACAATTTAATTCCAACACAGAGTGAGCAAAGACCCCACAAGTTGGTCCCGCAAGACTGCTCCCCACTTCAGATGCCAGTTCCAAGTCCCAGGTTGTGATCTGTACTTCTGCCAAACCAGATATGACTAGGGGGTTCCCATACGCCCCGGCTCTGTTTGAAAATTTGCTAAAATGGCTCACAGACTCAGGAAAGCACTTTACTTATTATTATGGCTTATTATAAAGGATACAACTCAGGAAAAGCCAAATGGAAGAGCTGCATAGGGCATGGTACAGGAGAGGGGCACAGAGCTTCTGCACCTACATGTGCTCCCCAATCCAGCTCTCCAAACCCTGTTTGAGGTTTTCAAGGAGGCTCCATTATGTAGGCACCATTGATTAAATCACTGGCCATTGGTGACTGGCCTCAATCTCCATTCCTCCTCTCCTTCCTAGAAGTCAGGGATAGGGGGTTGGAAAGTACAGCTGAAAGTTCCAATTCTCTAATCATATGGCTGATTCCTTGGGCAGCTGGCTCCCATCCTGAAGCTATCTAGGGGCCCACCAAGAATCACCGCATTAGCATAAACTCAAATACAGTTGAAAGGGGCTAGGCTAATTATGAATAATAAAATATTCCTCTCACTCCTATCACTCAGGAAATTCCAAGAGTTTTAGAAGCCCTGTGCCAGTAACCAAAAATGAAGACCAAATATATATTGTTTATTATATCACAATATCATACCAGTCATAAGGATTTCTTTGCCATAGGAAATACCTGGAGAAAGTATGTAGGATGACACTATTATTAGTATTGCCCTACACTGAAAGTCCTGAAGTAGGTGGATACATACTTTATCCTTTAAATACGGTGTTTCCACTTTTTGCTTCTGGACAACAATAAAAAGTGATAATAACAACAACAGGACAAGAGAAGATTGACAGTTAACTCAGCCTCCAGCAAGTCCACTTCATGTTAACACCAAGAAAAAATATTTTTTTTTTTATTATTCCAGGGTTTTGTGAGGGTACAAACATTGTAGTTACACTTTATGTCTTTGCCTCACCCAAATGCGGGTTAAAGGCATGCCCTTCCCTCCCTTTAGTGCTCCCCGTGTCCTTTAGTTGTAGATTTCCCCCCCATCCCCCTAATCCCTAGAGAGTATTTCTGCCATGTGATCAACCTAAAGAAAAAATATTGAGAGCTGTTCTTTGAATACATGTTCTGGAAATATGAATCTAAAACATTTGCTAAGAAAGAGTGGCTTTTTAGATTAGACTTCCTAGTGTAACTCAAATCAATTCCCAAGATTTATACAGGCGAAATATCCCTTATCGGAAATACTTGGGACCAGCAGTGTTTCAGATTTTGGATTTTTTTCTGATTTTGGAATATCTGCATATATGTAATGAGATATCCTGGGGATGGAGGAACCTAAATCTAAAGATGAAATTCATTTTTTATGTATACCTTATATCCATGGCCTGAAGATAATTTTTAAAGACTTTTTTTTTTTGAAACAGTCTCACTCTGTTGCCCAGGCTGGAGTGCAGTGCCATCATCATAGCTCACTACAATGCCAAACTCCTGGGCTGAAGTGATCCTCCTGCCTTAGCCTCCTGAGTAGCTGGGATGGGACTACAGGCATGTGCCACCATGCCCAGCTAATTTTTTCTATTTTTTAGTAGAGACGAGGGTCTGGCTCTTGTTCAGGCTGGTCTCGAACTCCTGAGCTCAAACAATCCGCCAGTCTCAGCCTCCTAGAGTGCTAGGATTAGGATTACAGGTGTGAGCCACCTTGCCCAGCCTCTAAATTGTAAATCTTAAGGGCTTTCCCACCTTCTAAGTCAGTAAGAGAAACAGAGGATATAGGAAACACAAGTCTTAGGAAAAAAGAAAAACAAGCGGGGGATTGGGGCAGGTAGAATAGAGGCAGGTTGAGTCTAGTCAATTATCTGGGACATGGGCCTCTTGGCAAGACAAAGGAAAGCTATGGATCATCTTCCCTTGTTCTAAGCGCTACAGTTTTGTCACAAATCCTGTAAAATAAATCCTGGTTATTATTGATAAATAATTTTGAATGATGGGAGAAAATAAAAGGAAGGGAAACTGGATTATTTACATATGCACAAAAATTACTAGATGCTGTAATAGTTCATTAGTTTCATTGAACATTAATAATGCATAAATTAGACACACATATATGGAATGAAAAAGAAAAGTTGTACAGTCATCTATTTTTTTGTTGTTGTTGTTGTTGAGACAGAGTCTCACTCTGTTGCCCGGGCTAGAGTGCCATGGCGTCAGCCTAGCTCACAGCAACCTCAAACTCCTGGGCTCAAGCAATCCTTCTGCCTCAGCCTCCCGAGTAGCTGGGACTACAGGCATGCACCACCATGCCCGGCTAATTTTTTCTATATATTTTTGGTTGTCTGATTAATTTCTTTCTATTTTTAGTAGAGACGGGGTCTCGCTCTTGCTCAGGCTGGTTTCGAACTCCTGAGCTCAAACAATCCACCCGCCTCGGCCTCCCAGAGTGCTAGGATTACAGGCGTGAGCCACCGCGCCCAGCCAGTCATCTATTTTTAATAAACCTAACTTGGCATCCAAACTCTAGAAACAAACTCTAGAATTGTGCCTTGGTCTATTTTTCAGCATGGTAAATATCTGTTGAATTAACAGATGAATTTACTTCCCCCGGATTTATAAAATTTATAAAACCATGTATAGCACTTGCAATGGATATTCTAGCATAGACTGCTAAATACTTCCCTAGGATCCACTCTTCCCTTCTTCTTACTCAGAGAAATCTGATTTTAGCGAGAGTGGCAATGTGTCCAGCTGAAAAACATTTTCTACCCTCCCTTTTTGATGAGGGGTGGCCATATTACTAAGTTCTGGGTCTTCCAGCAAAGTTCTTTAAAAGGGGGCTGACTCAGCTGGCAAACACCATTTGTCTTTCCTCCTCGCTTCTGCCTGGCACACAGATGTTCTGAGTAGAGCTGCACTGCCCAAATTATGACCATGAGCATGCTTGAGGATGGAAAATAAAGATAGTTGTGAAAAAAGACAGAGGTGCCTGGATCCACCATGCCAGTCCATCTTGTTTATGCCACTATTTTCCAGCTCTGTTAGGTGCTGTGAAATGCTATTCTTAATGAAAACAGACACATTACTGTTAATTTGCATAACAATCCTGAAAAAAATTATTTGCCCCTCTTTTACAAATTAAGTAAAATGAGGCTCAGAGAGGTGACAACTTTCCCAAAGTCACACAGAGCTAGTGAGTGGTGGACTTAAACTCTAGGTGCACTTGCTCTCATACTGCTCTTTTCAATAGTAGTTATGCTACTATCACAGCCAAGCATATGTACCCCTTGCATTGAAATGCCAAAGACCATAACCAAAATACTCACTTTCCAAATACTGTGTATTTCATGTCCAAATGTGGCTGCTTGCCATAGGTGATGAAGAACTGAGATCCATTAGTGTTTGGGCCATTATTAGCCATAGATACAACACCTCTAACATTGTGCTGAAAAAGAGCAAAGTATTAACTAAGTTATAATATAAATATTCCAAATATAGGATTAAAACAGGACATGCACTTTTTACCTTGTTAATATTTAAGGGACCAAGAAAAAACATTTAACCAGCTTCTATTAGGGCTAATCCAAATGTTCAGTTTCTGTATTATCTGTATCCCTGAAAACTTGTATGTAAATTGTTTACATAACAAATCCTATTCCTCAATGAATTTCATTTTCACTTTGAAGAAGTACAGCCACAAACACTTTTAGCAATAGGAATGTATAACGGAAATAATCCTTACATTTATATTAAGGGATAGTGTGCTGGAATAAAATGATCAGGTAGACAACAAAATCAAAATCCCCATAATCTCTTCTCATATACACTGGACTCTTGCTAGTTTATCTGTAAAACAAGGGAAGTTGGACTAGTTCAGGGGTCTATTCATAGTTCAGATGCTCACAAGGGTCAAGCAGATAAACTGACAGTTGGGCAGAACATAAGCATTATGGAGAGATGGAGTCTGGCAAAATGATTCAATAGTTATCTATTCGCTAATGGCATTAAAAGTTTTTTTTAAACTGATGGTCATCGAGAATGCATCTGTGGGTCTTCCCTCCATGGGCAGTCAGTTCATAATCCCAGGACTGGATGATCTAAGAGCTTATCCAGCTCTAACAGCATAATACTATTTGTGTACATGGGAATGTGTACAGGAATTAAGAGGGCCTTACTGAAAAGACTAAAGACATGACTGTGAACATGTTACAGGGAGGTGCCCAAATATAAAATATATTTCGAGTAACTCCACTGATTATTCTAGCTGTAGCTATTCATCAGGTGACATTAATTTAACATGCCATAGAGATGCAGCTACATCAAAATATTATTACTTTGTCTCCCTAAAAGATACCTAGCAATCAAATGTAATATTTAATACATACACAAGAATATAGGTACCAGTTTTTAAGTTAATAAACACCCATTAACATATTTCCCAGCTCTCAGAGTTAAAATTGACCAATTTGTTGCAAATGCCTATGAGCTCCTCTCCAACTATGTATTACCTCAACCTCTCCAAGAGGTAACCACTATTCTGATACACTTATAGCCTAAACAATACATTGTTTCCTTTTCCTTCTGAACTCTATATAATGTGACATCACACAACATTAGTCTTCTAGGAAATGCTTTTTACACTTAACCTTGTTACAATTTCTTAGATGCATAGATGTATATGTAGCTATAGTTCACTGATTTTTTTTTTTTTTTTACTGCTGTGTGATATTTCACTATTGAATATAGTAAAATTTATCCACTCTATAATCAATGGACCTTTGGGTTGTTTCTAGATTTTTGCTATTACAAATAGTACATTAGGAACACTCCTGTACATGTGTCTTGTGCATACATACAAGTTTCTTTTGGGTAAACATTTGGGAATGGAATTGCTGGGTCAGTATGTGAACATTCATTATACTTCTGCAACCTTCGTGTATTTTACAAGATAATGGTTCTCACCCCTGGCTGCAAAGGAATCACCAAGGAACCTTAAAATATAGTCAAGGTCCTAACCAGTCCTACTGACTATTCATCTCTACTTTTTGGAGAGTAAGGCCCTGATCTTTTATAGTTTTGAATTTTCCACAGGTGATTTTTCTCACAGCCAATCACTGGTTTTCAATTGGTATATGGAAACAGTCATTAACGTAGTAATTAATGCCTAGAAATTGTTTAGTTTCTAATTCAGGAAAAGGTTGACTTTTCAGAAAGTTTATTACCTATCAACCCCAACTCTGTAACAAAGCTAATATATTTTCTTATAATAGAAAAGCAAAAACAAGATAAATTATTCTTAGTATCATCATCCAGAGAGATATACCACAATGAATTTTTTTCGGAATGTTTGTGGGTATATTTTAATGTAACTGAATATATAATACACTCAATTGCATATTCTTGAGAATTTATCACCTTTCTTCTAATTATAAAGTTATCATATGCAGATATGAAGTTTGAAAGACCACACAATAGTTAACTGAAGTTATCTATGGGAAGTGGAACTAATTTTTAAAAATAGGTGAACACTAGTTGTTAATTTTAGAAAAAAAAAAAAGACTCTTTAAAAAATTTGAAAAGTACAGAAAAGTATAACAAAGGATATTAAAAATCGCTAATTTACCATGCTGAAGATTTATTTATATGCACTTCTCTTTAACCTGAGATCTACCACAGGTATTAAGTCAAGTTAATACAGGAATTTCAAACATCTAACAGAAAATTATACCCTGACTCCACCATAATGCAATGTATCAATGTAACAGAACTGCACTTGTACCCCATGAATATATACAAATAAAAAATAAATGGGAAAAATAGGAAAATGATAAAAGTTGGGGATTGAGGCTGGGCGTGGTGGCTCATGCCTGTAATCCTGGCACTCTAGGAGACTGAGGCGGGAGGATTGCTTGAGCTCAGGAGTTCGAGACCAGCCTGAGCAAGAGTGAGACCCCATCTCTACTAAAAATAGAAAGAAATTAGCCAGACAACTAAAAATAGAAAAAATTAGCCAGGCATTGTGGTGTGTGCCTGTAGTCCCAGCCACCCGGGAGGCTGAGGCAGGAGGATCGCTTGAGCCCAGGAGTTTGAGGTTGCTGTGAGCTAGGCTGACACCCCGGCACTCTAGCCCAGGCAACAGAATGAAACTCTGTCTCAAAAAAAAAAAAAAAGTTGGGGATTGACCATGGGCAATATTGCAACCAAGTTTAATAATCTTTCCTACCCACTCTCAAAAAAGGCCACTGATTCATGTCATTCCAACACGAATTTTATAGTGAGATATTAAGTCCCTTTGGTATATTACTACTAATAGTTAAATATTGGGCTCAAAGATGAGCTCGCTTAATATCAAGATCCATGAGATGGTGAGATTCCAATATAAATGTCAGACAAGAACTACCACTTACAATTTTCTCCCTGACATCATTTAACAAGTGTGCAAAACTACAAAAAAGTATATTCATTTAGTAATGATGTTAACTTGTGTTACTATTATACAACACATGTATCTAGTTTCCAAGTGTAACCAAGGCATGAGAAAACAGATTTTTGAAGCACTGGGGATATACCTTAAGATATTCACTGTATTCATCCTCAAACTTCTTGCCCCAGATACTGCTACCTCCTCTTCCAGTACCTATATTACAAAACAAGCAAATCAAAAGAAGTATCTAAAGTTGAAAAGGGTTCTTTCCTAAAACTTAAGGGCTACTTTATAGTATAACTCTTTAAATACACACAAAATTTGATATGGCCGTTGCACTTTACCAATTTTAACTTTACAGAAGAATAAAATACCTATAAAAACCAAAAAAGAACAACTCTTCTTATCAGTATTTTAGGGGTAGGTGTTAATAGCTTCTGCTTAAAATTTCTTGCTATGGGCTGGGTGCAATGGCTCACATCCATAATCTTAGCATTCTGGGAGGCTGAGGCAAGAGGACCACTTGAGCTCAGGAGTTCGAGACCAGCTTAAGCAAGAGCGAGACCCTTTCCCTACAAAAGATAGAAAAATTAGCTGGGTGTGGTGGCGTGCCCCTGTATTCCCAGCTACTCGGGAGGCTGAGTGAGCTATGATGACGTCACTGCACTCTAGCCCAGGCGACAGAGCAAGACTCTGTCTCAAAAAAAAAAAAAAAAAAATTCTTGCTATGGTAAGGTGGCCTGGTTATAAAAACTCCACATGCTTTTCTTTTTGTATTTTTCTTTTACCCTCTTCTTCATACTATATAGCTAATTCCCTTGATTTTAGTTAATGGAATAACTTACCTGTTGGATCTCCTGTTTGAACCATGAAACCCTTGATATTTCTATGAAATATACAGCCATTGTAGTAATTACTGGCACAAAGAGCCAAGAAATTCTGAAGAGAATAAAAACAATGATTGAGAAATGATGCAGCAGAAACCCATTTAAGACAAAGAACCAATCATATTTACTGAAAACAACTAGAGCAGCATATTTAAACTATGACTTTTAGGCATTATTTTGGATAATGTCACTTCCCTGTCTAAAACACTTCAACAGCTTCCTTCTGCTCTTGGAATAAAATACAAAATCTTCAGCAGGGCCTAACCAGACTTGCAGGACTGGCTTATCTCTACATTTCATATAAGAACCCCTTCCCTGTTACTCACTACATTAACCCCATCAGCATTCTGACAATTTATCCAAAAGGGGCAGGTTTCCCTCTCTTGGGGCCTTTGTTTCTGCTACTTCTACAGATAGAATGTTCTTTTTTTTTTTTTTGAGACAGAGTCTCACTGTGTTGCCCGGGCTAGAGTGCCGTGGCGTCATCCTTGCTCACAGCAACCTCAAACTCCTGGGCTCAAGCAATCCTTCTGCCTCAGCCTCCCAAGTAGCTGGGACTACAGGCATGTGCCACCATGCCCGGCTAATTTTTTCTATATATTTTTAGTTGTCCGATTAATTTCTTTCTATTTTTAGTAGAGATGGGGTCTCGCTCTTGCTCAGGCTGGTCTCGAACTCCTGACCTTGAGCGATCCACCCGCCTCGGCCTCCCAGAGTGCTAGGATTACAGGCGTGAGCCACCGCGCCCGGCCCTTTATATCTCTTTCGATGGAGATAACATCGTACCTTCTACAATCAAAGTACTACTTCCTTGACTAGGCCTGCCCTCACCTTCTTCCTTTAAGTAGTTCCTTTCCCATTATTCTCTATCTCAACCCTTATTTCCTTCAAGGCATTATTGCCTTTTAGAATTACTTAATCTTCCCACCCTGCCTATTTTCCCAGCAAGAATATTAGCTCCATGAAGGCAAGAAATGTCTGTTGCTAATCACTGTATCCCCAGACCTTGGCAAGACAGCCTTTCGCAATTCATATACATATGTACAAATGAATACATACATACAGCTGACTCTTCTTCCTTCTATCCTTGTCATTTAAGCAGGTAAAATAATGTATAGAACAGTTCTTTTTTCTAATATCCTAATGATTATGTTTCCTGAGGACAAATGAGCCAAAAGGAAACGATATAGCCATTCTACAGTTACAGAAAAATTATCTACCTACTCTTTGATCCATCTTTGACGTCAGGAAAGAAAAGTGGAAATTAGGCCAGAAGATATCTTGGCTACTTTTTTTCTTACAATGGTTTTACAGAAAGTTTTGTTGTTGTTCAGGTTAGACGATTTGATTTCCAAATTGTTATCCTGTTGTATTAGCTGATATTTACTATGTAAATAATGGTACTCACCTCACATGTTTTGGGTGTTCTCTCACAGAAGACTTCTATTTTAATATCACCTACATCTGTATGCAATGTCACAGACTAAAAAGGAGAGAGAATGTGAGAACAAATGAGATATCTTCAGGTGACTTTATGCACTGTATTATTTCCCTGATTGAATGTTCAAAATGACAATCTGAATAAAAACAGAGAGAAAGAAATACCACTTCAGAGATTATTCATCCACATAGCAGGAAGTTGTACTTCTTCCTCAAAATTTATTTCAAAGGTAGAAAAATAACTCCAGAAGATAAATATAAATGTTAGGATAAAGAGCTATCTATGCTAAAAATTTGGAAGCAAATATTGTGATGGAAATAATTATTTTAACTTTGAATTTTTCATCAATAAAAATTTAAAAATTGTTATGTTAGTATGGATTTATATGACAATTTACCAACATCATTATTTACTGATAAATCACAGTACAATGATTTTTCAAAACATAATTTTCACCCTTTTCTTTAAGTACTTTAATTCTGAAAAATAGGGTTAAAAACAATTCATTTATTTACTAAAGATAACAAACATAAAAAGGGTGTTTCTATATCCTAAATGTACAGAGGTAACTATAGTGCTGTTTCTTGCTTTTTTTTTTTTTTGCTGTTGTTTTTGTACCTGTTTTTTAGTAACTTGTATACTCCTCTTATACCCTATTCCAGAGAGGGAGAAAACTATCTGGAGGCTTCCTTTTTCATTTCTCTTCCTACCATAGCATGTAGCAGTTAGACAATATGGCCAGGTTGAAGATTCAGATAAGAGCATGTGTGGGAGGAGCAGGGTACTATTCTCACTGCTTTTCTTCCACTTCAAATTCTAGTTGCCCACTTTAGATCCACAGCAAAAGAATCCAATTAAAAGTATTACACTTGGCTATTTTCTTCTGCTCCTCGGACTTCCCCTTTCTGTCTTTAACTTGTAATCAAGTTTTTTGATGCAGGTAAATTCTGTGCATTTTAAGTGAAGACATTAAAGAATTTAAAAACAATTTTGCTTATTTCTGGTTTTTAATGGATCATTCTATATTGTATGCTTCTACAGCCTATAATTTCTGTCTTGCCACTAAAATTTCCATGCACTTTTATTTCCCTTAACTGAAATTCTAAAAATAACTTACGAAAGGCATTTCATAAGAATTCTACAAAACTTACCATTTTTCTTCTTGATGGTTTCAGGAAGGACTATTTAATATCTCACAATTGTCCTGAGAGACGCTCAAAACTAAGTCTTTATTCCCCAAAGAAAAAAGAATTAAGATCATTTTTCTATCATCTTAACTCACACTCATCTGTACCATATATTTAAAAGAAAAAAATCCTCGAAGAGCATCCCCCTAATAAAAATCCAGCTATATCAGTGATGAGGAGAAACCCTACCTGACTCAAGCCCCCCAATTTCCCACTTCTTTTACTCTTCTTCAAGAGCCTCCTTGCAAGTCCTCCAGGTACCTTCCCACCTGAGGGTCTAGCCACTGGTTTTTCCCTTTTCCTGGAACGCTTACACTCAGACATCTGTACAGCTAATTTCCTCACCTCCAACTCTCCGCTCATGTGTCAAGTTTAGTCGCCCTAACAACCCTATTTAAAACCGCTTTAGGCAGGGTGAGTGGCTCACACCTGTAATCCTAACACTTTGGGATAGGATTGCTTGAGATCAGGAGTTATTTCTAAAAAAGAACGAGACCCCCGTGTCTACAAAAATTAGAAAAATAGGACAGGCGTGATGGCGCGTGCCTGTAGTCCCACTTACTGGGAAGGCTGAGGCAGGATTCCGTAAGACCAGAAGTTTGAGGTTGCAGTGAGCTATAATACGATAACGCAACTGCACACCAGCCTGGGAGAGAGCGAGATCCTGTCTTAAAACAAAAACAAAACTACTGTAACTCTAAGACATGCGCTATTTCCTTTTCCCATAGTACGTATCACTAACATACTATGAACTTTCCTTATTTATTCTGACGTTCCAACAGCCTCTCCGCCCAGAATGTTCCCTCGAACTATCCCAAGAACTAAACCAGTGCCAACAGAGAGCTCAGCAAGCATTTGAGTAAGTGAAAGAATGAACGACGTTCCTCCATACGTACTTACTTAACCACTTCGGTTAGCACAGCCGTTGTTAAAACAGGAAAAAGGCAACCACAGATGCCTGTATAGGTCAACTAGTTCAAAATTATAATTTCTTTAGACTAGCGGAAGTTGAGCGTGGGACCCATTAAACAGAACGCCCCTTACTTCCTCACCTCCTTCTCCCTCTCCTCTCCTTCCCCCTCTCCTCTCCTTCCTGTCTCAAACCAAAACGACTAGAACTAGGCGAATATTGTAATTTATCCCCACCCACTTGAAATCTGACGGTGAAAGGGCGCCCTATGAATAATTACACCGGGACAAGAAGCGTAACCCAGAACTACCTCAAGCAGTTCTTTAGACTGGGCTGTAAAAGGGTCTGGACCATTTCCGCTCAGCTCCTTCCCCCAGCCCATTGCCACAACGACAGGCGCTCCGGCGCAGGACCGGAAGTGACGCAAGAGGAGGGTTTCCGGGACTGGTGAGTAGTGGGTGATTTAAATGGCGAGTGGGTAGTTGTGACCCTCGAGGTGGGTCCTGGTTAGTGCAGGCTGTGAGTGTTGTGGTGGCGCTGCAGAGGAAGAAGGCAGAAGAGGAGATTAGGACAGAAAACTGCCCTGCCGCGTGAGAACTTTGGGCACTTGTGGGGCGGGGATCCTGACTCAAGTTACCGGCTGTGTCACCTGGCTCTTCACTGTCCTGGAAAAGGCCTGAAGTGGCACTGAAATGAGGAATAGAGGAAGTAACTTGGAGCAGTTTGCAGGTTGTCAGTGTTACTTAACAATAGCAAACACAGTGCTTACTCTAGGACAGGCACTGTTTCCAGCTTTACAAACGTTTAAATCTCGCGACTACATGAGCTAGGCACTATTTCCTTTCTTCAGAGGAGGACACTGCAGAGGTTAAGTGATTTGCCCGTGGTTACACAGCAGTGGCTCTGGGATCCAGTCTGGCTTCAGAGTCAGTGCTCTTAAGCACCATGCTATGCTCCTTCCCATTGTCGTTGTTAACTTTGGCGCTTGCCACATTTAGAAGAGTCTGGAGAGTGGAGTAGTATTAAGACCTCGAATGGCTTTTGGAGGCCCCACATCCCTTCATGTTAAATAAGTGTGTTCATCTCATTAAACATTTTTGCAGTAGAAATGTTGAAAATAATTTGCTTTTGAAATAATTGCGTTACGGGTATTTTGTTAAATTTACAATTGGTTATGCTGTCTTGTTAAATATTGTGCATACCATGAAATGGTTTTCTTGAAAAACAAAAATGTGGGTACTAAGTTTAAGAATGAGGTTGAGAATATTATCTTTTGTAGTTATTTGATTAAACATTTGCTAATTTTACGGTTTTCATATTTTAGAGCCAACAATTTTTTTCCAGCTCCTCATTGTCCTCCCACCTTCCCCTTTTGCCAAGCTTTCTAGTTTCTTGTTGGATGCATATGATTAGAAGGCTTACAGGCTGTGTGGGCTAAGTGCCCTACACCTCTCTTGCCTGGCCTTTTGAAGCAGATGTTATTGGTTGAGGAGCAGTAGCTCCTGCCTTCTGCCTTGACCCTGCCCATTTGTAACGTGACCTATCTGTGTGTTCCTTGATTCTTGCTGCTGATAAAGCACTTGAAATTTTAAATATTATTATATTTTTTGATAAAGCATGTTTTAGTGCATACCAGTATATACCATCCCAACTCAATTCTGTTTTAGTCAGGAGAGGGGGACTGTCAGTCTGTAGTAAGCATTTAGTGCTGGCCTATGCTGGTGACACTGAGATTTATTAAAGATAGTTTCTATCCTCCAGCAACTTTAGCATACTGGGGGAGACAGACCAACAGAACTGTAATGTGAGAATAATAGAGGGGAGGGAAAGGAAGGAAAGGGTTGGGGAAAAATGCCAAAAAGGAAGATTTTTCAAGAAAAGCTTTATTTAGGAAGTTGAAGGGGGTCTTGGAAAAAGGAATGGTAATATTTAGAGAAAAGGATTAGGGAGGAGGGTAGTTGAAACAAGGGTGGGGAGAATAAGAACAAAGGTGTGGTGGCTGGGTGGAGGAGATACGCATTTGTGTATTATGTACAGGCTTTGCTAGGTGACATATTCATTTGCTCCTCTGGATGGCCTGTGAGGTAGGTTATAGTATCTCCATTTTGTAGGTAAGAAAACAAGCTCCGAGAGGTTAAATGACTTACCTAAAACTACAATGTGCTGGTAATTGTCAGAGTCACTATTTGGACCCAGATCTCTCTGACAACAGCTCTTTTGCCCATATGCTTTGATGCCTCAAAGATCCAGGCCTAAAGTGTGTGTGTGTACCATTTTCTGTGTTTTGCCTTCAGATACTCAGTTTTACCTGATTTCTGTATGTTGTCATCTTGTGTACGCCTGGTTCCCACAACAGTCCGGCTTGTAGATTCCCTGATCTGCAGTTCTTCCCGTTCCTTCATGGATTTGAAGGCTCTCCTTTCCTCATTGAATGACTTTGCATCCCTCTCATTTGCTGAGAGTTGGGACAATGTTGGATTACTGGTGGAACCAAGCCCACCACATACTGTAAACACACTCTTCCTGACCAATGACTTGACTGAGGAAGTGATGGAGGAGGCACTGCAAAAGAAAGCAGATCTCATTCTCTCCTACCATCCACCTATTTTCCGACCCATGAAGTGCATAACCTGGAAAACCTGGAAGGAGCGCCTGGTGATCCGAGCTCTGGAGAACAGAGTTGGTATCTACTCTCCTCACACAGCCTATGATGCTGCACCCCAAGGAGTCAACAATTGGTTGGCTAAAGGACTTGGTGAGAAGCCTCTTCTTTCATATTTAATATTTTCCTACAAATCCTTTGAAACTTTAGAATGTCTTTCTTATAAAGTTTGTGGAGTAGGGAGGGCATTAAATGTTGCTGAAACTTGGCAATTAAATTTTATTTGGAAAATGAAACATTTTTATCCTTAATGAATAAAGAGAGCATAAGAAGTCTTCATTGCTGGACTGAGCTTTGTGATTCCTCACTATGTGGCACAGTACCTAGCACACACTCAAAAAATGCTTGTTGAATTGAAAGTTCAGGGCTTTCCAGAAAACACTTGATATGTCAGTTAAATAGATATCGGGGTTTTATTGAATGTTTATTTATGCCCAGCACAATGAGGGAATTCAGCATAGTGTTTTAGCTTTATTTTAATAAATCTTTTTAGTTTACTCATTTTGGGCTGAAGCTTTTATGATAATATGATCTAGATTAGTGTGGTCTAACAGATAATGAGCATTTGCAACCTGAATCATGGTTTACATAGGTAGATTTACCAAGCAGTCAACAATTCTGTGTATCATCTAAAAATCCATGAGTTAGTCTTTCTTGTCCAAATTTTTCTGAAATTTAAGAATCTTTTGGAAAAAATTCTCTAAATAGTTTGCTTTTGTATGTCCATGCTGAAGCTCTACATTATGGGGGCTGTATATCTAAGGGGAATATATGTGTGTGTATACTCATAAGCATATGAGAATGAATTTTTTTAAAAAGTCATTTCTTATAAATTTTGCCTATAATAGTTTATCTTTTTAATCTTAAAAAAAAAAAACCCACAGAAATTCCCATTTCCCCACAATTTTTTCTCTAGGAGCTTGCACCTCTAGGCCCATACATCCTTCCAAAGCACCCAACTACCCTACAGAGGGAACCCACCGAGTAGAATTCAATGTTAACCACACCCAAGACCTGGACAAAATCATGTCTGCAGTGAAAGGAATCGTAGATGTTTCTGTAGCTTCTTTTTCTGCCAGGTACAATTTATTTTTCTCTTTTTGCGTGTATTTATGTGTAAGCATTTTCCTTAAGAAAGTCTGTAACCCTGGTATTTAGGTTTGAAAGAAATCATTTTCCCTAGGGTTGGTTTACAAAGCAGCATACTTCTCATTTGCACATGGGTCGTAGAATAAAAGAAATATGGAATCTTTCAAAACAATAAAAATGATAGGTAACACTTACTATTTTCTACATAGGAGGGACTATACTATGCATTTTACATGCAGTGTTTCTAATCCTCCTGGTAATGTTGAAAGGTAGTTGTTTTTACTTTAGAGAATATAGATAGACCTTAGTGATGTAAAGATATCATAAGGTTTACATTTATTGGTTCCCAGCAAATCAGTGATTCCCAGGCACTTTTTAGGAAGAATATATTTAAGTGCCTCTTATGAGGTCAATCATTGAATTATTTAGGGCAGAGATAGGAGATTTTCTCTTAGGCTAATTTGTCCTAATACCTGTGGGAACATCAAGGACAAGTTATACAATGCTAGGACTTAATGATTTTTTAAAAAAAAAAAAAGATAAATATAGTGCCTTTTTATTAATATTAAAACACATATTGGGCTACAACCAAAAAGTGATCTCTTTGATGAGTCGTTTTTAAGTACAGATTGCTTATAGTAAAATCACTGCTGGCTGGGGCAATAGCTCACACCTGTAATCCCAGCACTTTGGGAGGCTGAGGCGGAAGGATTGCTTGAGGCCAGGAGTTTGAGACTAGCCTGAGCAACATAGTGAGACCTTGTCTTTACAAAAAAATTTTTAAAAAGTTATCGGGGTATGGTGGCATGTATCATAGTTCCATCTACTCAGGAGGCTGAGGTGGGAGGATTAGTTGAGCCCAGGAATTCAAGGCTGCAGTGAGCTATGATGGTATCACTGCACTCCAGCCTGGGCAACAGAACGAGACCCTGTCTTAAAAAAAAAAGAGAGAGAGAGAGACCATTGCAAATGTCCTGAAATAGTTTTGGGGAATTAAAAAAAAACTATTCAGAGACGTGGGTATCTTTCCAAACATGTATAGGGACATGAAGAAATACATAGTTTTGTTTTACACACTGTTTTAATTAAATGATATGCTGTCTGTCCCTTTTTTTAACCTAACAGGAGGTCTTAGAGATCTTTACATATAAGTGTATAAGATCTCATTCTTAATTGCTGTGTGGTGTTTCTTATTAGGCATGTACTGTAGTTTAAGCATCCCTCTTCCTACTGATGGACTTTTTAGTTTGGTTCCAGTTTTTTTGATATTACAGATAATTTCTGGGTTTTGCCATTTGATAGTGGTCCAGGCATTGTTTTTCCTTCTTTTTTCAAAGTTCCACAGATAATTACAATGTTGACAATTATGCCTCCAGTTTATCTTTAAAGGTGTCCTTTAGTTCTAGAATTCTGTGTCCAGGCAGTAAGGCAGTGCCCTCCTCTCAGCAGGGGCCAGAGCCTGCCTTGGAGCTGAGAGGGGAGAGCTTCAGAGACCCTGCAGAGATCATAGGCACAGGGGCTGAGGTAGATTACCTGGAGCAGTTTGGAACTTCCTCGTTTTAGGAGTTGGCCTTGAGGAAGCAATACTTATACCTCAAGTTCAACCCGCTACTGAAGGACAGTCCTCGTCGACCAGTGACCACAGCCACTGGGACAAACAGCACGCATGACGCAGACTGGCCTTCCTCAGGAAATCCGCCAGAAGCCACACTCGTGGAGTTTGATTTCTTGGGAGTGCTGGATGTTCCCATGCCGGGCCCACCCCTGCCTGCCACTGGGCCCACTGTGGACCTGCTGCAGTACAAGCAGAAGGATCTGGACATGGCAGTGAAAGGGACACAGAGGAAAACCTGGAGCTGAAACGCAAGTGTAAGGAGTTCCACGGGAAGAACCTGGAGCTGGGGAAGATCATGGACAGGTTTGAGGCAGTCGTGTACCAGGCACTGGACGAGGCTCAGAAACAGGAGGAACTTGCCAAAGCCGAAATCCAGAAAGTTTTAAAAGAAAAAGACCAACTTACTGCAGACCTGAACCTCATGAAAAGTCCTTCTCTGACCTCTTCTAACGGTTTGAGAAGCAGAAGGAGGTGATTGAAGGTACCACAAGAATGAAGAGTTGCTGAGGAGGTGCACTGAGGAGTACTTAGTGAGGATTGACTATGAGGGCCAGAGATACCAAGCACTGAAGGCCCACGCGGAAGAGAAGCTCAAGCTGGCAAATGAGGAGCTTGTCCAGGTCTGGAGCAAGGCCCAAGAGGAGGCCTTGGCGTTCCAGGCGAGCCTGAGGAAGGGGCAGATGTGGATCCACTCACTGGAGAAGATGGTGGAGAAGAAGATTAAAGAAAATGACGAGCTGACCAGGATCGGTGATGACCTCATCTTCAAGATGAAGATCTGACCAGCAGCCAGCCTCCCTTCTGTCTATCTAAATAGAAAACTTTCTTGATGCCAATCTTTTTGGAGAGGCTCTAGAGCATTGCTTCTCAGAGGGTGATTCAAGAACCCCCTGCCTCATTGTTAGTGGGGTGCTTAGTAAAGCTGCAGATTTTTGGCTTTATACTAGACCTGTGTGATTATAATGGAGTTTGCTTGAGAATCTGTCCAGGAGATTCTCATGTTCATTCAACGATATTTTAAAATTACCCCGTCTTTGGCTTGTAAAAATTTATTTTGCCCCAGCCCCATTCGTAGATGTTGTTTCGCTGGATCTGTAGACAGGTCCAGCAGCTGTCATTTTAACAAGTTAGCAGGAGATTTTTTTTTTTTATTTTATTATTACTTTTTTTTATGAGATGGGTCTCACTCTATCACCCAGGCTGTTCTTGAACTCCTGGGCTCGAGAGATCTTCCCCTTTGCCCCGCAAGTGGCTGAGACTACAGGCACATGCCACCATGCCCAGCTGAGCAGGTTTCTGGTGCACAATTGGTATTAATAACAGTGGTTTCAAAGTGAGGTCCCTGGACCAGCAACATTGGCATCACCTGGAACTTGTTTGAAAGATAAATTCTCAGACCCCCACCTAGACCAGAAGTTCTAGGGATGGGGCCAGCACTGTTTTAGTAAAATCCCCCAGGTGATTCAGATGCATACTACAGTTTGAAAAACTATTCTGGAAAATGGACTGGTTTGGGATTAAATGGGTTCCGTTGGTTAAATCCTTAGTACCACATAAATCTAATCTCCTATTATAGCAGGTTTGTAAACTGTGGATTATTTAAAATACATTTTGGTTATAATTATCCTAAACCAATGAGTGATTTGTTTTTTCTAGGATTGATGATGAAGAACAAACACGGATCAGTCTGAATTGTACTCAGAAGGCTTTGATGCAGGTGGTGGCTTTTCTCTCCGAGAACAAACAACTTTATCAGAAGACTGAAATTCTGTCACTGGAGAAGGTAATAAAAATATTTTAACACCTGATCTTACATTATTGTGCATTTTCTAACAGCTTTATTGAGGTATAATTGATACACCAAGAATTGTACATGTTTAGTGTATACAATTTGAGTTTGATTCCTTTGCATTTTTCTTCAGCAAATTCATTTGTAAATTGTTTTATCAACAGGCCATTAACTATTACCTAAAGAAGTATAAAGTGGCAGTGAAAGCATAATATTCCCTGGAAAGTATATTGAGAAAGGGAGACATTCCAGGAATAGGAATATATTGGTACTTCTTCAGGGTTATAGACTTGGTTACAGAGTTACAGGTTTAATCTATATCTTTACTTTCTGGCTCAGAATGCTTTCCTAAGATAAACAAAAAATGTAAAAGAACCCATATTTCCAACTACTTTCTTTTTTTGTTTTTGTTTTTTATTGAGACAGGGTCTCACTCTGTTGCCTGGGCAGTGACATCATAGTTCACTGCAAACTCAGACTCCTGGGCTCAAGCGATCCTCCTGCCTCAGCCTCCCAAGTAGCTGGGACTAAAAGTGCACGCCACCATGCCCTGCTAATTTTTCTATTTTTGTAGAGATGGGGGGGTCTCGCTCTTGCTCAGGCTGGTCTCGAACTCCTGGCCGCAAGCAAGCAATCCTCCCACCTTAGCCTCCCAAAGTGCTAGGATTGTAGGCGTGAATCACTGTGCCTGGCTTTTGACTACTTTCTGAACATTTTCCACTTACAGAGCCCACAAGCATTTCACATCTAATACATACAAACACTGACTTTATCCCCACCCCACCCTTTTACATCTTTGCTTTTGTTTTGTTCCATTTCACATTAAGTTAATATTATCTATCTACTTTATTTTCCAAGTTTCCACTATTCCTCCTTTGTTCTTGTAAGTCCAAGCCCTGCTGATTCTGTCCCTCAGTGTTTCTCATCTCTATTAGCTCTGCCACCACAGTATTTGAAACTCTCATCTTCCCTCACCTGGGATATTAGTAGTCTCCTCACTGGGTACCTACAGGAGGCAGTCTAGGCTTTTTAGCACAGTTAAAACCCAAGTCCTTGTAAAACTTTCTTTGAATCTGCTTCCCCCAAGTACCACCCCCCAAGTCCCAGCTCATTTAGTTTGTATTCTTTTGTGCTCCTATAACAACAGTACTTACCTTGTATTTAAATGCTTTTATTATGATTATTCATTTAAACTTCTGCCCTTCTGGGAGGTTGTGAGCTCCTAGACACCAAAATGTTTCTGTTAGGTTTGCATCCCCAAACTTTAGTGTGGAGCTGGCTACAGTAAGCTCATAGTATGCATGTTTTATTGATTTCAGTATTTGCTGTTCTATAAGTTTGGTTTTTTAGGACTGATAATGGACAGCGACAGTGCTTCTAACTTCTGTTTCTCTTCAGCCTTTGCTTCTGCATACTGGAATGGGACGATTATGCACACTGGATGAATCTGTCTCCCTGGCAACTATGATTGAGCAAATCAAAAGACACCTAAAACTATCTCATATTCGCTTAGCTCTTGGAGTAGGGAGGACCTTAGGTAAATATTTCTCCTTCATTTATCCAATATACCTACTGATAATATTGGACAAAGGTTGAAACTCTTAGTTATATTAATATAAGTGGTAGAGAATGTGTTAGTAGCTCACAGGAGATGATTTATCTATAAGGGTTGGCAAGGTTCCACCTATGTAAGACATCTCATTGGCTTAATCAAAAAGATTTATTTCACAGTCATGCTACATGTTGATCTCAGCCAGCAGAGAAAGTCAAGTCATTGTAGACTGGTCGCTGCTGCAGAGGGAGACTATTTTAGAGGGTTTTAAAAAACTATCAGTTAAAACTTCCAGGCTGGAAATGAAACATGTTATTCTGCTCAACTCATCTTCCCAAATTTAGTCACATTACCCAATATAACCCAGAGAGGACATAAAGTGCAATCTTACCATGTGCCAGGAAGAGAGCTAGAATCATGATTGCTGCAATTATAACATAAATTTTGCACTTAACATGACTGATGATATTTTATAGAGAGATGTTACTGGGTGCAGTTTCTAAGTCTTGTAGCCACTGTCTTTTCTTCTGGCTTTTCCTAGTACTTTTGGGAACAAAAAGAGTGAACAGACATTTGCTGGACACTGGCAGTGAGCCCACAGTGTACTCAGTGTCTTTCCTATGTTCGTGAGCTCCCACTGCAAAAGCAGTGGAGCACAGACAGTTGTAACGGGTATGAATTCTGAGCTCAGACAACTGGGTTCAAATTTGTCTGTCCTATTTGTTGCATGACTTTGACAGATTTTTTTAACTCCTCTGTGTCCCAGCAGCCTCATCTGTAAAAACCGCACTAATAATAAAACCTAACTCGGTGGCACTATAGTCCATGTGACATGACACAGTGACTGGTGCACATTAAGTACAGTTAAAGGGCTAGCTGTTGTTAACTATGTGCTAGGCATTATTACTCCCATTTTATAGGTCGAAAATTGAGTTTCAGAGATGTAAGTAACTTATCCAAAAGTTCACAATTAGGTCAAACAACTCATGGGAGTTAGTTTCCAAAGCAAATGGACAGCAGAGGTGGGATTTGAGTTCCAGTCCAACTCCAAAGCCCCCCTTTGACACACCACACCCCTAAACTGCAGTGACTACTAATAAAGTATCCATTTTAGAAACCTAAATGCTGAATACTTGGATTTTGGTTTGAAAGTTTCTGTTATTTCACTTTTCAGAGGATGTTCTTAGAGGATAGTATATTAGTATATTATGTTCTTAGAGGATAGTATATTAAAAAAATATGTGCTAAATGCATTCGTAGCATTCCTCTAACTAGCCCTATTAGTTCCTCAGCTTCTTCACCTGAGAATAGAGGTAGTACTTGCCTGCCTCTCACCAGTGTACCTAGCAGCATTGGGATAAAACCTAGAGCTGCACCATTAGTACTACGCAGTGGCTGTGGGCTTGTGCAGCCACATCCAAAGGAGTAATAACGCTGCCTTGGATTAGCTATGCAATACCAAAGAGTGATCTGTTTGATTATATTAGAAAGTGTCAAAAATTCAGTAAGCACAATTCATATACTGGTGATGAGACCAGGAGTGAAATCTGCATTACATCTAAGATTCTTGGAGTACGAATTATATTATTAAAATGAAAGGGAACTGTAAAGCATTGGTCTCTTGTTTCTCTTATGTTGAAGAGTCCCAAGTCAAAGTCGTGGCCCTTTGTGCTGGTTCTGGGAGCAGCGTTCTACAGGGCGTAGAGGCTGACCTTTACCTCACAGGTAGGATGGCCTTTAGATCTCTCTTTCCGAACTATGGTTTGTTTTTTACAAATACAAAAATAGTAGATTTTGGGACAGTGCCTGGCACATAGATGATGTCTAATACATACCTGGATTAAACAGGAACTACACCAGAATTAGGGATGTATTTTATTCTTTGCGGAGGGAAAAAACCATTCAGTAATTTATTAGATTATCTCAAAAATTGATGTTCAGGCCGGGCCTGGTGGCTCACGCCTGTAATCCTAGCACTCTGGGAGGCCGAGGCAGGCGGATTGTTTGAGCTCAGGAGTTCGAGACCAGCCTGAGCAAGAGCGAGACCCCATCTCTACTAAAAATAGAAAGAAATTAATTGGACAACTAAAAATATATAGAAAAAACTAGCCGGGCATGGTGGCACGTGCCTGTAGTCCCAGCTACTTGGGAGGCTGAGGCAGGAGGATCGCTTGAGCCCAGGAGTTTGAGGTTGCTGTGAGCTAAGCGCCACGGCACTCACTCTAGCCAGGGCAACAGAGTGAGACTCTGTCTCAAAAAAAAAAAAAAAAATTGATGTTCAACGTTTATTTAACCTATCTTCTTCCTAAACCTGATTCCTCTCAGATTTCATGTCAGTTGATGATACTTTCTACCCTGTCATGTTTGCTAGAAAAATGTCTCGTCTTACTCAGACCTAAAGCCAGTCATCAATTCCTATCAGTTCGATCTCTGTGATCTCTCTAGAACCTTTCTCCTTATCTCTACCCAAACACCATCTACCTGAAGTACTGCATCAAGCCTCTAAACTTATATTCCATATACTCCCTAAAATTAAGTTTTGAAAGTGTAGATTTGATGGTGTTAATGGTCCTGGTTAAAAAGACTTTAGTGATTTCCTTTATCTGTCCTGGCAGAGCCTGAATGTTGCATCCTCTTTCATGTAGCCTTTGCATATGCCATTTTCTTTGGCTAGAATCCCTTTTCCTTGCCCCTTTCCTTGTACTTCTAGTGATAAGTGATGACCTCCTCTGAGAAGCCTTTTCTGACACTGTCCTGCTTCTGCCCCTCTTGGATCCCTGTCATTTCATCCTTAACCCCCAATATGTATTTCTGTTGGAAAGAAGTTACTTATCTGGCTCCCGGGCTTTATAACTCTATCCTTGAGAATAATACCTTATAGGTACTGGTTAATTTTTATTGAAAGAATTACTTGACCTAGTTACTACTCAGGGATATGGCCAAACATGACCCATTATTCATCCAAAGGATTTGGAGGCATTTTAAAGGATTCCTACTTTGTATACCTGCTGGTACCAGCTGCATTTCCACCTCTGCTCCTCCTTAGGGTTAGGAGAGAGTTAAAGAATTACTTTTCCCACTTCTAGGACCAGACTCTAGGGTCTTAACCTTCTGGCCATTCCATTGGCTGCTTCCCACACCCATGACTTACTATACAGCACACTCTCTTACAAAGGCTGCTGCACTAAAAACATTGTCATGTCCAGAAGAGTAGAAGTACAGCATCTGAGCAAGCCCGATGGACTTGCTCTGAACTAATAAATTAAAAATGTACTTGACTATTGCCTGTTTTTTTCTGAAGATGTAAGGTTTTTATAAGCCCTCAAATTTGTACCAGATTGAAATAAACTTACAAAATACAGGCAATTTGACTGAATATCTTACAGCATGGTATGTGGCTGTTTTAAAATTCATTTTAACATTTTACTTAAAAGGAATTTCAGACCTATAGAAAGTTGTAAGAATAGTACAATGAACTCCTGTATGCCCTTCACCTAGATTACTAGTGGTAATATTTTTTCACATCTGTACATTCTCTATGGATATATATGTGTGTGTGTAAGTTAAAATATGTATTTTTGTATATATATTCATATATTTCCCCCAGAACCATTTTGGAATAAATTGCAGACATGATGACCTTTTACTTCTCAATACTTCATCATATAATCACCTAAGAACGAGGACATTCTTTTATAAAACCATGGAACAGTTACCAAATTCCGGAATTTAATATTGTTAAAGCACTTATTTGATATACAGGCCATATTCAAATTTTGCCAGTTGATCAAAATTTATAGCATTTCTTTCTTTCTTTTCTTTTTTGAGACAGGGTCTCATTCTGTCACCCCGTCTAGAGTGCTGTGGCATCATCATAGCTCACTTCAACCTTAAACTCCTGGTCTCAAGTGATCCTCCTGCCTCAGCCTGCCCAGTAGCTGGGACTACAGGCATGTGCCACCACACCTGGCTAATTTTTTAAATATTTTGTAGAGATGGGGTCTCAGGCTGGTCTCAAACTCCTGGTCTCAAGCAATCCTCCCAAAGTTCTAGGATTACAGACATGAGCCACTATGCTCGGTCTATAGCATTTCTTTTTCTGATCCATATTCAATCCATGACCACGTGTTGCATTTAGTTGTTATATCTCTTTAGTTTCCTTCAATCTGGAATAGTTCCTCAACTTTATTTTCATAACATTGTCATTTCTGAAGATTTCTGAAAATTATAGGTCATTTTTTTTTTTTTTTGTGAGACAGAGTCTCACTGTGTTGCCCGGGCTGGAGTGCCG
>NW_012135303.1:4330412-4332058 GCF_000956105.1 Propithecus coquereli | reverse complement strand
TTTTTAATTTTAAAGAGGTTTATTCTGAGCTGAATGTGTGTGCCTGGCCAGGCACACATGGCCTCAGGGGGTCCTGAGAAAATTGTGGCGTTTCCTTGGAAGGTATGATGGGAAATTTAAAAAAAGAAAAAGCTCTTATATGTGTTTCCAATTTCTCTACTGAGCATGTTACTTTTTTTTTGATGACAAAAGCAAATCTTTTAAAATACTGTCCAAAATGTCCAAGCATAGAATTCTACATTTCTTTCATAGGATGCTTTTCCTACAAATCTTATTATCACCTACAGGAATCGGAATCCTGACTTAGAAATTATCCTGGGTGGAACAGCTGTAATATTGGTTCACTGCAGAAATAACCAATAGGGCTGAGCCTTGTGAAATGCCCCCATTAGAGCTGGAAGAGGGCCAAGAAAGGAGATGGGAAGAGAATCGGCAGTGTCAGAGATCAAGTTAAAGAATTCAAAGCGATGGTCAAGAGGGCCAAAGCAGAGAGAATGAGGTAGTGGACAGCCTTTGAGAGACTATTGCATGATATTTGGTTCAGTCATTCATCATTTGCCTTCTATGTGCTGGGCCCAAAGAAATGTGGGGAGGATAGGACAGAAATTTGGATAATTACAATAAACTTTTAAGTAACTATGCTAAGGATATGCATAGGGCATATAGGGAAGGTTTTCTGGAAAAAGGGAGTAGAACTCAGTCAAGAGGGACAGCTTGAATGAATGCACTGAGGACAGAAACACCACAAATAGGTTGAAAAAAACCCACGTTAATTAATTCAGCATTGTCGGGGTGGGAAGTGGGAGACAGGGAAACTGTAGCCAGGAATGATGCTGATGAAAGCCTGGGGCCAGTGATTCTCAAACCTTTTCTTCTTTATAGCACACTTAAGTTCTGATGTTATTTAATCTTAATTAACTCATGATGGCAATAAGGTTCTATCTCATGGAGTTAGAGGTTATGGATTAATTCCTTTGGATAGAGTCAAAGAAGGGGTTAATAGATCAAACAATGTGTTTGTGATCAGACATACTTATTGCTAGTTTTTTTTAAAATGACATTATTGCTATAATAAACATTTAAAGCTTATTCATCTGCTAACATTACTAAATAACTAAAAATACCCAACATATCCTCTGTAGTTTTTTGTTTTAAACAAAGTATGATTTAGGATTATTCTTTACTTGTCAGGTTTCCAGAACCATTAACTTTCTCTAAAATGTAGTTATAGGTTGAGCATCCCAAATCTGAAAGCTGAAATCTGAAGTATTCCCAAATCTGAAACTTTTCAAGGGCTAAAAGTGAGAGCTCATTGGAGAATTCTGGGTTTCAGATTTTCAGATTTGGGATGCTCAACTGCTAAGAACAAGTATACCTTGATTTATTGCACTTCGCAGATACTTCATTTTTTACAAATTGAAAGTTTGTGGCAGTCCTACATCAAGCAAGTCTATTGGCGCCATTTTTTCCAACAGCATTTTGCTCACTTCATGTCTTTGTCACATTCTGGTAATTCTCACAATATTTCAAACCTTTTCATTATCTGTTATGATGATTTGTGATCAGTGATCTTTGATGTTACTGCTGTAATTGTTTTAGGGTACAACAAACCATGCTCATATAAGATGGCAAACTTTTTTTTTTTT
>NW_012135303.1:4327617-4330362 GCF_000956105.1 Propithecus coquereli | reverse complement strand
GCACCACCACGCCCTAATTTTTAAATTTTTTGTAGAGATGAGGGTCAGCTATGTTGCCCAGGCTGGTCTGGAACTCTTGGCCTCAAGCAATCCTCTCACCTCGGCCTCCCAGAGAGCTAGGATTACAGGCGTGAGCCACTGCGCCTGGCCTTTTTTTTTTTTTTTTTTTACTTATTTTTGTATTGTAAAATCCAGATAATATAAAATTCACCATTTTAAAGTATACAATTCAGTAGCTTTTAGTACATTTACTATGTTGTTTAACCGTTACCACTATAGTTCCAAAACATTTTTCATCACCCCAAAAGGAAATCCCACTAAGTAATAACTCCCTCCTCCCATCCCCTTGTAACCACTAATCTGCTTCCTGTTTCTATGGACTTGTTTATTCTGGATATCTTATATAAATGGAATCATATACTATGTGGTTCTTTGAGCCCGGCTTCTTTCACTTAATGTTTTCTCCATTACTGCTGCCGTTTGTGTTTGATTTTTTCCTAGTGTATTGTTTTGATTCCCTTCTCATTTCCTTTTCTGTATATTTTATTTTCTTATTTTAAAGGAAACTTTATCTCACATCCATTATAACTTTTAAATATTTACTTAATTCATCTTAAATATAGGATTATTACAATATATAAGAATACTGCTTAAAAGTCTTTTTAAAAAAATGTCATTTTTAAGCTTAGTGTCTAATGACATGTGTTGTTTTGCTGATTTAATAAATAAGGCCACATTTTTACATGAAATGGTTGTTTAGTAATCCCTAGTCTACTCCTGAAAGCAAGTGAGGCTGAGGAAGGACATCAATATCTCCCACAGGGTTCAGTGACCCTAAGGAAATAGTCCTGTAGGGCTTACAACATTGCCTTGGATGCCCAAATGGACTGTCTGCATTCCAGGTGGAAGGTTGTAGATTGTAGGGACCCGCGTCCCCACCTTTCTTCTGCATACACAAGTATCCTTCACAAGTACAACACATTCCCTTCGGCCCCACCGTATATAATACCTTGTGCACATGCATGTGTGGGGAGGGTGCCCCCCACGGATCTAGATTGGGATCCGGATCAGATACCTACAGCCGGAAAGGAGTGAGGCTGGCCAGGAGGGGAGATCAATAATTCAGCTCAAAGCAACTGCTGCTGGGCAGAAGGAAGGTCCAAGGTGGCCAAGTTTTCCTGATCTTTCAGGGGAGTACAGGAAATCTGGATTTTTAATGTGATATCTCCAAATTCTGAAACGTTGGCAGCTAAAGCAAATTTTTTTTTTTTTAAATGTGCCTCGAACAGACCCTCATACAGAGGAGAAAAAGGAGGGCTGTAACGGAGAGGCGACTCCAAGAAGCCACACAAGCAGGTGGGGACGGCACAGCCCAAGGTTTGGAGAAAGCTGCGCTTGGGGATGTAGATACAAGACCCGTACCTGTGCCGCTTAGAGGCCCAGAGCACCAAGGCGAAGTCCCCACACCCGCCCAACGCCTCAGGGCCCTCCGCGCCCCGCCACGTCCCGCCACCTCCGTTCCTTGAGCGCCACAGGTTCCTCCGCCTCCGGACTTTGCCCTCCGTTCCTCGAATGCCATTATCGGCCACTCTCCTCCCAATGCCTGTCTCGAGCCGACTCCTGCTCCGCGCTCCCGGAGGACCCCACACAGACCCTCCTCTATGGCCCTAAGGCGCCCTCCGGAAACAGGCTGCTTAGGTCAGCGTCACCCGTTGGCACCCGGGGTGAGTGACAGTTCCAGAAAGCACGCAGCCCGCCCCCACCGGCGCGGGGAGCCCAGCCCAGGGCCGGCCGGCGCGGGAGTCCCAGCCAATACGCAGGGGTCGGCGGCGAGGCGCCTATTAGTAATATAAAAAGATGTTTAGCTCTCAAATATTAATAATACTAGCGATTACTTATACTGCATTAATTTTCAGCCAGGCACTCTGGTGGTTGGTTTACACACATTGACACTTCCAGTCATCACACAGTAAGTCCTCAATTAACATCGTGAATAGGTTCTTGGAAACTGCAACTTCAAGTTAAAGGTATGTGAAGGAAACCAATTTTACCATAGGCTAATTGATACAAACAAGAGTTAAATTCCTACAGCATATTTCGGGTCACAAAAACATCACCAAACTTCTAAATAAATAACAAAACATTTCTAATATTAGACATTGAAATGTGAACTACATATAAAGGTTAATAAAAACAGGACAATTATTTACCTGCTTTATTCCAGTTCAGGGTTGAGGGTGGCTGGAGCCTAACCTGGCAGCTGAGGGCACAAGGTGGAACCGACGCCGGACAGGACCCCATTCCATGGCAGGGCGCACTCACACACACCCACACTCACTTCTGGGACAATTTAGGCGTGCTAACTAACCTAACATGCACATCTTTGGGGGGCGGAGGGAAAATGAAGTACCGGGAGAAAACCCACAGACACAGGGAGAATGTGCAAACTACAGACAGTGGCCCTAGTGTGCAATCAATTTTTTTCTCATCTATGTTATAATGAAACAACATCGAACAAAACGATTTTGAGGACCTGCTGTATAAATAGTATTCCCATTTTATAGATAAGGAAACTGAAACAGGTTAAGTAGTTTACCCAAGGCCATATAGCTAGGAAGTGATGGAGTTAAGATAAAATCTCAACCAGACACTGTGGCTCACGCCTGTAATCCTAGCATTTTGGGAGGCCGAGGCGGGTGGATCACTCAAGGTCAGGAGTTCGAGACCAGCCTGAGCAAGAGCGAG
>NW_012135303.1:4313301-4316382 GCF_000956105.1 Propithecus coquereli | reverse complement strand
CAGGCTGGTTTCGAACTCCTGAGCTCAAACAATCTGCCCGCCTCGGCCTCCCAGAGAGCTAGGATTACAGGCGTGAGCCACCGCGCCCGGCCTATAGGTCATTTTTTTATGGTTATCTCTCATTTTGGGGTGTCTGATTACTTCTTCATAAATAACTTTAATTTTTTTAAAAATTGAAAGTATTGTGTGCATAAGATAAATTCAAACAGTTCCAAAATGTTAAAATGCCTTTCCGATCTGGCTATAGGGAGAAATAGAACATATATTACCTGGCTAACTTTAGATGTCTATGTTATGTGAGGCATCACTTTGAATATAACTTCAGGGATGGGAAACACCAGCTAAAGGACCAACTATTGGCTACTGGTGAAGCTCACCACCCTTCCTGTGAGCCTGAGGTAGTTTGCATGGTATTGGGTCAAGGGTAATATCCTATAAAGACCAGCAGATGGGGAGCTTGCTCCTTGCAAATGTAAATTCTCTCTCACTTGTCTCTTTCTCTTTCCTGCAACTGCCATCCTGAGCCAAGCTCTTCTTTCCTTTGGCTTCAGCTATTGCAGGGTCTTCACTGATTTCCCCACTTTTGTGCTGTCTCCAGCTAGTGAGTTTATAATAGTCCAGGCAGCCAGACTTATCTTTCCTAAAGCATGGCTTCTAACTGGGCCACTTTAATGTCTTTTTCTCCCTTTTTACTTTACTTTTACTATTATAGATTAAGATATGTTAAAAGGTACATGAATAAAAACTATTCCTTACAGTGAAATGACACATATTGGGGGGAAAATGTGGAAAATTGAAAATTTCTGGGGATAAACTCACTTTTTCCTTTGAACCTTTTTTCTTTTTTATACCTTTATGTCTCTAAATATAGTTAAAACTTATGTTTTTATGTGCACCAAATTGTACACATTTTTGCTCTTAAATTAGAAGTCATAAAATTCACACGTGGTATTTTTAAAAATTCAAAACATTATATTTTAGTTCTCTCCAAATCTTTTCACAAAAGACAAGATCTTCTTCTATCAGTAACTTCAGAATTTCAAGGAATTTTGCCTAGGTCAAAGAAAAATACTTTGTTTTTAATCTAGAAATAATCTTAAACTCATTTCATCCTTTCGAGTTAGACTAAGGTTGATGCTGAAAATATTGGTGCTCACAAAGCATAAAAGAGTCTTCTGGGAAGTATACCTAGGATTTTCTCCTGAGGTATTTATTTATTACTTACATAAGAAGCACACTTTCTGAAAACCCTGTTTTACTTAGCAGTGGTCATTTATTTTATTGTGGAAACATTTCCAAGGGGTGTTCTTACAGATCTGGTTCTGGCTGGATATGTTGGATTGGACACTTGTCTTGGGGTCTGCTAAAGAGAAAGAACTTGGAATTCTCAGTGAGATGGTCTCTCTCTTTTTAAGTTGGAGGACATGTAAGAAAACTGTACATAGCTTTCTAAATTTATGTGTAAAAGTAATTCTACTGTATTATGTTTACTTTATACAGAATACAAACTTGGTGTTTCTGCATTCCACAGATTCCATGTCTAATATGTAAGTATTTGTCTTTCCTTTTTGGCAGGTGAGATGTCCCATCATGATATTCTGGATGCTACTTCCCAAGGAATAAATGTCATCCTTTGTGAACATAGCAACACTGAACGAGGCTTTCTTTCTGACCTTCGAGATATGTTGGATGCTCACTTGGAGAATAAAATTAATATTATCCTGTCAGAGACAGACAGGGACCCTCTTCATGTGGTATAATACAGAAACATCAGGATAACACAATCTACAAATCAGTTGGATCCCAGCTGTAATCCATAACATGAATCGGTGGAGTTCATGTCCTTCCTGAAGAGTGTCTTAGAATGTATTATCATTTCCAGTTTGTTAATCTGGTTCACCAAATGTTCTATATAGCTCAAGGTTAAAACTGTGATGTAACTACTATATTAACAAATATTCATTATATACTCTAGGAAAGATTGATGAAAATCTATTTATTTAACATTCTTAGGAAGTAGTTCTAATAATTCTCTCCGTAGTTTAGTTATAGATGGAATATGTCAATCTAGATCTCTCTGCCCTTAGTTAGTTTAAAAATATACTTAAAAACTTGGGTTTGAACACTTATTTCTAGGTAGTAGCCTCTTTGGGGTGATAAGGTCTATCTATATGTCCGTGTTCTAGTTCTACCTAAATTCCAATCTCCCACCTAAATTTCAGAATCAAGATGAGACTTATCAGGATACGGTTTTTTTGTTTTTTTTAAATATACATGATCATATTACTATTTATTGCTTTGTAGGTGACTCACCTATAATTTTCTTTTCCTTCCATAGTCCTTTGTTTCTGCTTTTTCTTTCACTTCCCTCTGGGGCATTGAGCTTGGCTGCCTTACACAGAGGGGAAGGCCAGGGAGTGAAATTCATAGCACAAAGAACAAAATCAGATACCTCAAAATATCATCCTGCCCCATTTAATCTGGGCCCTTTATCTACTTGGATGCCCCTTTAAACAGGGCATGTGCTAGGCTGTGGGGCTCACTGGCTGCCCTGCTGCCACTGTGACAGGGCAGATAACCTTTCCGACTACTGTTTGTTTTCAAGTCATATGGCCAAAGCAATATTCCCTAGACTTTAGACTTTAGGCATTCCTGGATTACCTTTATGCTTTTTGCTATTTTTCCATGCCACATATACGTATATATAAAAAGAGAGAGATTTTTTTTCCTTTTGTTTGCTTGTTTTTTTAAGAGACAGCATCTCTTTCTGTCACCCAGGCTGGAGTGTAGTGACACGGTGATAGCTCACTGCAGCCTCGAACTCCCAGGCTCGAGGGATCCTCCCACCTCAGTCTCCTGAGTTGCTGGGACTACAGGTATGCACCACCACGCCCTAATTTTTAAATTTTTTGTAGAGATGAGGGTCAGCTATGTTGCCCAGGCTGGTCTGGAACTCTTGGCCTCAAGCAATCCTCCAATCTTCGCCTTACAAAGTGCTGGGATTACAAGAGTGAGCACGGTACCCGGCCTACCACATATAATTTTCACTTCATGGTTTTTTTTTTTTTTTTACTTATTTTT
>NW_012135303.1:4302740-4304871 GCF_000956105.1 Propithecus coquereli | reverse complement strand
ATTTTTTCTATTTTTAGTTGTTTTGGCTAATTTCTTTCTATTTTTAGTAGAGAAGGGGTCTCACTCTTGCTCAGGCTGGTCTTGAACTCCTGAGCTCAAGCAGTCCTCCCGCCTTGGCCTCCCAGAGTGCTAGGATTACAGGCATGAGCCACCGCACCCAGCCAAGATGGCAAACTTAATTGATAAATGTTCTGTGTTCTGACTGATCCAATGACCAGCCATTTGTCCATCTCTCTCCCTTTCCTTGGGCCTCCCTATTCCCTGAGACACAATAATATTGAAATTAAGCCAATTAGGAAATGACAATAAAGGATTTAGAATTTTACATAAACTTAGGTGATAAAGCAGGATCAGGGTTTGAAAGGATTGACTCCAATTTTGAAAGAAGTTCTACTTTGGGTAAAATGCTATCAAACGACATCATATACTACAGAGAGAAACCTCTTGTGAAAGGAAGAATCAACTGATGTGGTAACCTTCACTGTTGTCTTAAAGAAATTGCCACAGACACTCCAACTTTAGCAACCATCACCCTGATCCGTGTCAGCAGCTATCAACACCGAGGCAAGACCCTCCACCAGCAAAAAGATTACGACTTGGTGAAGGCTCAGATGATGGTTAGGATCTTTTAGCAACATTTTTAAATTAAGGTATGTACTTTTTTTAGATAATGCTATTGTACACTTAACAATACTGTATACAGTAGTGTATATATACACTATAGTGTAAATATAACTTCTACATGCACCGGGTAACCAAAACATTCATTTGACTTGCTTTATTGTGATATTTGCTTTATTGTAGTGGTCTGGAGCTGAACTTGTAGTATCTCCAAGGAATGCTTGAATATAGTATGACTATTCCAAAATAAAAAATCTGAAACCTGAAACACTTTGGGTTCCAACCATTTTGGATAAGGGATACTCAACTTGTATTATTTTAAGATGCTGATTGTTAGTTGTATGTATCTTTGCTTTTCAAACTTTAACATGCATGAGAGGCCACGTGTGGTGGCTCATGCCTGTAATTACAGCACTCTGGGAGGTGGAAGCAAGAGGATTGCTTGAGGCCAGGGATTCAAAATGAGCCTGGGCAACATGGCAAGATCCCATCTCTAAATAAAAAAAAAGAGAGACAAAAAAAGAAAAAATATGCATGATAACATTTGTTGGAGATTTAGTTAAAATGCAGATTGACTCAGATGTTTGCATAGAGCCCTAGAATTTCTGAGCACCCAACAGATGCTGATGCTGCCATTTTAAGGACCACACTTTGAGAAGCAAAGGTAAAAATGGTGACTGAAATACGTGGGAAGGCTTGGGGCCAAAATGATAGATTACAAAATTGTTATGAAAATTTGGTAATGAGTTTTATGTTGTACTCATGTTTAAAGTTATATTTTTCACAGCATCAATTATTTCAAATTTATTTAACACATTAAGGATGCTGTAAATTTTAATGTTATTAAAACCTTTTAAATAGCTATTTCATATTTTAATATGCTTACAGTTCTTGGCAGAACCTTCTGTGCGGTAAGTGCTCAACATTAATTAAAATGGTTTAACAGCAGTTTGAAAAATTAAAATGTGGGACAACCCTCCTAAGGAAGAAATCAAGTAATCACAGTACAAAAAGCCTGGGAACAAAGTCATTTACATAATAATTTATTCACTCCTCAGTTTTTAGGAGCCACAGTCTGTGATAAAGCAGACTCTTATGACTCAATGTCATAAGCTATTCAGGATTAAGATGGAAGACTCATCTCACCTCCTAGAATGTAGGAAAGTATATTTTGAGCAATGTTACTGGCTCCAAATTTGAATTAGCTGGAAAAAAAAAGCAAAACAGTAAACTTCTAAAGTTTTTTAGTAATTTTGTTTAAAAGTTAAGCAAAATTTATTAACTATCCCCCAAAGCCACTGATCTTTTATATGAATGAAATGGTCATACATTAAAACAACAAACATGATGCTAAGAAAGTCCAGTTTCTGGACTATTAGGAGAACTAATTGAGTACTCCTTGCATAAGAAATTCAGGATTATGCTAGGTTTATAAAAAGTAAATGTTTTACATCCTTGTGCCTTTTTTTTTTTTTTGAGACAGAGTCTCACTCTGTTGCCCGGGCTAGAG
>NW_012135303.1:4299819-4301661 GCF_000956105.1 Propithecus coquereli | reverse complement strand
TACTTAATGATATGTCACAAGGAAACTATAAAAAAAATTCTAAGCATTTTTGTAAATATGTTTGTGGAAGAGGTTTATAAGATAAGAAATGAGTGAGAAATGCTGATACAGTACATATTTTATTGCAGTGATATTTTAAGGAAGAATTTCATTTGCAAGTATGAAATATATCAGGGGGTAAGTGAAAACTCTAAGCTGACAACAGTAGCCAAGGTTACCCTTTTTTTCTTTCCTAAGAAAAAAGGTTCGTGCAAATATTTAGAAGGCTTGAAATTATCATTTTAAGAAAAAAAACAAATATCATACAGTGAGTTTTGGGTCTACAGAGGAATCAAGATTAATTTACAGCCAGCCATTAAAATGCTACTCACCTGCATGTTATTCAAGAACAGAAAAATATGTCAATATACAAGAATAATGAAATGTTTTTATTTTCCGTTGTCTTGAAAACAATTACTAAAATGTAATTTAGGATTTTATTTCTCTAGCCTGGCTTCTCACTTGCATCATGAAGGTCATGGCACAGACATTAACTGTTCCAAATATCATTATCCATTGTTTATGTGCTTTCTAGGTTGGGTATATACCCTATATACTCTTTATGTTTTTCTCACTATCCCAACTGAATACTATTATATTCCCTGTCTCCCGACCCCTAAGTACATAGCCTAAGTCCAAAAGGAGAAAGCTGGATCACCTACTTCTTCCCGATCTATACCTTTTGTTGTTTCAGAAACAGTAAAAGATGACCTGCCTTCTCCATTACACTCATTGGTTTCAGCGCACACAGCAGCAAACAAAACCAATTTATGTGATGCCCGTGTCTTTATACTTCCACACTCTGGAACAAGCACACTTGCAAACAATCAGCTCGGGGAGTGTTAAAAGGCCCTCAAAAAATTAGGAATAATATCTCTAGTATAAAAGAATTCAAAAACATCCAGTTCCAAATAGTCCCTGAGCACACTGTTCATTCCAGCAAGAAGTCTCCAGAGAGGTAATGAATGAAAGGCACATTTTCTCCAACTTGAGCACCGCTGCATAGTACTAGAGACGGTACACTGGCCAGGCTAATCAAAAGTTCTAATTGATGACATTCCCCCCTTCCCAAATTGAAATCTTATATGCTGGAAAAATAATCTAATGGATGTAAACACAACACTTTCCACTAGAGGAGTGGCAGCTGGGGTACAACAACCCTTCCATGGAAGGTTCAGGAGTAAAAGATAGCTTCAAGCCTCCTCTTCTTCCTTTTCCAAGAAATCAGTCAATGTTTCACTGTCAACAGGAATTAATAAATACTCCACTCCATCAGTTCCCTAAAAGATGAAAGAATACTCTGTATGTTAGTCATTCAGAAGAGGTATTTGAACACTTCTATTTCAGGTTAAAGAAAAAATGGATTTGATTTCCTTGATGCAATGTTTTAAGTAAATATATAAGTATAAAAATTAAGGCAAAAGGGCACACAGCTATATATATTTAAATACACTGAGTTACAGTTAAACCACTTTATAGTGGAAAAGACGACTGACTGGAGGGTGGGTAGGAGAATACTATTTTCTTCTCTGTGCTTTAGATCCTTCTTTATTCACCTGCTCTGTCCAGACTCTGATTTCCCTTTCAGCAAGATCCTTCCCTATTGGTTTTTGTTTTTTTTTTTTTTTGAGACAGGGTCTCACTCTGTTGCCCTGCCCTGGCTAGAGTGCAGTGGCATCATAGCTCTCTGCAACCTCAAACTCTTGGGCTCAGGTGATCCTCCTGCCTGAGCCTCCTGGGTAGCTGGGACTACAGGCCTGTGCCACCACACCCAGCTAATTTTCTATGTTTTTTTTTTTTTTT
>NW_012135303.1:4294645-4299154 GCF_000956105.1 Propithecus coquereli | reverse complement strand
CTCCTTCACGCCTCTCCATCTATCATCCTACCTCTGCAGCTTACCAGGAGAGTTATCTATAATGGCAGGCTCCATTTCCCCATTTCTCACTCAACACAGTTCAATATAGCTTCTGCTCCTATTATCATGTCATTTGCTTAGACCACCAGGGAATTCCATATTTCTAAATCCCATAGAAATTTTCAGGCTTCATCTTTTTGGCCTCTCAGCACCATCTGACACAGTTGACTATTCTCTCTTCCTTTAAAACCTGCTTCTCTTGGCTTCTGTGACATCACGTGCTGGTTTTCTTCCTAGTTCTCTGGCTGTTTCTCTCATCTCTGCAGGATTATCCTTTACTTGGCTGTTAAATGTCAGACTTCCAGGCTTAGTTCCTGGCTTTTTAATCTCATTAAATGTCCTGCTTCTTGGTCATTCCAATGCCTGGTTTCAGTTACAATCTAAATACACAGTTATCATAATCTTGTATCTCTAGCTCAGATCTTTCCTCTGGTATCTGTCCCAGGTATCCAACTGCCTAGTTGGAAATCTCAAAGGAACCTCAAATAGTATAAGTCTAAACTTAACTAAGATCATAAAGTCATCATCTGTCTCCCCAAAATGTTGCTCTTCCAGTTTACCATCCAATGATCCCACCATCAAGCTGGGATCCCACTATCATTGAATGAAAAACTAGAAGAAACCAGAAATCATTCTTGATACTTTCATTTCCCTTGGCCCCCACATCAAATCTATCATCAATTCCTCTCAGTTTTGTCTCCCAAGTATATCTTGAATTCAATCACTTTCTCTCTTCACCCTCATCCAAGTCACCATCATCTGACCCAGACTATTAAAACATTCCTGGCTGGCCTCTGTGCATCCACTTTTGGCAGTCCCTTCCTATTCTGCCCCATTCCACTCTCCATACCAGAATTAGAATAATTTTTTGAATGAATTCTCATTATTTTAGAATAAAGATTAAAATCCTTTCCTTGGACTAAAAGACATGTATGGTCTAGCCCTTACATCACCCTCTCTTCAGCCTCATCTTGTGCCATGCTGGCCTTTTTGTTCCAGGGTCTCTCCACATGCTGTTCCGGTCTGGAATACTCTTCCGTCCCTTTTTTGACTAGTTATTTCCCAGTCTTCCTTTAGATCACAGCTCAGTAGTCTTTTCTGATATCCATAATTAGGTCAAATCCATCTATTTTAATATGCTCTTTTGGAGTATAGGACTTACTTAACACAGTTGAAATTTCACATGTGTGTGATTACTAATATCTATCTCCCCTATTGGACTTTAAGCTCTGTAAGAAAAACAATTAGGTTTTGCTTACTACTATATCCTATTACTTAGTGCAATATCTGATACACAGTTTGTCCTCAATAAATATAGACTATTAATGAATGGGGTAGAGGGAAGAGAGAAGGAAGCAGAATTATTTGACTCATATATCTAAATGCCTCTAACTCCTACATGTTTTCTGCTCTGAAGCAGAGTACTTTTACCATGGTTCTTTTTACACAACTCAAATGGCACACTGCCTAAATGAATCTTTGTGACCTATCATGGAACCTCAGTTTCAAAATCAAGTTTATGTCAAAGGTATACTTGTCCCTAAGTAAATGATATATACTATTCCTGGCATACAATGCTACAATACAGTTTTACCTTCTTTGTTCTTATAAGCTTGTGGTCCCTAAATTCAGTTAACTGGGCCCGGAGTGTCAAATCACTATTGACGAGGAATGCCTCCCGACACTGCTGGTAAAAATCTTGAAAAGAAAGTCCTGGTGAGTTCAAAAGGAGATATAAACATAAGTCAGCGTTTAACACATGACCCCATGTATCAATACCTGTACCAAAGGACACAGAACAAAAGTGCTGTTGGCAGGTTATGCCGCAGCAGTCAATAAGCATTGATAAAGAAAAAAGGGAAGTACCTCTGGAAGAAGCAAAATCAGAGAATATTTAGGCATATACATTATGGCTTATAGCTTTTAAAGAGAGCTGACTGGTGAAACTAGTCAGCTGTGATCAAGTGTAATATAACCCCTGTAGGAAGTTTTAAAAAGTTAACCTTTATTTTATTTATTTATTTTTAGAGATGGGATCTCATTATGTTGCTAGAGTGCAGTGGCTAGTCACAGGTGCAATTGTAGCATACTACGGCCTTGAACTCCTGGGCTCAAGTGATCCTCTTGCCTCAGCCTCCTGAGTAGCTAGGACTATAGGCTGTGTGCCACTGTACCCAGCTTAAAGTTGACTCTTAAAGAAAGAACTAGTAAGTCATGAGAATGGAATAACTACTAAAATGTTTGTTTAAATTAACACATTATTTTTGCCAAAGGGGAAGAAAATCTCCTAAGATGCCCAGTATATGAAACATATGTAACTGGCAGACACACATCCACAGTTAGCACAGAGAATTGTAAAAGTAAGCTTGGTTTGTCTTTTGTGTTGGCAGGGCTGCTTGGAAATTTGCTATGTGGCAGACATACCCATCACAGAGTGATTACTGATTCACTGCTGTGAAAAACTGTAGTGTTATCATTAGATTCCAGAAAAAAGGATTTATGGGGTAAAACAAAAGTTATACAACTTAATATCATAAATATTGGATACCAATGTAAGAAGGGTTATCCTGGTTATCCAGCTGATACTTTATTAGTAGCCTGAAAATTCCCCTAAGGAAAAAAACAAAAAACAAACAAATTTAAATCCAGAATGTTAACATCAAAAGACAACAGCTAGTAATAAAATACACAGAGAAAATGCTAAATACTTGGCCTGTCTGCATTATCTTCCATTCTTTTCTGCAAGGAATATCATATCCTTGTCTACTTACACAGAAAAAGCTTTTTTACTTCCTTTTAAGAAAAATCTAAAAGTATCTTTGGTTTTAGATGTTTACAATGTTTCCAATTTTAGATTATTAAAAATAATCTTGCATTAAATAAAAGTATATATATTTTTTCATATTTTGAATTGTTTCCACAGGAGAGTGAACCAATTGGAACTGTGGGATTGGAAGTAGTGTTACACTAAGATTCCCAGGAGTACTTAGGTATGTCAAAAATTTTAAATCTTTGCATTTTCATTTTTACAATGATCTAGGAAAACAATTATTATAATCAGCTAAATGACTACAGAGATGCTTAAGAGCATGAGCTTTGGAGCTGGGCAGATTAGCATCAAAATCTTTGTGCCATTAACTATCCACCTTAGTTATGAGGATCAAATGACCTATTGCATGTCTTAGGACTTAGTGTTTGAATCACAATGTTCAATATGTAATTAAAAACAACCACAACATTTAAGTACAATCCACCAAATTCTGCCTTTTCTCCATGATGAGCACTTAGATGCTCCTATTGAGAAATATCAAAATGTATTAAGAAAAAAATGTTGGTACTCCTGCTTTATTATTGGGCAATTTGACAGACTACTACTGAGTACTCTGCCTACTGCACAATACAGTACTGGCAACTATTATTACTACCATTTCTCTTAACCCTTCAAGCTAAGTAGGGACCTTAGTATCACTATGAAAACCTAGTAGTGCATATATAATATTAAAATGTATAGAGTTTTTTTTAAAGAAGAAATACAGTTTTAATCCTTACCTTGCGTTAGGGGTAAGGCTTCGTAAGACATGAGTCAAGGAACTAAGTGGTAGGGATCCAGCCTGTTTAACCAGAAGAGAATTTTCATAGGAGGTTTCTTCAGTATAAGGACTATATGTAGTAGTTTCATACCAGAGCCAGTTGTAAAGACTTTGCTTTGCATGATCCCACACTAGAGCAGATGATCAAAAAAACACCAAGAATTACAAATTATTTTCATATTGTCATGTTACTAAATTTCATTCTAAGAAGGAATGAGAAAGCATTAAATAAAAATGAATCCTAAAATTTTTCACTTTTGCTACCTCTCCATCCAAATCAGTAACTCACAATCTAATTTCATTGTGTACCACATCTGAATCTTTATTTGTACATTAAATATAAATTAAAATATCTTAGCACTATCAAGGTATCCTTTAAAAAAAATTTAATAATTTTAACATTTTGTTCTACAAGATTATCACAAAGTCTGAATTAAGTTCATAAATTAAATGTTCCAATACCACAAGAGGAGAAAACCCAAAAATAATAGTTGGGTCTTCTCTCCCTCATGTAACTTTAGGTATAAAACAGACTCCTTTAGTATCTGAAATTTTATTTCCAAAAATTATGTTCTAAATCAGATTGGTACACATTTTGGCAACCTGTGCTTTTAAACATGTAACAGGGAGGCCAGGCGCTGTGGCTCACACCTGTAATCCTAACACTTTGGGAGGCCGAGGTGGGAGGATTGCTTGAGGTCAGGAGTTCAAGACCAGCCCGAGCAAGAGTGAGACCCCATCTCTACTAAAAATAGAAAAAATTAGCCAGGCATGGTGGTATGTGCCTGTAATCCCAGCTAATCAGGAGGCTAGGCCCAGGAGTTTGAGGTTGCTGTGAGCTAGGCTGATGTCACGGCAC
>NW_012135303.1:4280955-4294595 GCF_000956105.1 Propithecus coquereli | reverse complement strand
TACTAAAAAAAAATAAAAATTTTATGACTTACAACATTAAGAAAATTAATTTTGTAAGACTGATAACTCAATAAAGAAAAACAGTAATATTTAACTTACTGAGAGGAGCATTGAGGTGATCAACAGATGCTATGAGGTATATGTTATGCAAAGATGACAACTGTCCAATGATTTGCTGGCTCTTGTCTCCTCTCAACATTTGGCTATCCAAATTGTGGATAAGAAGGAAGAGTTCTAAAGAAGGATCTAAAAGGAAAAAGAATCCAATTATTATTTTCAATGATATTTCAGTGATTATTTTCCTTACCACACATAATGCCTAAGTATTAAGAAATATACCAAAGTAGTATATGATAAAATAATGATTGCTTAGGGGTATGCAATTTATTTAAAAAGATATGTCATTCACTCATAATAAAATAGGTAAGACATGGTTAGCACTTAAATCTGGCCCTAAAGAAAGTAGCCTTTAATAAGGCATAGAAAATAAAAGGCAAGATGCATATAATAGATTGGAGGTGAATCTGTGCATGTTGCATTATAAGGTGGGAGTGAAGGTGATACCATAAAAAGAAGAAAAAGAGTTCTCATTAAGCATTTAAAGATTACATAGAAAACCCTGATTATTCCAAAGCCAAAGAAGACTAAAGAAGGGGAAAGGGGTTTAGGATATCGTTCAAGGCATCAGAAAGTTCAGAGAAATTATTATAGCATAGCCATTCATAGTTGGTGGAGGAAAAAAAAAACAAAAAGAAAAAATTATTATTATAAGTCAGTGAAGGAAGAATTTAGAGGATGGAGCTGTTGACACCATCAAATACAACAGAGATCAAGATAAAGAATAAGCCAAGGTCAACAGGCTTAGTAAGAAAGAAATTACAAGTGATTATCAAGCATATAGTTCTGGTAGCATCAAATAAAGAAATTAAAAGGAAATAGGTAAAAAAAAAAAAATAGAAGGTGATATGTCTTCAAAAACTTTGAAATCATATGAAAATAGGGAAACAAAACTGTAAAGTGGCAGTAGAATCAAGAAAATTTTCTATGCATGTTTAAAAGGCAAGGGTATTGATAAGTCTCTCAGGAGACTGGGTAAGAAATGGGACACCTGGCATGTATGTTGGAAGATAAGCCTTTCAGAGGCTGGAGGTAGATGGACAAGAGAGACACCATAGCAACAAAGATTCTGAGATGAAACATTTTGAAAATCTCAGGTTCCTTGAATTCTAGAACTCACTATAGTCAACAGTGTTAAAAAAACACACCCATACATGTATATACACACACATTAAATGACTTAGGCATCTATTTTAATGAACATACAAACAATATTGGGTTGTCTTACAAGGATCTGTGGTAAAGGGATAAAAAATAATGCTTTTGTTATTCTACAAGTAGAACATATTAATTATGAAAATGGACATTAAAAACTAAAGAGAGTCCAGAAAAATAAGCCAAAATTATAGGGGTAAAATACTACAGCAATTGATTTTTTTTTTGAAACAGAGTCTCACTGTGTTGCCCTGGCTTGAGTGCCGTGGCGTCAGCCTAGCTCACAGCAACCTCAAACTCCTGGGCTCAAGCGATCCTCCTGCCTCAGCCTCCCGAGTAGCTGGGACTACGGGCATGTGCCACCATGCCCGGCTAGTTTTTTCTATATATTTTTAGTTGTCCAATTAATTTCTTTCTATTTTTAGTAGAGACAGGGTCTCGCTCATGCTCAGGCTGGTTTCGAACTCCTGAGTTCAAACAATCTGTCCGCCTCGGCCTCTCAGAGAGCTAGGATTACAGGCGTGAGCCACCGCGCCCAGCCAGCAATTGATTTTTAATTAAATAATAAGGTTGAAAGAACTGAAAACAAACTAAGCAGATTTGTTTATCATATGAAAAACGTGCTAGTGATTCACTATATGCCTATATAATCAATGAACAAGGAATGTTCATATATGCAATTAGTTTTTGGGTTCAGTGAAATATATATATTTGACTCTCACTATGTTCTATAAAGTTGCTGCAAACACTGAATTAGTGAATACTGAACCACTGCTCCTAGAGGAAATACAAGGTTAGGTTCCTGTGAGAACATTATTATTAACTGATCAATATATAATTTTGTTTTATGTGTGTTTCTGTTAAAGACACATTTATTTTTAATACACATTGTTGATCCTTTAACACTGAACTCACAGTCAACAGCACTGTAACTTATACCTGAATGAAGTTTATGTAACACAGGTGTTTTTTCCACAAGGCACACCATAGCCTTCTTGTGCTTGGGAACACTGGACAGTACTTTAGTACTATACTTGGGGCCATTTTAATAGCCAAATCACTAACAAAAAACACAAAAGCTTGGAAAATGTAGCATTAAGTAATGCAAACAAAGACACTTGTTTTACAGTCTGAGAGCTGAAATAAGAAGGCAGAGTATTATTGCCTTGTTTGACCTCAGCTGGGAATATGTGCAGTGGGCGATTAAAATTTTTTGCCACTCTGCATGTCCACACATGACTGTGAAAGTCCTAAGAAGATTGATTTTGGGATTACAAATAAATGTTAGTGAGTAGCTGAATTTGGAATTATAGAATTTGTGAATCATGAGAATCAACTGTACTTGTTTCAAATGTGTAGAGTTGGTAATAAGAATGTATATTGTCCATGCATATAAAAAAGGACTATCGATAAAATGGGCTTAGAAGCCTGAAAGGAAGTAATTTGGGACACAAAACATTTCAGCTAGGAAAGAACAGTAAGGAAAAACTTAAGAATGCACCGGGATACTGACAAGGTAAATGAAAGTGCTATGGAAAGGGAGCTAGGATTATTATCACTCTAAACAAAAACTATCTATCAAACTAATTAAGCATGATCAGTTACTCCTTTTAATTCTTAAGCAATGACTAAATGATAATTGTTATAGACTGAATATTATTATTTCCAATTTTCTGATATGTTTACATAACCAAAACATTCATACCAAAAGAATAACAAAAAAGTAGTCTTTTCCCCATTCCATCTTAGTATATGAAATTATTCCAATGTAGTGATATTTACTCAGTATAAGGAAATAAGAATGTTTTATAAACATGTTAAACAATATAAAAATATCAAAGATGTACCACTCAGCTGGAAGCACTTCCCACTGGCAAAACAAAACCTGAAAATTATTCTGAAGTAAGAGGCTTTTGGCTATACAAATTTAAGACAGGAGGAGTAACTCTTTCTTTCCTTTTAGTTAAATGAAGTTCACAGAAAAAGTTCATAGAAGAGCCCTGGACTTATGTTCGAACTGTTGGGCAAGAAAGCTCTGTTTTTCCTGCTGGACTTGAAGTTGTGAGGATGGAAGCTGAGGAGAAATGAGATCAAGGGGAATTGAGTGTTGAATGAAGTGATGGAACAAGCCAGAGGGATGAGTTCCTCGCAGAGGGAACGCCCCCAGCATGAGGAAGAAGAGGAAGAAGCCTAGTGCAGTAAAGTGAAAGAAGAGGTTAGAAAGCAGGAATGAGGTCAGGTAGAACAGGCAGAGGCCAGATCTTGAAGGGCCCCTCGAGTCATGAGAAGGGTTTAGATTTTACTCTGAGAAGCTTTTGGAAGGTTTTGAGCAGAGGAGTCATATGACCTGATTCACATTTGTAAAACATCACTCTGTGATGAGACTAGGGATGAGGGATGGGGATGGAGGCAGACGGGAGACAGGTTAGGAGGCTGTTGCATTACTGAAGTAGAGAAGATGGTGATTTAGACTAGGATTGTAGTTTTGGTGAAAAAATATTTGGCGTGGCCTGTTTGAGAATGGACCCAGAGAAAAATAAAATAGAGTCTAGGGAGTTGCTTCTGATGACATCATTAGAACCCCTGGATTCAGCTGTGCCTAAAGCTATTTCTCCTGTTCTTTACAGTTATATGAGGCAATAAATTCTTTTTTATGCTTAAAGTCAGTTCGATTTGGGATTCTGTCACTTGGAAATGAAATGAGACTTGGCTTATGTACATTGTCTCATTAATCCTCAGAACAAATCTATGAGGTTACTACTATTATTAGCTCAATTTTGCAGTTAAGAAAACTGAAGCTTCCCCAGAATATTCTGAAATTAAAAACAAAACAAAACAAAACATGCGTGAATAAGTGTATGCCTTTTTAGGAGCTTAAGAGAGTGAAGAAATCCAGGCAATGACAGGGATCTATATTTGGGTGGATGCCGCCATGACCAAGAAAGAACTTTTATATGATGTATTATAGGGGAAAGAAAAGAATGTGTGACAGGAAATTGAAGCTAGAGAAAGTCCCCTGGAAATCCACAGAAATCTTATGGCCATAATTGGATCATTGTAGAATACAGAACACGTATTGAAACTAAATTTTTTAAGTTTCTAAAAAGCAAAATGATCAAAGGTAACATATGGGCTCACTTATAACAAAAATTCTGTACATAGCATCTTAATTAATTTAAAAAAAAGAAAAAGAAAACTGAAGCTTAGAGAGAGAAAGTGAATTGCCCGGGGCCATGAAGAAAGTAACGGTAGAGTAAGTAGTTGTGGAGATAGGATTCAGATGGGATGGGGAACCTGTGGCCTTGGGACCGCATGTGACCTTCTGCATCCTGAGTGGGGCCTTTTGACTGAACCCAAATTTTACAGAACAAATCCTTTTAATAAACAGTAATTTACTGTTTGTAAAATACAGATGGTCCCTAAATGACATTACTTCAACTTATGAATTTTCAATGTTATGATGATACCCACACAACCATTGTTTTTCACTTTCTGTACAATATTTAATAAATTACATGAGATTAAAAAAAAAGTTCATAGGAAAAGAACAAATTATTTTAGAAAAATCTAAATCAGCACTGAGACAAGTGCCATTATTAAAATAATCCTTTTTGTGTATACAAATACATGAATAAGTAACTTCACCCTAAAACTACAGAGTGTCTATTTCAAGTTACCTTCTTTAAATTTGTTTATTATCCAATCTAGTTGATCCAGTATACTTCGGAAAGTACCCATATAATTGAGGACTTCTTCTGTTATAGAATTCAGGACCTATATCATAAAAGTGCAAGAGGTATCACATTAATTACAATTTATTCTGTTATACAGGACAAACACAACTAGCAAATCAATCCTTTACACTAAGCATACTTATAAAAGGAATACTATGTTGGTTAATATCCAGTACCCCAAAGCGTTAATTTTTAAATGATGAAGAGATACGAGCATTTAAAACAAAAATGATCTATGATAAATGTACTGTGGAACTCAAACTATTACTTATATTTTTTATTATTTTTAGAATACCAAAATGACATAGAAGTACAATAAAATTGAAGATCCCCAAATCCTGTCCTTCAGAGAAGTACCGTTGATAGTTAATATTTGCTGTAGTAGACAAAGCTAACATTTTCCTACATTTTAATACCTGTCAGTTACAAAGTAGGAAATTCAAAGATGGGGTTTCAAAGGTAGATCCTTCTGAGTCAAAACACATGATCCTAAGCACTATTTAATCCTACTAGTGTGAAGGCTAAAACAAAAATCCTTTACATTTAATGCTCTAGGATATGGAATAGCATCCTCATTAGTGTGGGAGTATAGATTGGCAGGAAATATAATGCTGTTCCCTTTAACATTTTTGAAACTTACGGATTTTACACTGATTCCAGGAAAGAAGCCATTGATGACAACATGAATGGAATCTTGCAGCATGGTGGTTCGAAACCTTTCTAGTAAATCTCTCTTAGAACCCAAACCATAAAGCACAATGTTGAACCCAAGGCTGTTAGGAAAGACAGTATTCATGAAATTAAAGTTTATGTCTCTTATTGACAATTTTATTATCAACCAATTTCCTTAAAATAACCTTATAAAGAATACAGGAAGAACTGGGATCATTAAATAACTGAATTATCGATTCCCAAATTATACAAGGTAAAGGCACAATTTCATTATTTGTGTATCAAGTTTATAGTTTCCACTTCTTCAGCAGCTTTCTCCCCAGTTCCTATTACCATTCAAGTGACAAGATGGCTGGAGGCAAGGGAGACCATTCCCAATAAAGAGCACTAAACAGTTCTACAGGCTGAAGCAAAGTTTAAATTGACGGATTGAATTAGAAAAGTAAGCAGTGGCCAGGTAACAAAGATCTTATTAAGTCATACTAAGATGTTAATTAGACTTTATTCCAAGGGCAATGAGCATGTAAAAGTAACTAATAAAGTGTTCACAGAAAAGTTTTAAGTAGGAAAGTAACAGGATCTTTTCAGAAAGATCATAATGGATAGGGAGGAGGAACAAAACTGCCCGAGGTGGCCGGGCGCGGTGGCTCACGCCTGTGATCCTAGCACTCTGGGAGGCCGAAGTGGGCGGATTGTTTGAGCTCAGGAGTTTGAAGCCAGCCTGAGCAAGAGCGAGACCCCGTCTCTACTAAAAACAGAAAGAAATTAATCGGACAACTGAAAATATATAGAAAAAATTAGGCGGGCATGGTGGCACATGCCTGTGGTCCCAGCTGCTCGGGAGGCTGAGGCAGAAGGATTGCTTGAGCCCAGGAATTTGAGGTTGCTGTGAGCTGGGCTGACGCCACGGCACTCATTGTAGCCCGGGCAACAGAGTGAGACTCTGTCCAAAAAAAAAAAATTGCCCAAGGTGAAGAACTTAGCTGCCATGGGGAAAAATGTAAGGTGTCAAGAGCTTTACAGTAGGTCAATCAATAGGATTTAGAGATGGATTAGATGTGGAGGGTGAGGGAAATGGAATATTTAAGAATGATTCAGTTTTCTGCCCTAGTGCAACTATATGAATGGGGTGACTGATATTCTGTTCTGCATTAGCAGAGTCAGGTGGAAATAATTGGCTTAAGATGAGTAAAAATTTTATGTATGCTGAATTATTTACAACACATCCAAGTGAAACTTCCAATATTCATTCAGATATCCAAGTCTGCTGCTGAGGTGTGAGGTCTGGGTTGGAGATAACAGTCATGGGAGTCATTCATATACAAAAAGTAATTGAAGCCAAGACAATGAAAGAGACCACCCAGAACACCAAGCACTACGGGGTCAAGCTAAAGTCCAACTCCATGACTGTTTATGAAGGAAATAGTATTTATGTGATGCTCTCTGACAATGCAGCATAGCCTAGAAATAGAAGAACAGAAAAGAGATAACCCACAAAGGTTGAAATTAGCAACGTTGAAGCATCAGAAAGAAAGAGGCAAGGGAATTCTGAGAGCTAGCATTCTGAAGTAGCTGACTATATATAAGGCCTAATCTGGGAAGCAGAGCAAATCAAAGTTATCTCAGTTGACACACTGGAAGATGAAGAACTGATCAGCTGGGGGATGGGATTAGAGCAAAGAGCTCCTTTATAAATTTACAATGCACAGACCCATAAAGAGTTATTGAGAGAAGCTGAGGTCCTTGCATGGAAGATAATCATTCTCTTCTTAGCATAACCCTTGGACATATTATTGGCAAAAGAAAACCAGGATCAACTGAGGGCAATTGTGACAATTTCTCTATGTTCTTACTGCTTACCTGCCTTCTTATTTACCCCAGTGACAATATGTGTGTGTGTGTGTGTGTGTGTGTGTGTGTATTTACATTAGTGAGTACATTTTAAGCACTTCCTTATGTTAAGATATTTTAAATACAAATATAAAAGCAATTATAGTTTAATGGCTGGGCAAAGTGGCTCACACCGGTAATCTCAGTGCTTTGAGAGGCAGAGCCAGGAGGATCATGTGAGGCAAGGAGTTCAAGACCAGCCTGGGCAACATAGTGAGACCTGTCTCTAAAAAAATTTTTTTTAAATTACAAAAAAAAGCAATTATAGTTTAAAAAAATACTATGTTTTGATTTTAATCACTCTGTTAGGTATTTTAATGGAACTTTAAAATTTTACCTGAGGCATCAGAAAAATGATAAAATTGAAAAAATATTCTAAGAAATAATGTTGAGGCCGGGTGCGGTGGCTCACGTCTGTAATCCTAGCACTCTGGGAGGCCAAGGCGGGCGGATTGTTTGAGCTCAGGAGTTTGAAACCAGCCTGAGCAAGAGCGAGACCCCGTCTCTACTAAAAATAGAAAGAAATTAATCAGACAACTAAGAATATATAGAAAAAATTAGCTGGGCATGGTGACACATGCCTGTAGTCCCAGCTACTTGGGAGGCTGAGGCAGGAGGATCGCTTGAGCCCAGGAGTTGGAGGTTGCTGTGAGCTAGGCTGACGCCACGGCACTCTAGCCCAGGCAACACAGTGAGACTCTGTCTCAAAAAAAAAAAAAAAAAAAGAAATAATGTTGAAATGGCAAAATGATGTTTATAGAACAAATCTACTCATAAAATTCTGAAAGGTTATGGTACATGCATGTAAGGTCAAATTAAAGAAATATATAACCTTTCATTTAAGGAACTATGCTGTGGAAAACTGAAAATATAATTGATATATTTATTAATCTTGACAAATTAAATTTTCAAATATTTTTATGAGTAATAACATCCAATTCTAAGAAATGCTATTTATTTTTATCAATATCTGTCAAGTCTGATAAACTTAAAAACACAAATTTCTTAAAAACTAAAGTTTCTGAGAAGAGTCATACAATGACATTTCTATATTTGAGTCATAAAATATGGAAAACATCTATTTCTCTATTTTTATATAGAAGTATATCAAGCTCATTGTGAAAAGAAAGTTAAATATGTTAAATTACTTTGATTTAAAAAATATTTAATTTACAAGGGTTTATAATAATACTCACTGTAGCTGCAGCATCCATTTATGAAATAATTTTTCATATTGTTGATTTAGGTGTTTAAGTTCAGCAGAAAAGGAAGGAGAAACCTTGCTCAATAAGTTATGCAACGTTTGCTTAAAAAAAAGGAAGAGGAGGGGAAAAATTATTTTCAAACCACACACATCAAATCAATCCAAATTAAAACTATTTCCTTTGAAGTTGAGGTTAGAAGAAGCTATTGGAGGAAATATTACTTTAATTAGGTTTAGCAATGATTGTATCAACTGAATATACAAAATACTTCAAAAATGATTTAAATACTTGTTTTCTTAAAACATTTTAACATTCTTTATAGTACAAATATGTAATAACAGTAAAGAATTTGCTAAGTTTTGTCTAGAACCATTTAAATGATTGTAAATTTCAAATATAAGGCTTTAATTTCTATAACAGTAATTTCATTACTATAAAATGATTAAATCTACCTCCCAGCTTTAACAATAAATCCAGACAGACTTTTAAAAACCTGTGGATTTCAGGCAGGGTGTGGTGGCTCACACCTGTAATCTTAGCACTCTGGGAGGCTGAGGCAAGAGGATCATTTGAGGTTAGGAGTTCCAAGACTAGTCTGAGCAAAAGCAAGACCCTGTCTCTACTAAAAATAGAAAAAATTAGCCGGGTATGGTGGTGAGCAACTATAGTCCAGTCCCAGCTACTCGGGAGGCTGAGGCAGCAGGATCACTTGAGCCTAGGAGTTTGAGGTTGCAGTGAGCTATGATGACACCACTGCACTGTTATCTGGGGCAACAGAGCAAGACTCCGTCTCAAAAACAAAAAACAAAAAACAAAAAACCACACACACACACACACACACACACACACACACAAACACCAACAAAAAAACCCTCCACCTATGGATTTGAAAAAAATATAAAAGTTTAAGGTAACAGTTCAATATTAATGCTCAGAAAACATTAAAGGTTCTTTATAATTTACTTACCATTATCATTAGTAAAATAAACTTATCACTGCTCCTCTTCCAAAATCTATCTCTAACAAATCCTTTATTTTTAATAAGTACGGCTAAATTTTAAAAACAATAATAAACTCAGGAAAGTGCATTGCTCTGAAACCAAAACTTGGAAATTCATGCTGGTGCACCAAACAGTTCATTTTTTGAAATGAAAACTCCAACACAAAGCTGTATATGTACCTTCACCCTGGCACTACCATATTTTCATGATTCTACCTTTCAAGTAAAATGTTCTTTTAATGCTGAAGATTACAGTTGCAGTCAATATTCCAGGCACTCTGGCCTGTACAGTGTTTATTTATCTACATATTTAAAGAGAAACAGGACTACCACTAAGTAAAACTGTTAAGTAGGTAGCTAAAAAAAATCTCTTATCCCAGTAGTCAGTTATACTGGATTATCTGAGCATATTCAGACTTCAGTGTTAACTCTGGAATGCTATCTCATCTATGCACTTTCATTTCAAACTTTAATACTCACAGAGAATTGCACTATTGCCCCCAATACTTACCCTCTCTCTGTATCCATACTCTTTGTTACATGACTTTGCAGTTCCTCCCACTAAATGGGTGGAGTATAATTCCCTGCCCTTTGACTTTGTCTCCAGCCATGCGATTTGCTGTCGCTACTAGAATGAGGCAGAAGTGACACTGCCAGTTTTGAGCCTAGGCTTTAAGAGGTCATGTGTTGTTCCACTTTTTCTCTTATGCCTCTGCCACTGTCGTGAGAAGAACATGTCTCAGTTAGCCGGCTGGCCCAGTGAGGAAGAGAGACATGGGGTAAAGCCTGGAGCAGCCAACCCCCAGCTGACCCTCAGATATGAGAAATAAATGCTTATGGTTACGTGCTATTGAGATTGTACTGGTTAGCTATGCTATATCTACAATCAATGAAAGGTTTTCCTTTCCCTCATTAACAGGTGTTTCTTTCATCCCCCTATAGATCTTTTTGCCCCTAAGTCCTGTGAGGTCCTATTTTGACACTAGATTCATTTGTCCTTCTCCCATGTTGCTTATATAAAAATATAAACTCTAAGCAAATGTTAGTGCCATCTATTACCAGGAATAACTTGGCTTCTTGACACTTATTTTCACCTAGTTTCTGATCTTAGTCTCAATAGCAGTGAGGCAGGTGACAAAAAAACATGCAGTACCATGTTTTTCACGTCACAGAACCTTATCCCATATTCTCCTCTCTCTTTTCTACAGCTCAAAAACTTTACCAAAAGCCCTGTACACTGTAGAAAATTCACTAAATTCTGATTTACAGAGTATAATAAAATCTTGATGGTCTTTAATCCAATAATAATCTCTTCTGGAGTTAGATCATCAACCCCATATACTACTGACTGAAAGATTTTCTCACTCAGATGGTTCTATCTCCTTTCTTAGAGAGCTATCAGTCAAAACCACAAGTATAACTGTATGGTATTTTTTGTAAAATGAGCTACTGGAACATAGTAACCTTGTTACCCTATCATGCCAGGCAGGTTTTCCAAAATATCATCAAGCAGGATAGCCTCTACTTTTTGCAAAATTTGTAACTGAGAAAAAGTCAGGTTGCAATCATTTTTTATGACCAGTGTGAGGTTCAATGAATATGTGGGTTAAATAAATAACAGAGACGAATGGTACGTGGGTATCAAGGAACTATGACCCTGATGCTTATTATGGATTGTGAACAAATGATAAATAAGAGGAAAAAAATGTATATAGTATGTCAAAAAGAATTCTAATCTAGAGAATTATTTACCATTTATATAATAAAATAGATATGTAATAATCACATCACATTAATTTGTCTTTCATTTGATCAGGACAATACTTCTGTTTGTGTACACGTATTCTTCAGATTTGTTGCTTATATAGTGTACCTTTCAGGACACGGTAAGAAAATGTTAGAAGTAATGTTTCTTGCAACATACCTGATCCAGTTTAGCTCTCTTTAGCTTCTGCAGTGTTCTATCAGAGGTTAAAACTTTTGAACTGCTGTGAGCTTCGAAATATTCTTCTACTAAGTCACTCTAAAAGTGAACAGAGTAAAAAGTCAGTTCTTAGCAATTTCAGATATTTGTCTTATATAGAAACTAGACAGTGATATTAGTGTAAAACAGGACATGTGAGATTCTTGGCCAGGTGTAGTAGCTAACATCTGTAATCCTAGCTCTTTGGGAGGCTGAGGTGGGAAGATTGCTTAAGGCCAGGAGTTTGAGACCAGCCTGAGCAAGAGTAAGACCCCATCTCTACAAAAAACAGAAAAATTAGCCAGATGTGGTGGTGCACACCTGTAGTCCCAGCTACTCAGGAGGCTGAGGCAGGAGGACCACTTGAGCCCAGGAATTTGAGGTTATAGTGATTGTGCCACTGCACTACAGCCTGGGTGACAGAGTGAGAAAGAAAAGAAAAGAAGGAAGGAAGGGAGGGAAGGAAAGAAAGAAGGGAAGGGGAGGGGAGGGGAGGGAAGGGAGGAAGAAAAGAAGAAAGAAAAGAAAGAAAGAAAGAAAAAAGAAAGGAGGGAGGGAGTGAGGGAGGGAGGAACAACTAAATGAAGTAGTCTGTTCCTGAAAAGGATTCCTAAGTTACAATATGTAATTTCCATTTAGAGTAAAAAAAAAAAAAAAAAAAAAAGATGGTTTTACATATCAGGATCCTCAAATAGTCTTAGCAAATCCTTAAATATTAGTACAGTTGAAGTACTACGAAAATGAGGAAATCAACTGCAAGGTAAAAACAAAAGACTTGCCTACTATTCCAGTAAAATGGTTCACTACTTGCTCTTCTGATTTTGGGCAGGACTAACCTCTAGGGTGGTAAGGAAGGGGCAGAAAGCTATTTAAGCAGTAGGTTCCTAGGTTGCTCTGAACCTATACAAGAGGACCAGGATAATTAGCCTTTCTCAAGCTAGGGTGTCTGCAGTCTTCTTCCAAACAACTCAACATGGATCTGAAGCCACATCATTTATTACTTACACTGACTTGAATACATCAACAATGTTATAAAAACAAAACTATATAAAAAGGGATACACTGAGAACTCATGTTTCCAACTGTCCAATCAATATTTATTTAATGCTGGGTGTCGTGGCTCAGTCTTGTAATCCTAGCACTCGGGGAGGCCAAGGCGGGAGGAATGCTTGATGTCAGGAGTCTGAGACCAGCATGAGCAAGAGCGAGACCCCGTCTCTCCCAAAAATAGAAAAAATTAGCTGGGCGTGGTGGCATGCGCCTATAGTCTCAGCTACTCGGGAGGCTGAGGTAGGAGGATCACGTGAGCCCAGAAGTTTGAGGTTGCAGTGAGCTATGATGATGCCACTGCACTCTACCCAGGCTGAGGAGTGAGACTCTGTCTCAGAAAAAAAAAAAATTTAAAAGTTCATTTTTTATACAACTGAATTGAGATGTCACTTTTAGCATATACTGTAGTATTGACTCACGAATATGTAGACAAGCCAGAATAGAAAGCCCAGAAATAGAAACAAATATATGTGGAAATTTATGTGTAAGGCTGAGAAAATATAGAAAAGTGTGGAAAAAAATTATTTTGATTCCTCACATGGATCTCTTCTCTTAGGGTAGTCTGCCTTTGAGGTCTTACACAATTTTCCTCTAAGGTTCAAGTCTCTTCACTTACTGTTTTATCTCTTTTCATTTTCTTAGAAGGCGTTTCTTTGCAAACAGGAGCTGAAACTATTCTATTCTGAGCTTCAACCTTTTGGCTGAGTACGACTACATTAGTGTCCTCTTCATATTCCTGTGCAACCCCTTCATCGTCCTCTGAGTTGGAAGCAGAATATTCACTTTCACTGTCAGAATGAGTCCTTGAAACTGTGGAAGCAAAAAAAGCAATTGGGAAAAATCTCACAGTTTGA
>NW_012135303.1:4274302-4280708 GCF_000956105.1 Propithecus coquereli | reverse complement strand
TCGAACTCCTGAGCTCAAACAATCCGCCCACCTTGGCCTCCCAGAGAGCTAGGATTATAGGCGTGAGCCACCGCGCCCAGCCTGCATTCTGGTTTTGTTATTCCTTGCTCCTGATTTCACCAGAGCTAGTTAATTAATTCTCTGAGCACCAGTTTCTTCATTTAGCAAATGAGACTAATAGTGCCTAATTGAATAAACCACTGTAAAGATTACACTGAAATGTACATAAAGTAACTATTAATGTCTGACACACAGGAACCATGGTAGAAACTGTCAGTCATACCTAATACACTTTTCCTTCCTTCTTCCTTGCTCAAAGAACTCCATTTTTGTAAAATGTGGCAATATGCCCCACCCTGGAGGATGAATCATGATAAGTGTCTTTTCCTTCTGCCATATACTTGCTTTTCCAAGCTTCCCTTGCAACTAGAGTTGGCTATGTAACCCTTTGACCAATGAGACTTGAGAGGAGTTAGCTGGAAGCTTCTGGGAAAGACTTTCCTCACTTATAGAAGAAAAAAGCCCCTATTTCCACTCATAGCTTAAAGCTATGAAAGCCTCATTGCAATAGGAAGTATCAAACCTAAAGATGAAAAACGCTTGTGGCAGAGTAAAAAGACAGGAAGAACCTGGATCCTTAATGACACTGTCGAGTCACTATATCAACCATGGAATTTGGATCTCTGTGCTTCTTATGATGTGAGATACTTAAATGTCCATGGCTGAAACCACTACTGTGGAATTTTCTGTTGCTGCCAACTGAGAACACCATCCCAGTATTAATAATACAGCATTCAGTAAATGGTAGCTAACGTTATTACTAATACATACACTCTATCCCAAAGTTGATTTCAAGAATTATATCTTTAAACAAACCACAAACACACCTCCATCACTCCCCAGAAATAAACCTAGTTTTATACTTATCAAATAAGGATGAAGCTAGTTTTGACACTTAACAGTTACAAAACTATTTTTAAAAGTTAACTTCCAAAATATGAATGAAGTAATTTTAACGGATACGTTTATTTTGAACATCAGATATATTTCAGAGGATTATCCAGAGTCAACATACAACAAATATAGATACTAAAAAAGAAAAAAAGGCTAGGCACAGTGGCTCACGCCTGTAATCCTAGCACTTTGAGAGGCCAAGACAGGAAAATCGCTTGAGCCCAGGAGTTTGAGACCAGCCTGGGCAACAAAGCAAGGCTGTGTCTCTACAAAAAATTTTTAAAAAAATTAGCCAGGCATGATGGTGTGAGTCTATAGTCCTAGCTACTCAGGAGGCTGAGGGAGAACAATCACTTAAGCCCAGGAGCTTGATGTGGCAGTGAGCTACAATGACACCACTGCACTCTAGCCCGCAACAGAGCAAGACCCTCTCTTAAAAAAAAAAAGAGGCTTGAATTTGTAGGAATGCAGGCACATATAGCTTAGCAGATTAAGGTGTGCATTGACTGCTGCCTATGGTATATGCATAGCTTAAAAGTGGTAGCAGGCTCCAGAAAATGCCTCTCCCTTATTTACAAGTATACCTCCCTCCATGTAGCCATGTATGCTTCCTGGTGATTGCCAAGGAAGAGGGAAGCTCACCTTCTCTCTAAAGAGGTCTGTTCTTTGGGGTAAGGAGAAAACAAAACATGGGACATATTTGACAGGAAATAATAATCATAATTGCATATATTATCTTTTACTGCTTCAGATACCCAGTCATTTAGCATTATAATTTTTATGGTGATTAAAAATATAGTTTTAACAGCTCTATGAAATTCATACCTTGAAAAGAAAGGGGTACAGGATGAAGCCCCAATGTTTGGCTGAATTTAACAATGTTAGCTAGTATTATTACTCCTAAGGGGTCAACACCAAGAAAAAGGTTGACATTTTTCTGAAATATAAAGGTCATTCTCACCACTGAGTTTAAGGAAAAACAAACAAACAAAAAGAAATATAAAGGTCAACAAGTCATTTGCCCCAAAGTTAAATATTCCAAAATCTGAAACCATTTTTAATTTACCAGAAGGCAGGACCCATGTCTGTTTACTTGACTCTGTATGGCATTCAGTACAACTATGAATACTTAATATTATTTCATTAAAAAATTTCTAAATAAATCAATACAACCACTTCCAAACAAATAAACTAAAAGGCATGTTATTTTATTGGAGAGATGTTTTAATTGGTTTCGATATCCATTAATTATAATGTGAAAGACATAGTGCTAAATGTTGGATTTATAAAGATAGGATACAGTCCTTGTCGTTAAGGAATCTATACTTTGAGGACATGAGCACATCCTTTCTTTCATGAAAAGACATAGCAATAAGTAGTCATAGTAATTATTACAATAAAAGATAATAATAGCTAATACTTGTTAAGCTCATACCAAGGTCAAGCACTACACTAAGCACTTTTGATATCCTTTCTTTCAATTAATCTTCAAAACAACTCTGAGGCTGGTACCATCATTATACCTATTTTACGAATGAAAAATTGAGGCACAGAGAGGTACCCGTAAATAGCAGGCCAAAACCAAGCAGTCTAAGTCTAGAATTTGTACACGTAACTATTATCGCCCTTTGTTTAGATGTTACTTTTTATAAAATCTTCATGTAAAAAGAAATACATACCTATTAATCTTTTTCTTAGACTACGAGGTGTTGACTGAAATTCACTTTTGTCATTGTTCTGTTTAAAAACAAAAAGCATAATAGTTAAGTAGTTAATAATATAAAAATTAATGACTGATCTGAGTAGAACAGGTTAGAAAAGAAGAAAAATATTTTGCTTTCAACAGACTAAATTACAACTAGATGAACCTAATTCCTAGAACTAGAAGATAACGACAAATGAATGTTGGAAAGAAAAATAAAGAGTCTGACAACAAAACAACATAACAAACAACGTAACAAATTCCAAAGGATTCCTAGAGTGACTCTAGAAATTGAATTCCAGACACTTGTAAAGTATGTATATACTTTTATTATGTAAAGAAAAACCATGAGTATATCAGCCTTTTGAACCACTCTCCACCTATCAGATTAGTAGCATGTTTTTTAGAAAGGAAATAATGTGCAGTGAAAATGGGCACCTCTATGTATATGCAATGGACCTTTTAATGTGCTAGAAATTTACTGACATTAAAGTATTACTTTCTATGAGGAGGAGAGAAACAGAGATTTATACGTTTTTACTTTCTGCATTTAAAAAATTTTAAAATTTTTATAGAAGTACAAAGTATATTTTCTTCTCACATACTTTAACACTATTAAATTTCTAGCACATTAAAATGTCCACTGTTATATAATGTTAATTTCTAGCAGTACTGATAGAAAGATAAAGTACATTGTGTTTGACAATATGAAAATATGCAAAAAATTTAAGTCTATCATCTTGTGATAGGCTGTTGGTGCTAGTTACAAATGTCAATAGAATTTGATTTGGGATATTGAGAATAGTACTATAATAATTGAGCTGATCCCTTACCAATGGGTTTACAGTACGTTTCAAATTGTTTTGATCAAGATTTTATCTTTACATTTTGCCATCTTGATCCAGTACACATGTGTATATATATATAACTGAAAAAAATTGTGATAAAATAATACTTACAAAATAGAGATTTTAAATTCTGTTCTATTTCACTTTTTAAAGTTCAGGTTGTATTCTACTAAACTGGTTTCAAGGTTGAGAACTGGGACAATTTGCATGTATATAGCTTAATTCAAGCCTGAGGACTCAGAACACCCATGACAAAATAAGCGTTTTAGAAAATTCTTGCTTAAAAAGACAGTATCGTGACAGTTTGCTCATCTGGCAAACAGATTACTCCCCAGGGCAAACAGCTTGTTTATGTTATTAAACAACCATTTAGTTATCAAGACATACTTCAAAACCCACTTCTAACTGTGTCTACCTATGCTAAAGCATCATGCCCCCAACTTTGCCCAATATCAATTAGTTCCTCATCTTAAAAACCTTCCTTACAGCATTTGAGCACAGGATCCCTAGGCCCTATACATATTTTCTCTTGAACTTGGGTCTTCTAAGACAGTACACTAAGACTGTCACGGTGATGTTGTCTCTTATTGCAGTGTGTAGCCTTGTTTGAGCAACAGGTTTTCTGACTGTCTTTTAGAACAGCTGACAAGATCTACTCATGGACTGTACCTACAACTTGAGAAAGAATGCTCTAATGTATCTAAATTCTTGAATGGATTATGGCAGTGAATTTTTTTCTTTTATAGTGATACAATATACAAGACATAATCTAGGAAAAAAGCATTATTAAAGACAAAGGAGATTCTGACATGTCTAATCTCACGCCTAGACTTGACTAAATAAGACATTTCTGCACAGGCCATAAATACTTACACTCACATTCTTATCTAAGGGGTCTGCTTAACTTAGTCTGTACATAAGACCAGGCATATCTAAACCTATTGCCGCCCAGGGCTGGACACACTCACCACCCACATACTCAATGCCCTAAATTCCTCTATGCCTATTTGGGCTTGCCCAAATCCAGGCAGGGCCATTTGACAAGGCATAATGAAAAAAATAAAACCACAAAAACACAAAAGATGAGATAAAATTTGTCAATTTCTTTTAGATACCTTGGAATGAATTTACCTAAAACAGTTTAGTTTTCAAATGTAAATTATAAAAGGATGGAGTAATGAATTTAATGGATCTTGAGATCGACCTCCCGTAAGAAACAACAGTACATTATATATAAAAGCAAAACAAAACAAAACCAAACCCCAAATATTCCAGGCCAGCTCCACTAAGTCAAAAATACCCAGGGATAGTTCTTTTTTTTTTTTTTTTTTCCAAATCATCAGGCCTAAAGTGTCACCCAGGGATAGTTCTCACACAGCAAAAAAAGCACAACAGCTGGGTCCAAAAGACCTGGCTTCATTTTCTAGCTTTTTTCTTTGCTAGTTAGATGCACTCAGGCAAGGCACTTCACCTCTCTCTGAACCTCAAATTCTCCATTTATTAGTTAGGTATTTAACTGCCAAATACCTGTAAATTACAAAGCACTCTATAAATTAAGAGACGAAATTTTTCATGAATTTTTGGCTATCATGTCTTACTTTGTAACACTAAAGGTTTTGCTTGTTTTGAGTCAATTGCTTACCTTCAGCTGAACTTTGTCTGAAGCAGAATGGTCTAAAGAATGAAACAAAAAACCATGACTTACTATAAATACTTCATTTTTCATCATGGTCTAGTTTCATTAAAAACAAAGGTGCAGCTTCTACACAGAGGCTACCACATATTATTGAATCCTTAATTAATTATATCTCCACTAGATATATCACTCCACAGAATTATCACTATTAATTACATGATTACTCTCAATTAATTACAGCTACTTCCTGCATTTCTGTAGCATTCTAACAAGAGAAAATGGAGCCCCTTTTATGTATTTTTTTTTTTTTTTTTGAGACAGAATCCCACTCTTTTGCCCGGGCTAGAGTGAGTGGCCCCTTTTATTTTTGAAAGTACACAAGGACTGGGCTCAGTGGTGCATGCCTGTAGTCCCAGCTATTCAGTAGGCTGAGTAAGGATCACTTGAGCCCAGGAGTTCGAGGTTGCAGAGTACTGTGATTACACCTGTGAATAGCCACTGCACTCCAGCCTGGGCAATATAGCAAGATCCCATCTCTAATAAAAAATAAATGAAGATAAAAAAATACACTGTTTAACCTAGTTGGAATGGGTCATTTAAAACAGCTGCTCCACAGTTCTCTACAATCTATAGAACTTCCAAACCCCAAAAGCCTTATTTCATATAATATTTGCCAAAGCCAAATCTTCCATGAACAACTGTAACTCAAGCAAATGGCAATGGGACTTAAAGGCTATTTCTAGTTGGGACTGTCAACTTGCACAACTTCAATTAGCACAGATATCTTCCCCTTTTATTGACTGCTAGATATGGATACACTAAGGGACACAGGTTAGAGTATTAACTATACTCTACTAAATGAATTTTCAGAATAGAAAAGAATATTTAAAAATCACATAGACAAGAAAAAAGTAATCTCTAACTTGAAGCAACTATGAAAACTCCTTTCAAAGATAATGTCTTACTTTTGCTACTCTGAGGAATGTTTATCATAATTTCAGGATCATTCTTCAAACTGAATGAAACACTTTTTCTTGGTGTTTTTGCCAGTTCTGAAGCTGTAAACAAAGAAATATATAAAAACCTTTTAATGGGTGACAGCAGATGAAGAGGGAAACAGCCTTAGTTCACTTACATATATTCTTTAAAAAAAAAACCTGCGGCCAGGCGCGGTGGCTCATGCCTGTAATCCTAGCACTCTGGGAGGCCAAGGCGGGCAGATTGCTTGAGCTCAGGAGTTCGAGACCAGCCTGAGCAAGAGCGAGA
>NW_012135303.1:4267336-4273118 GCF_000956105.1 Propithecus coquereli | reverse complement strand
ATGCTCAGCTAATTTTTTCTATATATTTTTAGTTGTCCAATTAATTTCTTTCTAATTTTAGTAGAGACGGGGTCTCGCTCTTGCTTGGGCTGGTTTGGAACTCCTGAGCTCAAACAATCCTCCCGTCTCAGCCTCCCAGAGTGCTAGGATTACAGGCGTGAGCCACCGTGCCCAGCCCTTCTTGTTTTTTCTTAAATCTCCTTGGTCGTCTATATAATTACTAGGGGTTTTTTTTGTTGTTGTTAAATCTTTCTTCGATATTATTCCTCCTTTTGGCTCTTATGACATTATCCTGGTCATGTGGCTACTTTTGGTAGTTATTCCATCTCTTCTTCACCATCCTCATCCTTCCAAACATTCTAGGCATGCCTACAGCACAGTCCTTGGTCCTCTCTTTACACCATTTTTGGACTAAAGGCTGCTGATCCACAGGATAGGGGAAAAAATTCACGTCGACAAAAGCCACAAAAGTACAAAGCAACTTAGCCGAGATCATTTCGGTTTTATATTGAAATATAAAAATTCTCTACCTGATTTTAAATAACTATTAAAACTACAAAGGGACAGGGAAAAAGAAAGAAAAAGAATTGAAAAGGAAAAAGAACAAGTCATTCATGTGAGCAAACAAATGGGCAGATATTCGAATATCTTTCTGATGAATCAAACTCAACATGTCTAATAAGCCCCAGGAACAACGCCTAGTACAATTATTTTTGCCTGAAAATGCCTTTTCCTACTGTATTTTCTCTCCTATTTCATAGTATCTGTCTAAAAGATGTAAGTGCAGAAATCCCAAGATCATCCTAGAATCCAGCTTCCTCACCCTTATCCCATTCTTGACCGCATCTCTAATTCATCACCCCACTCTATTCCCACAGTTCCTACCTTCACTCTGGCTCTCACCACATCTGTCTGGACTCCAAGAGTGGCCAGTTCACATTGCCAGCATGAGCCTTCTAAGACACAAATCTAATTAAGTTAACACTTCTACTTAAAACCACCAATAACTTCTCCTCACCTTATCCATATATGGAATATACACTCCTTTGCTTGACATACAGGCCCTTCATCATCCAGCCCCTACAACTTATCAAGTCTCATCTTTACTTAACTCCATTTTGCAGTTTGTGCTCCAACCGTACTTCAGCACTTGCAGTTGCCTGAATGGATCATGCCTTTTCCTCTTGAATATCCTCATCTCCCTGTCCTCCTGACACATTCTTATTCATCCCTCAAGAATTGGCATCACCACCTCTAAAGCATTCCTCAATTTACCTCAGAAGGATCCCTTTCTACTTTGGGCAAACACTGTAGCTTGTATATAACTCTATGGAAGCTGTGCAATAGCAGGTAAGGGTGCAGACTTTGAATTAAACAAGCCTGGGATCTAAACCTGGCTTTACCACCTCTCTGTGATTTTGGACATGGTACTTAACCTCTCTAGTTTCAGTCTCCACAGGCTCATCTAAATAGATGGATAGATAGATAAATCACTGAGCACAGATCCTAGCATACAGTTATTGCTCAGTAGTAACTGCTATCATTATTACAGCACTCAAACTTAAGAACTATTGTTTTACTTCTGTTTTTATTTTTATCAGTAGGTATAATCTTCACCAATCTGTGAAAAACTGTCTTAATCATTTTGGTATCCTTACTCCTCCATTTTGAGAGGTCAATAAATGATTGCTGAATGAAACACTGTCAAAGAGGTCCATCATATACACTTTGAAATACAGCTCTTAAATGATTTAAAATAGAATTACTTTTTATAAGTATTAGCAGAAACATGGACTTATATCACTGGTTGGTCCCATCAAACCTCTCCTCTGTGAATTCATCCCCTAACTGTTTACCTTTTACCTTCTATACCTCCTGTCCAGCCTGCTTACCTTCTCAACTAGTTTCACTGTCTCTCTTTAATACATCTTAACCCACCAACAGCTATGACCAACTCATCACTACATTGTTTCCTACTAAGCCTGGCTCCTGAGAATCCTTCTCAATATGATGCTTCAGGCAGCCACCTCTAACCAATGAATTCATTCCAGATGAAAGCAATAGGTGAAGCCCTACTCTACCCAGATGTATCACATTACTTTGATTTCTCCAAAATTACATTCATCAGGTTCTCTTTTAGGTAAGCTTTGTTCTCAGTTTCTCCACACCTGCTGATACATGGAAGTTATTTTCAGTTTGTCTCTAATGTGCTCCCTTGTGCTGTTATTTCTTCCACCGTGTTTTTCATAATTAAAATGAATACTCCTCATTCCATTTTTAAACCTCTGGTCTAGGGGCAAAATAAAATAATGCTATGATGTAACATTTTCCTAATTTCCTTATTCCAAGCCATCCTATATTTCAGTACTACTCAAAGTATATGAGCCATAAGCTAGTGTCAGTCCATAAATTGTTACTGGTTCATGATAAATACAGAAATTAAGAATGGTTAAGGCTGGGTGTGGTGGCTCGTGCCTGTAATCCTAGTACTCTGGGAGGCTGAGGTGGGAGGATCACTTAAGCTCAGGAGTTCGAGATCAGCCTGAGCAAGAGCAAGACCCTATCTCTACCAAAAGTAGAAAAATTAGCTGGGCATCATGGCGTGCACGTGCCTGTAGTCCCAGCTACCCGGGAGGCTGAGGCAGGAGGATTGATTGAGCCCAGGAGTTTGAGGTTGCTGTGAGCTAGGCTGACGCCACGGCACTCTAGCCTGGGCAACAGAGGAAGACTCTGTCTAAAAAAACCAGAATGTTTAGAAACTTTTACAGTTATTTGATACTGCACAATACCCAAATTCATGAACATATCTCACTGAACAAGGAACCAGTTCAAGTGTTGTTAAACTTCATGTGGAGTCACACTGGCTTGAGCACTATATTAGTTATGCACAATGGGACACATTACAACACAGGATATTTCAAGGTTAATTTGTCAAACTCAATCCAAAAGTGTATAAAACCTCAAATCCATTTGTTCACCAAAAGACAATTATAATTTAACTATAACTTTATAGGATATAGTGTTAGAACTGGCTTTTGAAGGATTAAAGATGAATTTTGAGAATCTATCTTTGTATCATTCTGAATTAGAGTTAAAAATGAATATCTAAGTTTGCTGATATTGCCTTAAAAGCTCTATGTTTATCAATATATCTCTGTAAGACTGTTTTTTCTTTTATGAGTGTTATTAAAACAAAGTTTAGATGTACATTATCTAAGCAAGAAGCAAGCTCACTTGTCAAATTTAAAGCTTTAAATATTGATACACAAAATGTTTGCTCAAAGCATCCATGCAAGCATTTAATATGGTAAATCACTATTTAACACATAACTTAGTCACAAATGTGAATGATAAAAAGTTATAAATAGTGATTCTCTACGTCAGGAACCAGCAAGCTATAAGCCTATGGGACAACCAGCCTTCCATTTGTTTCAAGTAAAGTTTTATTGGAACACAGCCACACCATTCATCATGTATTGTCTGTGGCTGCTTTCGAGTTACAACAGCAAAGTTGGGGAGTCACAACAGAGACTGTCTGTCCCAGAGCTAAAAATATTTACTGTCTGGCCCTTTTCAGAAAAATGTCTTCCTTCTTAATCATCTGCATACATGCTTTTAATACATGTATAAAGTTTTTCTAAATCTTTTCCTGCTCCTAGGTCATATTTGTTTTGATTATATCAAGTGGAATGTAATGGTATGGCTATTGACTCTGATAATAAAAAATCGGGGTATAAATTTTGTGTGTCTTTTTCATTTTTCTAATAATTCATCTCTATGTATTTTACACAATAAACTAATCTGTGTCTAATTATAGCTATATAATTAGCTACAGATATATATATGTGTCTATATATCAGTCTATTATCTAGTCTTATCTAACACACACATATATTTATATTTTAAAGACATTTATTTTACCTCACATATTTATATATATTTGTGGCAAGAACATTTAAAACCAACATCCCCCCAATCTCAGCACCTAGTAACCACCATTATATTCTCTGCTTCTGTGAATTTGACTTTTTTAGATTCCACATGTAAGTATGTTCGTGATTTGCCTTTCTGTGCCTGGCTTATTTCACTTGACATAATGGCCTCTGGGTTCATCCATGCTGTAGCAAATGACAGCATTTCCTCCTTTTTTAAGGCTAATCAATATCCTATTGTATACATATAACACCTTCTTTATTTATTCATCCACTGGTGGATATTTAGGTTGATTTCATATCTTGGCTATTGTGAATAATGCTGAAATGATCATGGAAGTGCACATATCTCTTTGACATACTGGTATTACATCCTTTGTATACCCAGTAGTGGGATTATTGAATCCCAATCTATTTTTAATTTCCCTAAAGTCATTTCTTTCTCCAAACTGGTTGAACTCTTCGCTGTCATCTCTACTTGGTATTTCTGCCTTTGCTCATTTGTTTACATTTATTTTCTTTTCCTGGATAAATGCATTCTCTGTATTTTACAAAGCCTTCCAATCCAACCCCTAGTCTATTTCCAGCCATATATCTTGGTTAGCCCAATTATATGAAATCATTTATACTCAGAGTAATATATGGTTTTCTGGCAGATCATGTTATTTATAAAACATTAAGGCATTCTGTTTTGTTAATATATTTAGATGTAAACACAATTAGCAACAATATTTAATGAGTCAAAGAAATTTTTTAAAGAGCATCATAACTAAACATGGGTCCTAACTAAACACAGATTTTAGAACTTATGATCAGTTTGTCAAATCATGTTCCTGACACTTCATGGTCATAAGACTAGCTATCTAGAAAAATCTCTTTTCATGACTTTAAAATGTATATATTTTTCAGATGTGATGACAGAAATGCATAGCATGAGGGCAGTATTCCAGTTTTTTGCAGCACTTACAGATATAACACATTATTATCTTTAACTTATGTGTATGTTGGTTATCCAAATGGAGAACTTCTACTTGATTACTCCTATGAGTTCCACTCTTCTTCACATTAATAGTTCTCCTCTTTCTCTACTGTTCTTTGTCCTGTTCCATTGTCCTAGGGTTTCATTTTAGTCTTGGTGTCTATTTGATCTTTCCTTTTATAATTTCATTAGCATTTCTTCTCTGGTTTCTCAGAGCTCCTACAAAGGGTTCAGTCACTTTTATAGATCTAAAAACTTAATTTATTGATGTAGATAACACTAAGAAATACATCAATTAATGTAAATTATTGTATGTACCATGTTATATTCAAAATTAGTGATGTATTTAATGTTATACCTTTCAGAAAAACTAAACTGAATTTGGCAAATGATTAACTCATATTGTGTTCAGAAACACAGGTTTTATAATTGCTTCCTATATGTCCCTCATCAGAGTCAACATTTAACAAGTGTGATTTTTCACTTGACCTCAAATGTTTAAATGGGTCATTGGCTAGAGTGAATAAAAAATGCACTACTAAGAAATATACATAGGCGTTTTATGATTATAGATTATAAGCCCTCTTATACAACTATTACATTTTACCTGGTGGATAACTATTATTCCCTTGCTCTTGATTTTCTGGTATTCCCAAACCTTTATATATTATGGATCTTCTTAATTTTCAAAGTGCTGTCACATATACTATTTCCTTTCCATAAAGCTTTCAAAAATGACGACCTGTCAAACCACAAGATCCAATTCCAATGCCATCTGAACTTTTGTAAAGACTTAAATTGAGGCTGGGCGCAGTGGCTCACACCTGTAATCCTAGCTCTCTGGGAGGCCGAGGCGGGAGGATTGTTTGAG